>NC_073696.1:143763919-144123298 GCF_029784165.1 Wyeomyia smithii | reverse complement strand
TATATATATATATATATTATATATATATATACATATATACCATTCGTTGTTTTGCTTTCGTCTCGATTAGACGCAAATTGTTTATCTCCGTGTGATTCGCAAAATAACAATACACGAGTTATCGTACGGTGTTTATTTTTTCGATTATTTCTTGTGCTGTGCGATAACATCTCCTGCACACTGGTAGGGGCAGGCTACCCCGCCAGTGATCTGATACGCAGCTGATATATCAGCAAGAATAATTCTCTCGCACTGCTGTTACCCCGCTAGCAGCACGGACCACCATACGATCGAGCGAGTGGAAGTCAACTACAAGTGGCAGCTACAAGGTTGCCTGTAAGATACGGCCACTGTGTCACAACACGAAGCTGGATCGTCATTGTTTGTTCTGCGGAGACACTCGATTGATCCTACTATCAGCCGTGAGGTCGTGACTTAGACGTTCGGTGAAGTATTCACTTTAGATTTTTTATCATTATTATTAATTATTACTATCAATATTATTATTATTAATATTATTATTATTGTTATCATTATTATAATTATTATTATTATTATTATTATTAATATTATTACTATTGTTATGAGTATTAGTATTACTGTCTTTTTTTTTTATTTTGATCCATTGTAGTTTGAAAAATTGTTTTTAAAATTTAATATCAACTACTTGATCCCCCCCCCCCCCACATTCGAATATTTTTCGTTTGTGTGCGGTAGAGCGTAACGCTCCCGCAAAATGGACGACATGCAGGTGCAACTTTTCTTGGATGTGGAAACAAATGGGGAAGAAATTGAAATTTCCCCCAGCAGTTCTCCCTTACCTTCCCCTGTACCACCACCGCTACCTAGCCCCGTACTAAGGGTACCGGAAATACGGGTAAAAGCTTACCCAGATGCCGCTAGCGGTCCCTACGTTGTTTACTTCCGGCCCATAAAAAAACCTTTGAATATAAATCAAATAGGCCTGGCAAAACAGTTTTCGGACGTAACCGAGATTACGAAGGTGAGGCCGAACAAACTGCGAGTGGTCGTGAGTAGCTTGAAGCAAGCAAACGAAATTGCTAGCTACGAGCTCTTTACAAGGGAGTACCGCGTGTACATCCCTGCCAAGGACGTGGAGATCGACGGTGTGGTTACCGAAGGAAGCCTCACGGTCGATGACATTTTGCGTCACGGGGTTGGCTGCTTCAAGAACCCCCTGATTCAAGATGTAAAGATACTGGATGTCAAGCAATTGCATTCAGTATCCATCGAAGAAGGGAAGAAGAAATTCTTCCCTTCGGATTCCTTCCGTTTAACATTCGCCGGATCCGCACTGCTAAACTACATCTCTTTGGACAGGGTTCGTCTGCCTGTATGCCTGTTCTTACCGCGGGTCATGCATTGCCAAAACTGCAAGCAGTTAGGTCATACAGCCACCTACTGCTGCAACAAGGCACGCTGCAGCAAGTGCGGAGGCAATCATGCTGAGACCGCTTGCAGTGAGGATACTGAAAAGTGTCTTTACTGCGAGGGAACTCGGCATGACCTTTCGGCGTGTCCCGCGTACAAACAGCGCGAGGAAAAAATTAAGCGTTCCCTTAAGGAACGATCAAAGCGCTCTTTTGCAGAAATGCTTAAGGGGGCTGAGCCACCCTCGAAAGGAAACTTTTTGCCAACCGATGAGGGTACATCTGACAATCCCGTCGAATGGTGTTCTTATGCCTTGCCAGAAGGATCTAGGAAGAGAAGAATGCTCAACTCTCCTAATCTTTCTCGCAAAGGTCGTTAGATAACCCCTGGCGGAATGACCAATAAGACAACACAAAAAGGAAGCGATGAATAAAAACCGAAGCAAGTACCACCCGGTTTTAATTTCAAATCAAACCAGGAGTACCCACCGCTTCCTGGGGCACCAAAAACCCCTCGTGCACCCATTTCTCGATCAGAAGTCATAAAAGAAACAGGGTTCATAAAATTCTCTGATATTGTGGACTGGATAGTTAAAACTTTCAACATGCCAGATCCCCTTCAAAACATTCTTCTTGCCCTTCTCCCTACAGTGAAAACCTTTTTGAAGCAACTCACAGCAACTTGGCCCCTCATTTCAGCTATCGTATCTTTCGATGACTAATACGTCGAAAGAGGTTAGGAATTTTGTCACTGTGTTACAGTGGAACTGCAGAAGTATCATCCCCAAATTCGATTTATTTTCACATTTGATAAACACATACAATTGTGATGCGTTCGCGCTCTGTGAAACTTTTCTCAATTCAAATGACCAACTTAATTTCCACGATTTCAACATCATTCGTCGAGATCGAGACTCACACGGTCGAGGGGTACTTTTAGGGATCAAAACGTGCTATTCTTTTTTAAGAATCGACCTCCCCTCGATCTCGAATATTGAAGTTGTTGCCATTCAAACGAATATGAATGGAAAAGACCTTTGCCTTGTTTCGTTATATATTCCCCCATCCGCGCAGATTGAACAGAAGCAACTCCTTGATATATCAGAATTGCTTCCCGCACCTTTTTTGATTTTGGGAGATTTTAACTCTCACTGTTCGCTATGGGGGTCGCTGTACGACGACAACCGATCTTCTTTAATCTGTAACTTGATCGACGACTTCAATATAATACACTTTTGAATACTGGGGAAGCGACACGTGTACCTAATCCTCCAGCACGTGGAAGCGTGCTTGACCTATCCCTCTGCTCGACATCACTTGCGTTAGATTGCCAGTGGATAGTAATCAAAGATCCCCACGGTAGTGATCATCTTCCAATCGTTATATCAATTGCTAATGGTGCAACTCCCCCGAACCCAATCAATATTTCCTACGACCTTACACGTAATATTGATTGGAAGCGTTATGAGTCTATTATAGCGCAATCTATCGAGACTCACGAGGAACTTCCTCCGGAGGAAAAATACGCGTTTTTAGCTGGCTTGATAAGCGACGCCGCGACTCAAGCTCAGACGAAACCGATACCCGGGGTAACGATTAGACAGCGCTCTCCCAACAAATGGTGGGACAAAAAGTGCTCTGAGCTGTACACGCGAAGGTCCGCGGCGTATAAGGACTACCGGGAGTACGGCACTGTCAACCTACTTCGAAAGTACGAGGCACTGGGCAGGCAGATGAAGAGCTTAGTAAAGGCGAAAAAACGCGGGTACTGGCGGCGGTTCGTAAACGCGTTGTCGATGGAAACAGCGATGAGCACTCTTTGGGATACCGCCAGGCGCATGTGGAACCGTGACGTTTCGAATGAGAGTGAGGAGTATTCAGATCGCTGGATACTCGATTTTGCCAAAAAGGACTGTCCGGACTCTGTACCGGAACAGAAAACCTTTCGCGACGCGTTTTTAGTAACTACGGAAGAGCCCCCATTTTCAATGTTGGAATTTTCAATGTCTCTCCTGTCGTGCAACAATAAGGCTCCAGGGTTAGATAGAATAAAATTCAACCTGTTGAAGAATCTACCCGACTCTGCAAAAAGACGCTTGTTGAATTTACTCAACAAGTTTCTTGAGCTAAATATTATTCCGCATGACTGGAGGGAGGTAAAAGTCATTGCTATTCGGAAACCCGGGAAACCTGCCTCTGATAACAATTCATATAGGCCGATTGCGATGCTCTCTTGCCTCAGAAAATTAATGGAGAAAATGATCCTCTTACGGTTAGACAAATGGGTCGAAACAAACGGTTTACTTTCAGATACTCAATTTGGCTTTCGCCGGGGCAAAGGGACGAACGATTGCCTAGCGTTGCTTTCTACTGAAATTCAACTCGCATTTGCTCGAAAAGAGCAAATGGTTTCTGCGTTCTTGGATATTAGGGGACTTTTGACTCTGTCTCTGTAGAAGCTTTAACCGAGAAACTTCATTCGCAGGGACTTTCACCAAATTTGAATAACTTTTTGCTCAATTTGTTGTCAGAAAAGCATATGTATTTCTCACATGGCGATTCGACAACTTCCCGAATTAGTTACATGGGCCTTCCTCAGGGCTCATGTTTAAGCCCTCTCTTATATAATTTTTACGTCAATGACATCGATAAATGTCTTGCAAATTCATGCACGCTACGGCAACTTGCAGACGATAGCGTTGTATCCATTACTGGAAGCGAGGCTAACGATCTGCAAGGACCATTGCAAGATACCTTAGGCAATTTGTCTGAATGGGCTCTTAAGCTGGGTATCGAATTCTCTCCGGAGAAAACTGAGCTGGTCGTTTTTTCTAGGAAGCATAACCCAGCTCAGCTGCAGCTCCTACTAACGGGTAAAACAATCACTCAGGTTTTAGTCGCTAAATATCTCGGGGTCTGGTTCGACTCTAAATGCACCTGGGCTTGCCATATTAGGTATCTGACACGAAAATGCCAACAGAGGATTAATTTTCTTCGTACGATTACCGGAACCTGGTGGGTAGGCTTTACCAAACAACGATATTGTATGTAATTGAGTACGGGTGTTTCTGCTTTCGCTCCGCAGCAAACACCATTTGATCAAACTGGAACGAATACAATATCGTTGTTTGCGTATTGCCTTAGGTTGCATGCAGTCGACCCATACGATGAGTCTTGAAGTGCTAGCGGGTATTCTTCCGTTGAAACATCGTTGTTGGAATCTCTCTTACCGGTTGCTAATTCGATGCACAGTTATGAACCCATTAGTAATTGAAAATTTCGAGAGGTTGGTCGACCTTCAATCTCAATCCAGATTTATGACTTTATATTTTGACTATATGGCTCAAGATATTAATCCTTCTTCATACGATTCCTCCAATGTCGCACTTTTAGATACTTCTAATAATGCTATATTCTTCGACACCACCATGAAACAAGACATTTCTGGTATCCCGGATCAATTGCGACCCCAAGAGATCCCTAAAAATTTTTCCAATAAGTTTAAACATGTTAGTTATGATAAAAGGTTTTACACTGACGGATCTAATCTAGATGAGTCCACTGGCTTCGGTGTTTTCCACGAAAATTTTACCGCCTCCTACAAACTCGATGCTCCTGCTTCCGTGTACGTCGCAGAACTTGCTGCCATTAAGTACTCTTTTGGGATCATCGAAACCCTGCCCATAGACCACTACTTCATCTTCACAGATAGTCTCAGTGCCATTGAGGCTCTGCGATCAATGAAGACTGTGAAGCACACCCCGTATTTCCTGGGGAAAATACGGCGGTTTTTAAGTGCTTTAACAGATAAAAATTACCGGGTTACCTTAGCGTGGGTCCCTTCTCATTGCTCGATTCCGGGTAATGAAAAGGCTGACTGTTTAGCTAAGATGGGTGCTATTGATGGCGATATTTATGAAAGACCAATTGCTTATGATGAATTTTATAGCATTTTGCGTCAGAGAACACTCACCAGTTGGCAATCATCATGGAACTCAGATGAACTGGGACGGTGGCTACATTCCATTTTTCCTAAGGTATCGACGAAAGCATGGTTCAAAGGGTTGGATGTCGGTCGGGACTTCATTCGCGTGATGTCCAGACTTATGTCCAATCACTACACGTTAAACACGCATCTCTTTCGTATAGGGCTTGTAGACAGTAATCACTGCGTTTGTGGCGATGGCTACCATGACATCGAGCATGTTGTTTGGTCGTGTACCGAATACTGTGGTGTTAGGTCTGAGCTTATAGATTCCCTTCGGGCCCGAGAAATACAACCGAACGTACCCGTTAGAGACATTCTGGGAAGCGGTGATCTCCAGTACATGACACAGTTATACGGGTTTATAAAAAATGCTGGCATTAAAATTTGATTTCTTTTATCTATTTGCTAGAATACAATTTCTGTCACAAACTGAAAGAGAATGATACACCCGGCTGGAGACACAAAAACGAAGACTCGGCATCTCTATGTTTACGCAGACACTTCAGACCGAAACTGCTCAAACAGATTATCACTGGTTAGCCACGTACAAATGAATACATTCTGTAATATAAAATAGTTAAAAACAAAATTGTAACACCCCTCCTCTCACCTTAAATCCCCACTAGCTCGTAGTCGGCCGCGAGAATAAAAAAAAGGCCTCCCTCTTTTCCCTGCTAATTTAGAATTTAAAAAAAAATGTACTTGGCTCAGTTAAACATAAATTGAATCGTGCCGTGTCAAATAAACTGTTTAAAAACCGATATATATATATATATATATATATATATATATATATATATATATATATATATATATATATATATATATATATATATATATATATATATATATATATATATATATATATATATATATATATATATATATATATATATATATATATTTGGCAGAGCTGTATGCCACCACGGGTCGGTAATTGGCGATTACCGAAGGCCACGGAAGTGCTCACTGCTAGCAAGCAGTCCCGGACCATCAGCGGGAGCTAGCCTAGGTCGTGGCGAGATTCAGGCACTGGGCCGCTGAATTCTCGCAAAAGCCACACTGGCCGGAAGCAGCTCCGACGGAGCGAGTAGTGCCGCTCCCACCACCCAAATGCACTATACCGCCCATTGGGACTGATGCCAGTAATGTTCCCAATTACGGCAACTGGTCGCATCACTATAGGATAAGAGTCGGATTTCGTTTTCGTACCATGATTTTGGGCTGGCACCTGCGCCGAGCTCCCTTAGTAATGTCGTGTGATAACGGCTTGAAACGGCGAGAGTACAACCGGTGCAGGGGTCTCCGTCCCGTAAAACCTGGCAGGCCTTCCAGTACGTTCCGAGTCCATTGCCTGGTGGGAACCCGGCAGGAGTAGGATCAGATGTCTTTTCCTGACTTGCGCCGGTCGGGGGTGTCATAGTTGCCCATGAGGCGCTATGGCAGCCGCCCCTAGCCATGGCCTCACTGCTCCGGCATAGACTACCTTGGGACCATTTAGGCGACTACTCCATTATGGATAAGGATAGCGGCTGGTAGGGGGACCCAATAAACAAAAATGCAGCAAAACAAAACTCTGGAGATGGGGGCAGATGGGTTGGAAAACCCATTTGCGCGAGGTGGCATCCAGCGGTCTCCGCCTAGAAAAGTGGAGACGGATGCAGTGAAGGTCGCCTGCGAAGACGGTAAAGGCAGTACGCCTACCGGATCTACGCAAGACATCGCGGTGGCTGGTCCACAGCTATTAAAGGCGGTCGGAAGACAGCGGGACACGCTACCGAGGGTAGTGGCCCTGTCTGAGCAGCTCGATGCTATAATCGAGTTTGCGAAAAGTCGCAGCAATACAACGAAGTACTTGAAGCAGGCCCTCTACATGCTTCGGTCCTCCGTCGATGCTGCGAAAAAGGAGCATGCCGAGCTCGAAATGAAAGCTGCGGCTGCGGAGAAAGAGGAGACGAAGGTGACCGAGCTGGCGACGAAGTCGGTCCAAACGGACGCCAGCACGTTTGCGGCGGTTTTCGCGGCAGGACCAGCTGCCAAACGAACGCGACAGTCCCCGGGAGAGACGGCCCCCGGGGGCACCAAGAAGCGTTTAATCGCAAACAGCCCTCAGACCGGTGTAGGAGTGGCGCAAGCAACGCCCACGGTGGCAGCCAAGGAGCAGAAGGCTCCCGGTAACCCGTGGGTAACGGTTCCGGGAAGGAGTAGGAACCAAAAAGTGGTGGCCAAAAAACCGCACCCGGTTACAAATCCTGCGACGAAGAAAGTTAAAAATAAGGGCGACGCACTCATCCTTAAGACAGAAGAATCAAAGTACTCGGAAGTCCTTAAGGCAATGAGAGGCGATGCGAAGCTCAAAGATCTGGGGGCAGATGTGCGTAGCATCCGCCGATCCCGCAAGGGAGAAATGATCGTCGAGCTCCGCAAGGAAGCCAGAAACAAGGGCCCAGCCTATCGGGCATTGGCCCAAGAGGCGCTTGGAGATAGAGTGCAGGTTCGGGCACTCACGTCGCAGGTAACCCTACAACTTAAATACCTGGACGAAGTCACCGAGGCATGCGAAGTCGTGGATGCCCTCAAGGAGCAGTGCGAAGTGGTTGTGGCACCAGAGGCAGTTCGACTGCGCAAAGGCCCAGTAGGAACCCAGACCGCCACTGTCAGGCTTCCGTCAGTAGACGCAAACCAGGCGCTAAAGGTAGCGAGGCTCAAAGTGGGCTGGTCAATGTGCCCACTCAGCATCTACCAGCCGCCGGAGGTCTGCTTTCGATGCTTCGAGCAAGGACACAAGTCCTTTAGCTGCAAGGGGCCTGACAGGAGCTCCTTATGCAGGCGGTGCGGTGCTGCAGGCCACAAAAGCAAAGACTGCGGAGAGCCCCCGAAGTGCTTGGCGTGCGCCGGGAAGCGTGACGCAAAGCACATAATGGGAGGCCCGAGGTGCACGGCCGGTAAGCCGACTAGCAAGCCACGGGCGCGAGAGTGACACAGCTAAATTTGAACCACTGCTTCGCGGCTCAGCAACTGCTATACCAAGCAGTCACTGAGTCGTTGTCGGACATCGCCATAATCTCGGACCCCTACCGAATTCCTTCCGGAAACGGTAACTGGATTTCGGACGGGTCCGGTATGGCGGCAATATGGACGACGAGCAGGTTCCCGGTTCAAGAGATAGTGTCAACTTCAAACGAAGGATACGCGGTTGCCAAGGTGAACGGAGTGTACTACTGCAGCTGCTATGCTCCGCCTCGTTGGTCTACCGAGCAGTTCGCAAGGATGATCGACCGAGCCACCGTGGAGCTGATCGGTCTATCACCGTTGGTAGTGGCGGGCGACTTCAACGCATGGGCAACTGAGTGGGGAAGTCGACGCACAAACCAGAGAGGCCGGATCTTGTTGGAGGCTTTGGCGAAGCTCAACATAGATCTGGCCAACGTCGGCTTGAAGAGCACCTTCAGTAGAAACGGCGTGGAGTCGATCATCGATGTGACATTCTGTAGTCCAGGATTGATCACGAACTGGAGGGTAGACGATGGCTACACTCATAGCGACCACCTGGCGGTCTGTTATAGCGTAGACTGTAAAACGAGTCCGCATGTGGCGAGTAGAATTAACACTCCAGCTCCTCGCGGTTGGAGGATATCACACTTCAACGAAGAGGTATTTGCGGAAGCAATTAGACTAGAACACGAGGCGAGCAGAACTCGTAACCTGAGCGCTGATCAACTTGTTGCATTACTTTCGCGGGCGTGCGACGCCACTATGCCTAGGAACCGCCAGCCTAGGCATGGAAGGCCACCAGTCTACTGGTGGACCGACGCGATAGCGGACCTCCGCAGAGCGTGTCTTCAAGCGAGAAGAAGGATTCAACGTGCGCGAACCGACGAAGAAAGGGAAGATCGTCGAGGGGCATTCAGTTCCGCAAAAGCGGCGCTTATGAGAGCAATAAAAGCTAGTAAACGTGCGTGCTTCGAAAGACTGTGCGCTAGTGCCAACACTAACCCGTGGGGTAACGCCTATAGGATGGTGATGGCCAAGACTAAGGGTGCGATGGCGCCCGCAGAAAAATCACCAGCGATGCTTGAGCGGATCATAGAGGGACTCTTTCCACGCCACGAGCCAAATCCTTGGCCTCCGGCTGGCGAGTCACTTCACCGACGTTCCAGTATCTCAAACTCAGACCAGAGGTGGTCGGCCAACCTGCCGAACACCCAATATATGAGTGACGGCGTTAGCAGTGCCGAGGCAGAGGAGGCGGAAACGGTTACGAACGAGGAACTCATCGCGATCGCCAACTCCCTGAAGGTGAGCAAGGCACCGGGATTGGATGGGATTCCGAATCTGGCTGTGAAGAAGGCCATCAAAGAGGCCCCCAGACTATTCCGGGAAGTCATGCAGAAGTGCCTGGATGACTGTACATTCCCAGAGAGATGGAAGCGACAGAAGCTGGTCTTATTGCCGAAGACAGGGAAACCACCTGGTGACCCGTCGGCATACAGACCGATATGTCTGCTCGATACGGCGGGTAAGGTGCTCGAGAAGGTTATTCTCAATAGACTGGTTAGGTACACCGAAAGTGCAAACGGTCTGTCGAGTAACCAGTTCGGCTTCCGAAAAGGCAAGTCTATGGTGGATGCTATTCTGTCCGTCACCAAAACAGCAGAGGTAGCACTCCAGCGTAAAAGATGGGGCATTCGCTATTGCGCAATCGTCACGTTGGACGTGAAAAATGCGTTCAATAGTGTTAGCTGGGATTCCATAGCCCACTCGCTTCGGAAACTAGACATTCCGGTATCTTTGTACAGGATTCTGGAAAATTATTTCCAGAATCGTGTGCTAGTTTACAGCACAGACGAGGGTCAAAAATGTGTCCCAATTACCGCAGGGGTTCCACAAGGTTCCATCCTGGGCCCGGTACTGTGGAATATCATGTACGATGAAGTGCTGAAACTAAAGCTCCCCCAAGGGGTTGTGATCGTTGGGTTTGCGGACGACATCACACTTGAGGTCTACGGCGAGTCGATCGAGGAGGTTGAGTTGACGGCTTCGCACTCTATAAGCGTCGTCGAGGACTGGATGCGCTCCAAAAAACTGGAGCTTGCGCATCATAAGACGGAGATTTCAGTTGTCAATAACCGCAAGTCGAAGCAACAGGCGTTGATCAGTGTCGGGAATTGCACCATCGCCTCTAAGCGCTCCCTGAAGCTGCTGGGGGTGATGATCGATGACAAGCTCGCCTTCGGGAGCCATGTCGAATATGCCTGTAAGAGGGCTTCAATGGCTATTGCAGCATTATCTCGCATGATGTCCAATAGCTCAGCAGTGTACGGCAGCAAGCGGAAACTTCTAGCTAGCGTGACTTCGTCCATACTGAGATACGGCGGGCCAGTGTGGTCCAAAGCACTAGGTACTAGTAAACATCGGGGTAAGTTGGAAAGTACCTACAGGCTCATGTGCCTGAGGGTTGCGAGCGCGTATCGAACTGTGTCATACGACGCAATCTGCGTCCTGTCCGGCATGATGCCTATCAGCATAGCCATTAAGGAGGACGTAGAATGCTTCGATCAACGTGACACAAGGGGCATACGAGGTACCAGAAGATCATTCTCGATGATCAGATGGCAGCAGGAGTGGTCCAATTCCGTGAAGGGTAGATGGACGCATCGACTTATTCCGGATGTATCCGGATGGGTCGGGAGGCGCCATGGAGAAGTAAACTTCCATCTGACACAGATTCTGTCAGGCCATGGTTGCTTTAGGCAGTATCTACACAGATTCGGGCATGCGGGGTCCCCCATGTGTCCCGAGTGCGCGGAAGCGGAAGAGACTGCTGAGCATGTCTTCTTCGTGTGCCCTCGTTTTGTGCATGCGCGGAGCGACATGATGGTAGTGAGCGGGCCAGACACCACTCCGGACAACCTAGTTCGGAGGATGTGTAAAGACCCAAACATTTGGAGGGCGGTTTGTACAGCCGCCTCTCAAATAGTTTTAGAATTGCAAAACAGGCGACAGGTTGACCACCGACACGCCAGTGTTAGCTAACGGCCAGTCTCCAGGTTAGTTAGCTAAGTTAGCAAAAAGACCTAAAGAACCAAGAGGGTGCACAGAGCACAAAAGCCGCTCCCCGAAGCAATACCTAGCGGTGGTCCCGGGGAGTATTATGGGCTGGAGACTGAAGGGGTTTTAGTGGGTCCGGTCACTGATTCAAACCAACCCCACACTCCCTGAGGTTGGTCACCTCAGGGGTTTGGATGCAAATTTCCCCTTCACCTGAAACAAAAAAAAAAAAAAAAAAATAAAAAAAAAAAAATATATATATATATATATATATATATATATATATATATATATATATATATATATATATATATATATATATATATATATATATATATATATATATATATATATATATATATATATATATATATATATATACATAAATATATATATATATATATATATATATATATATATATATATATATATATATATATATATATATATATATATATATATATATATAAATATATATATATATATATATATATATATATCTTTCGTGTGGTTATCGTATAAGGACACGTCCTCGTGGCTGTTAGCTGGATTAATCCTTCTAAAGCTCCTATCCGGATGAACAATACACCGGTGGCAGGCTGGAAAGATCATCCACGCCGCTGGTGGGTTAGCCGGGGGCCAGCGGCGGGGGAATTTTTCCGACTGCTAGATGCCTTTTGTTGGCACAGCACCAGAATCAAAGTCACAAGTAGCACCCGTTCTGTCTGCACGCAATGCACAATTTACTTCCAGCTACTGGGAAATCAGCGCTCGGCGGCGCGGGGAATTTGCTCCGGCTGCTAGACAGCTATTGTCTAGTCAGACCGGTACCGAAAAACACAAGCGATACGCGTACCATACACACAAAGCGGTGTTGTTTTTTCGATCGAGCAAAATAATCACGAGCTATCTTCGAATGCTTCTTTTCTCGACGATAGCAGAGATACGAATCCGTTCCATCATTTGAAGATGTAAATTATTTTAAGAGAAAATATTAACACTTTAATTTATTTAATTATATTTTTTTGCATTTGGAAGGAATCTTAAAAGATTTTCTAATCTATTGCTGCTAGAACGAAGGAAATTCATCGAAAACTGATCGATTTATTAGCATTTGAAATTGCATTAGCATTTGAAGTTGTCAGTTTTCATTCGGATACGGATATCCGTAATATCCCTTGTGTATGCAGAAGGGCGTCAAAATCCCGCAGGGTAACACTTTGAATGAATTTCCGATTAAATCATCGTACGGATGATATTACAGCAGTTTACCTGAATAACACTAGCACCATCTGCTGTCGAGTTCGTCCTGCGTATTGTATTTCTACAGCAGTGCTAGCATACGAGCATGTGTCAAATTGGGAACCACAAAAAATGCATGAGATTGCATGACAGCACCCGACCCAAGACGATAGTTCTTGGATTGGCAATTTAAAATCATCGTTTTTTGTGGCGATGAGGGTAGGTTTAATGTTACGTCTGTTAGTTTATAGAAATACTAAGACTTTTATATCGCAAGAGTGGGCCAAGTTCCATCTATGGGTCTAATCTTTGCATTGTTCGCCGAAAAATTACATCCAAGTGACTGTTGGTCATATTTGAAATGAACGATGAACAATACCATATACTCAATACCAGTTCAGAACAAAATATTCTAAACACTGGTGCAACAATGGAACAAGTTCCATAAAATCAGCTTTTGACCGCTTATTCGGGTCTAGATAAGTTGATGCATACTTACTACACAGTTGTTTCCGCGTAACTCTGGATGATAACACCTTATTTTTCCTGCTCCATCCCCAGATAACTGCATTAAATTGTACATTTCAGAAATGCACTTCATCCTGAAAATAATAATAATAAAATGTCAAATACTTTTACTACACACCAACAGGCATAAAACTTTGAATAAAATTTTTAAAAAAAATCTTCGTTCAGATTATACCAGTACTATATGTTAGTAATACCAGCACCAGCTGCTGCCGTAATCTCGTTGCACCTTTTATTTCGACATCAGCGCTAGCGTACGTGCATGTGTCAAACTGGGAACCACAAAATATGTATGAGATGTCATTATAGCGCCTCAGATGGTATTGTCGCGCGATGACTTACTCAATTGGAAATTTGAAATAATAGTCTGTTGTGGCGATTAGGGTTTGCAATCCCGGGAACGATTTCCCGGGAATTGCCTTTGCCCGGGATTCCCGGATCCCAAAAATAGAAATATTGATTCCCGGGATCCCGGGATTCCCGAGCTCATCGAAAAATTTTTCATACAATATTGCAATAAAACTAAATACCGTATCAAAACACGAAACATACGTCGTAGAAGTGTCAAGCAGCTTCAAAGTGTGTATTATACGAAGCGAATATTTGCTTGAAATGACGATCAATATTCGCTTGCCGTGTAATATCAAATTATTTGCCTAAATTATTTGTCAAAAATATATGCTGTCTAATTCAGTAAAGGTCTAATGTCTTTTAACTTGGCTCGTGGCCGCGATTTCACATTAATTGCGGAGGCATTCAAATGCTCTAAATCCTGCCTGCCAAACACTCAGCTTTATCTAAAAGTATTGGACTCTTCAGTTTCTAATGAAATGTAGCAAGAGCTGGAATCGGTGATTTAGAAGTATTCTGGAAATCAGACACTAGCGGTGATTCAGCGATCTTAAGCAAAGTTTTACAGAAGGGAATTACATTATTTGGGCTTAACGAAAAATTGTCAGCGGATCTGACGCGATTGTTCGACGGCATAAAAACCCTGAAACCTACTCTTCTGCTAACATTTGCTACAAAAAATGATCATGAATTTCTGGAGTGAACTTGAATAAGTTTTTTTTAATCCATTTTTCATGCAAATTGATAATGAAAATGTAAACAACTGTTTGATACCTTTTATTAATAAACTTTATTTGAAATCTCATTTTTGCCAAGAATTTTTTTTCATTCTCGGTTCCCGGGAATTCTCGGGAAATGAAATTTTTCATTCCCGTTTCCCGGGAAATCCATTCCCGGGAATATTGCAAACCCTAGTGGCGGTGAAGCTAGGTTCCAGTGTTACGTCTGTTAGTCTGTGCTTTTACATTCATAATTCATCTTGAAGATATTAAACTAGCTTGAACTACTATAGAAACTTCAAAATAAGTACAAAAACTAAATAAGAAATAAAAAGTTTCAGAAAATTATGGAAGATGGCTCGGAATTATTATTTGCTTAAATCATTTCACTGAATTAAGCAAATAGGGAGTTTTATACGAAACTGTTTTCTATATAAATGTACTGATTAACAGTTTTTATTTAAACAAAAAAAAAACATCTCCCAGATGGTCTCGAGGTACGATGCTGCCCTAACAAGCCAGTCGTCGTAGGTTCAAGTCTCGGCTCGGGAGAGACTGTTAGTGTCAGTATGATCGTAGCGCTAGCCCCGCAATTGTCCTGTACACTAAACAGTCGGCTGCGAAGTCTGTGTACAAAGAAACAGAAGGTCAAGTTCCGAGTTACATTCCGACCAAGGCTTTGCTTTTTTATTTAAATAAAAGGCTACATTAATAAATTCACACAGCCTAACAACCTACCAGGGGCGGATTAAGGCGAAGGCAACGCAGGCCTGCTCATTAACTATTCAAGGGCGCCAAACGAGTAGGTGAAAAAATTGAAAGAATTAACACATAAACTAGATTAATAACACAGAGAACAGACGTTCACCTTATTTCCAAAAGATGTGTAAAAACTTGCAACCGTCGTTTACCAGTAAGTGGTAATGCTCCCGCTATGTGGCGCTCTTGTTACTTACAAACCAAGCACTGACATCGATAAAATATCGATACGGCAATATTTATGCAGTGTAACTGGGGCACCACAATACAGATGTCGTTGGTATATTAACGTATTTTAATTCAAATTTTTACACATGATTTTCAAATTTCTTTATATGAACATGAATGTCTGTTTTCTGTGTTAATAATACAGACAAACAGATATAACACTTTGAATAAATTTGCAATGAAATTATCGTTTAGATGATACCAGTACATTACGTTAGTAAAACTAGCACTAACTGCTGCCGTGTCCGCTTTGCGTCTCATATTTCGCTGCAGCACTCTCAAACTGGGAACCACAAAATATGTATAAGATTGCATGACAGCGCCTAAGACAGTATTGTCGCGCGATGTCCGTTATTCGATTGGAAATTTGAAATGATCGGTTTTCGCAGCTATGTAGCCCAGTGTTACGTCTGTTAGTCTGTGATAAGAATTTGAACAGTTTTAGTTGTTTTTTAAATGCTATGTCATTTAATGATCGAGTCATAAATTTTGTTCTCAATTCAACATTGGAATTGGGCTCGGATTCCGGTTGAAAGTAGTAATAAGCTTGTCCGTTCTGTTTTGAATGCAGTCTGATCGGCTGACCAGTCTAAAATCCAGCCCAGAGTCTTGGAACGAAAACTGACAACTCTTTTAAGGGGTTATATACCTTTTTAGATTAAAAAAACCGAAAAAATTTCTATTGGATTATCTTCAAATACAACATTTTTAGAACATTTTCACAAACTTTCATACAGATCTGAGCAATGGGAAGAAAGTAAGAGCGATTTGCAGCGCGCCTCGCCACGGCTGCATAAGCCAAATATTACTATTTGGGCAGATAGTACTCCCGAGAAAGCTCACCGAGCAAGAGACCGTGGATCTTGGATCACCGGGTCGGCTTGCCGCGGGGTAATCGGAGGGGCTTCGCGCGGAAAAGTGTGCAACAACTATTGTTTTCCTAGGAGGTTTCTTTTTACCTTTAATTGATAACTTGATTCGATTTCTGAGTTTTTACTTTAATAATTAACTGCGTATCTAAAGGGTGTGCGTGTGTGTATGTGTGAGGGGTGGGCGCTAGCGGATCACTTCTCTTCTCACGGTACGTACCGACTATCTCGAAGGGTTCTGGTTCTGCTGGGCTGCGTTGCTGTTGCTGCGATGCCACGTTGATGGTTGCGGGGGGGAGGGGAAAACTCGTTGCTGTTCTGCGCTGACTGGAACACTGGCTATGCCTTATCGCGATGGCGGATTCGTGGTTTGGCGGGAATGCGGGTCCTTCGGCGTCTTCCTTCCTTGGCTCGATCGATGGGCCACGGACGATACCGTATTGGCTTCACCGAGAAGGGTCCTCTTTTACGGTTAGGGCCGGTCGCCCGAGGATTAAGCGGGCTCGTCGCTGCCCGAACTCCTTTACGCTTAGGCTTAGGCGGATTTCACCACCTAGGCTGACTCGTGCGAAGTGAGGAACCGACGATCGAATATGGATTATAGCAATAAAAAGGTCCTGATCGGACAAGATTTATTAGCAAGTAGCAACTGAGACGGTGGGTGGGTTGCTTTACCTGAATATGTTTGCCTTGCTTAGCGCAACAATCTGCTCACTTTACTTAGCTTCCTTCTTGCAACTTTTCACTCACTTGTTACTCACACGAACGCCGCGGTACTTCTGACCATTTGGCGGTTTTTCAATTCCTGATTCCCCTCCTTTTGCCACCCACCATTTTCTTCCCTTTTCCTGAATTCAATTATGCCCACCCCCTCAGGGTTGTATTTTGCTGAGTGTGTATAACAGTTCCGCGTTTAGCTTGGCCCATTTTAACCTAACAATTTTTGTGTTTGTGTATCTTACTAACCTAACTAATAACATTAATTTTATTTTTATTTACTAATCCTACTAACAAACTACATGAAAATAAATTAGAAACACAATAGTTACATATAAACATACAGCACATTTTAAAAAAACACTAAGGACAATTTGTAACAACGGTTACACTATCCTCCCGCCTCGGTAAAATAAATAATTAACGTCCGTTTTATTATTTATTTTAACCTAAACAAAGTAGTAACTCATTAAATAATTTTTCAAGACAAATACTATTTTACAAACAAAATTCTCTAATCGACACGGAACAGTAAAATTCTTGCTAAAACGATTGGGGACATGGAACAACAATTCAAAATCAACTGATAATTAAAAGCTAGTTTTCACTAGGAAAACTGCCATAATCAAACATGTGCGATTTTACCCTGTGTGTATGCAAATTATAGCACGATCCCCAAATTACGGTGTAAACGATCTCTGCAGTTAATCCGCTCATTAGGTTTATTCCGCTATACTGGGTATATTCGGGATGAGCTGATGAAGCATGATCAGTCGGCGCCGATCCGCAGTTCAACTGGGATTGTACAACAGAAACTACCAAATGTGTGGACGATATTTTTTTGTAACAAAGTTAATTAATTTTGATTTTACTACTGGTGAATCACAAGATAAGTAAATTTTATTATGTATCGTGATCTTGTTAAGTTGATTTCCGTTCATTTCCAGCCTCATTCCATCGGATGGCCATACCGATTTTCACAGGAATAATTCTGATAACAAACTTTATCATGGTGGATTCTTTATCTGAAGTTTGTTCATTGTAAAGTGGTATGTAAGCTCTGATAGTTGTATCTGACGGCATCGATTTTCGCATTTTTTATTGTGTATGGCGCCATACCTAAAACTTCTACTCTTCTAATTCTTTTTTTAATATTACCTACAATCTATCTCTTACTAACTATGACGTCACCTAATTATGTACATAAATAAATTGAGAGAGATTTAATTCGTTTAGCGAGCTCTCACTGATCTCTCTAACTACAACACAAGTACCGATCCAGACGATCTCCTCTCTGAGCTGCCCTGGAGAAATGACACTGCGCTAACGGCGAGATATCCCCCAACAGGAGCAACTCTCAGAGAGCCGGTTCATCAAACATGGCGGATTTGTTTACTTCCCCTACTAAGTACCTCGCAAAGTGCAACTGCATATGCATAAATGAGGAACATAGGGTTTTTTTCAATATTTTTAATTTTTTTTTAGCTTTCTGCAGTACCCGGGCGAAGGTCTGCAGCGGAAAATATCCCCATTCTCGTCTGCAACCTCGTATGAGCTCGTTCCCCGTCGGGCAATGATTATGCACGGAGTATATACTGGCCCATATTTCGCATTATACTTTGCGACAGCAACGGATTGTTTAAAGTTACGCTTGTAGACCTTTTGCCCTATCTGGTAAGTTGGACAAAACCTTTTATGCTTCAAATTGTATGCTTTAGTGGTTTTTGCATGGCTTTTGCCTAAGTTTTTCTTCACGATCTGGAACAACTTTTTGTTCACTTCACCGCGTAGCTCGTCCCGTTCGCTTACTGGGATGTCCCTTACTTCTCTATCGCGTAGATGTTCGTCACCTTTCGTGATCATCTCGTGCCCATAGAGTATACGGTAAGGGGTGTAGCCAGTAGATGAATGGATGGTTGTATTCAACATTTCTTCTACCTCAGCAATTCTCGTATCCCATAGTCTTTGATCCTCCTGCATATAGGTACGGAGACAAGCATTGATTGTTCTGTTCACCCGTTCCACTGGATTTGCCTGACTGTGGTGGCGGGAATTGAGCCAATGCTGTATATTCCAACACTTTAGCAAACCCTTAAATTCCTTTCCCACAAAAGTTGTAGCATTATCCGTAATCACAACTTCTGGGGTACCGAACCGTCTGAGCCAAAGACTTTCCACGATCCTACAGACTTCTTTACTCTCAATCTTCCTTATTGGCGCTAGCAGAATCCATTTCGAGAACAGGTCCATCATGACCATCAAATGGCAATTCCCCTTTTTGCTACGAGGAAGACTTTGAATGAAATCCAAAGCTAGAATCTGGAAAGGTTTGTTGCTCATCCTTTGATTACCCATTGTTGGGGCAGTTGGTAAGGTTGACGGCTTACACTGTTTGCATATCTCGCAAGACTGCACATAGCGTTTGGCTTGCAGGGCCATTTTTGGCCAAAAGTATCGCAATTTCAAGCGGTGAATGAATTTTTCGTATCCAGGATGCAGTGCCTGATCATGCTCCTGAAACAAAACTTCATTTCTAATCGGTCTGGTAAGCAAAGCTTCCATTCATATCGGTAATCCATTACATCGGTAGGGGATGCAACGAATTTATACATTTTGTTGTTTTCTATTTTGAAGTCAGCAAAGTCGTGTGGATTTTCTTGCACTTTTTGAAAGGTTTTAGTGTACCAATCATCCTGGCTTAAATCTATCGCTTCTACAGCACGTGACAGGGCATCCGGAACCACGTTTTCGGAACCCTTGCGATGCTTTATGACCATGTCGTGCTGTTGTAACAACATGCTCCAGCGGCTTAGCTTGGATGAGGGTTTCCATTTAGAATTCATGATGAATGAGAGTGCTGACGAATCTGTAATCAGAGTAAATTTAGTCCCTTCCACATACGGTCTAAACTTCTCTATCGCCTCTAGGGCGGCGACTCCCTCCTTCTCTGCTGCCTTCCATGCCCTCTGTGATGTCGACAGCTTGCGCGAGAAGTAGGCAATCACAAGCTTCTTCTGGTTTTCGTCTTCTTGTGTCAATATTCCAGCGATGGCCAAATCACTAGCATCGGTTTGAATAGTGAACGGTTTTTTAAAATTTGGGCACGCCAAAATCGGGGCGCATATTAATTTTTCCTTTAAGGTTGAGAACGCTTGTTCGGCGGCTTCTCCCCACTTGACAACTTTCGCTTTACCTTTTAGCAAATCCGTTAGGGGCGCCGACAGTTCACTGAATTCCTCGATAAACCGCCGATAGTAATTTACCATCCCCAGAAATCGTCTCAGTGACCTGACCGATTTGGGACGTTCAAAATTAACTATGGCCTCAATTCTATCAGGATTCGGTCTCACTCCCGACTTCGACAAAACAAAGCCTAAATAGGGTAGCTCCGGCAAACAAAATTTGGATTTTTCCAAATTTATCGAAAGATTGGCCTCTCTCAATCGCCTAGCCACTTCTGTAAGACTCTGTATGTGCTCTTCAAATGTGTTGCTTACAATGACTATATCGTCAAGATAAACAAACACGTTTGGCTCAAGCTCGCCATAACCCAGAACTTGATCCATTAATCTGGATAACGTCGCCGGACTGTTTACTAACCCAAAGGGCAACCTAGTGAACTGGAACAGTCCCTTTCCAAAGACTCTGAAAGCTGTATATTTGCGAGACTCCGGATCCAGCGGAATCTGCCAAAAGGCTTTCGACAAGTCGATGGTGGATAGATATTTGGATGCTCCAAGCCTTCCCAATATGCGATCCTGATGCGGAAGGGGGTACGCGTCTCTGCGAGTTCGCAAATTAAGCTTTCTTGCGTCTAGACACATTCGCACCTTGAAGTTGTCATTATCCTCGCCAGAATCTCCTTTCTTCATCACCGGGACTATCAATAGCGCCCAGTCGCTGTTGGATCTCTCGACGACCCCTGATTCAATCCATTGGTCCAGCTCCTTGTTCACACTTTTCTGAACTTCCGGTGACCAGGGATACGGGTTCATTCTAACGGGGCCAGCATTTTGGAACTCCTCGGCAAACTCTATTCTGTGTGAAATGAGTGGGGTTACCCCTAATTTTTCTCCCTCTTTAAAAGCTTTAAATTGCAATTTTATTTCCTCCAACTGTTTTCTCTGACTATCGGTTAAAACTTCCTCTTCCTGCTCAACTTCTGCTCCCGGTGCTTCACCTAGCATCGCGATTTCTGAAGTGACGGTTGGTTCGATATTGAAAACTTTCCAGAAATTGATCCCCAAAATAAGGCGACGGCTGAGTGTTGGTGCCACGATCGTGGTTATCATTCTGGTCACGCCGTTGAACGTGACGGGCAAGTCAATACAACCTTTGACTTCTAAGGTTGATCCTCCTGCTGTTGTAAGTTTCAGATTTGTGGGCTGTAATTTCAATTTTAAGTCTCGTATGAGCTTACCGCTACCGATTCCTAACACTGTCATTTGTGCCCCACAATCTAGCAGTCCTATCACCTCTACACCCATTACATTCACCTTGACGAATGGCCGGTTATCTCCCTCAACTCGCAAAATCAACTCGTCGACTTCTGCTCTGGTCGAGACGAATTTAGTTAGAGGCTTTTTCGTGACCAATCGACGACCTCTCACGCCGACGTTCTTTCGTTTTTTAAACAAAATGAGCATTTAGCTGTGGTGACCCCGTGAAATCCACATTTTTCACAAAATATTTGCTTTTCCATCAGGCACGCGCTATGGTGGTGATAATTGCCCCGACAGTTAAAACAAACTGTTTTCCCCGGAATTTTATACTCGGCTAACCTTCGTTTCATGGTTCCTCTACTGCTTCCTTCTTGTGGGTCCTGTCGGCTTGGCAAATATTTTCCATTGGCTTTTCCTGATTGACCCGAATTTCCACTTTGCTTCCAAGTTGTAGTTGGGTTCCTTTTCCATTCATCTGGCTTTGCATTTTGCCAACGGTTATGCTTTTTCTGCTCTCCATCATTCCAGTTCCTCTGATTCACTCTCGACTCGCGATACGGCATATTTGCCGTTACCTCATGTACTTGTGCATGTCTAGTTCGTTGCTCTCCTTCCTTTTTATACAAAAACCAATTTGCCGAATCTAATTTGCGTCCCCAAACCTTCAACATTCTAAGCGTTCGAACCCCTTTCACCAACAACGCATTCTTGTAGTCCGACCTTAAATTTCGGAATACAATGTCGAATTTCCGTTGTTCGGATGGTGGCACAGCCATCTGATCAAAAATGGTTTTGATAGCGTTATAGAAATCTTGAAATTTCTCGTTATACTTTTGCCTCCTTTGAGACGCTTGCTCTTCATAGCGAAAATCCATATCGGGAGGCTGAAATTCCAGTTTCAACTCCGTTATCAATTCTCGCCAGTTTCGAAACTCGTTATTCTTTTTGCCTTCAATAAACCATGTTCTGGCATCCCCGGTAAACAAATGTATCGCTTCCCTAAACAGGTCATGCTTACTTAAATTTTCAGCTTCTGCCATGAATTCTATTTCGGTTACAAATTTATTCAAACTTTTGCCATCATCTTTTCCATCGTACCTAAGCTTCCAATCTGACACGGGTCTTGGGTTTCGTTTCCTATTTCTCTCTTCCTTTTCAAGTTCATCTTGACTCTCATTTCCGCTTTCCTCCGAATCTGCTGAAAAACTTCTATTTTCAGATTCCTCTTCAGATGATTCTGACTCATCCTCACTGCTCTGTCTTTTACTTTTTCTAATCCTCGGTTGGTTTTTCTCTGAAATTCTTCTCTCTAGTTTTCTGTTATTCTCTTTTCTATTCTGTACTTCTGTTCTAATTTCCTTTCCTTTTCCTTTCTCCTGTGAACCTTTTTTTTCGCGCTTGGTCGAAACGACTAAGTCTTTAAACTTGGCTGTAATCATTTTGTCCATATGATCAATCAACTTTTGAAAGAGATCCTCATTCGGTTTCGGTTTTTCATTCCGCCTATCTCGTGGAGTGCTAGTGTTCTTCAGTAATTCCTCATTCTCTTTACATGGTTCATCTTCTTCAACGGAATCACAACTTTCATTTTCCAGTTCTTGGACGCTCAGTTGGCTCAAATCTTTCAATAGTCTCTTCTGTGTTTCTTTTACTGCGTCCGGGTCATTGGACAGCAAAGAGAAATGGTCATTCAACAACATCAATGCTGTTCCTTCCAATCCCTCAGTGTCAAAGTTCTGTTTGAATCGTACCAACCGGAAAAACAAATGCACCAGCCTGGTTTGTAACTGGGCTAATTCTGTTTTCTTTGCTTTCCTATGCTCTAACGCGTATCTAATTTTGGCGAGTTTCTCGTCTATCAGACGGAACTCTTCCTCACATCTATCGTTTTCTATCGAATTTATGATAAAATCTGCTCTTTGCTTATCTTTCCTCATCACGCTTCGTAATTTCCTCTTCTTTACATCTCTAGATTCACCACTAGCAAATTGAACATCGCGGATAAATAATTCGTGCTCCACTTCGTCGTCCAGAAGGTGATTTACGTTCATGGAACGATATTGGAGTGTGTATTCCGAACTCATCGTGCCGATTGATTTTTATAATTTAAAACCGCAAAATGAATAATTTTCAAAATTTTATCAATAAAATTTTTTTTTAATAATCAAAGAACAATGCAAAATAAATATGTTGAACCAATAATTATATGCTTTTGTAAAATCAAATGATATAATAAATCGTGCTATATTTTGTGTTTTGGTTGTGTTGTGTTTTATTCATTCAGGACCTTTTGTGTCTCAGTGTTATTTCACCAAATTTTGTTGTTCCACCCGCCAAATGTTTTGTACCAAAGATTTTACCGTAAGTATTTTACTTTTCTACTCTTTTCGTTTCCGTTCCTAGGCCAATGTCTTGCAACTTTGCTTAATAAATCGTACTTTGCTGCGTTTGGTTCTCATACACATTCAACCAAAGTTAGAATGTGTACTCACCAGCCGCCTTGCTAAAAAAAAATCCTTAGATTTTTTTAAATTCTACTCGATCCTCCGATTACTAACGAAATTTACGTTGGGCGCCAATTATTACTGTTTGGGCAGATAGTTCTCCCGAGAAAGCTCACCGAGCAAGAGACCGTGGATCTTGGATCACCGGGTCGGCTTGCCGCGGGGTAATCGGAGGGACTTCGCGCGGAAAAGTGTGCAACAACTATTGTTTTCCTAGGAGGTTTCTTTTTACCTTTAATTGATAACTTGATTCGATTTCTGAGTTTTTACTTTAATAATTAACTGCGTATCTAAAGGGTGTGCGTGTGTGTATGTGTGAGGGGTGGGCGCTAGCGGATCACTTCTCTTCTCACGGTACGTGCCGACTATCTCGAAGGGTTCTGGTTCTGCTGGGCTGCGTTGCTGTTGCTGCGATGCCACGTTGATGGTTGCGGGGGGGAGGGGAAAACTCGTTGCTGTTCTGCGCTGACTGGAACACTGGCTATGCCTTATCGCGATGGCGGATTCGTGGTTTGGCGGGAATGCGGGTCCTTCGGCGTCTTCCTTCCTTGGCTCGATCGATGGGCCACGGACGATACCGTATTGGCTTCACCGAGAAGGGTCCTCTTTTACGGTTAGGGCCGGTCGCCCGAGGATTAAGCGGGCTCGTCGCTGCCCGAACTCCTTTACGCTTAGGCTTAGGCGGATTTCACCACCTAGGCCGACTCGTGCGAAGTGAGGAACCGACGATCGAATATGGATTCGATCAAATAGCAATAAAAAGGTCCTGATCGGACAAGATTTATTAGCAAGTAGCAACTGAGACGGTGGGTGGGTTGCTTTACCTGAATATGTTTGCCTTGCTTAGCGCAACAATCTGCTCACTTTACTTAGCTTCCTTCTTGCAACTTTTCACTCACTTGTTACTCACACGAACGCCGCGGTACTTCTGACCATTTGGCGGTTTTTCAATTCCTGATTCCCCTCCTTTTGCCACCCACCATTTTCTTCCCTTTTCCTGAATTCAATTATGCCCACCCCCTCAGGGTTGTATTTTGCTGAGTGTGTATAACAGTTCCGCGTTTAGCTTGGCCCATTTTAACCTAACAATTTTTGTGTTTGTGTATCTTACTAACCTAACTAATAACATTATTTTTATTTTTATTCACTAATCCTACTAACAAACTACATGAAAATAAATTAGAAACACAATAGTTACATATAAACATACAGCACATTTTAAAAAAACACTAAGGACAATTTGTAACAACGGTTACACAAACTTGAAACTTTAAACGCGATTATCTCGGAATAGTGTTTTTAAAAAAAAATGACTGCCGTGATCCTGATTGCGGGAAAACTACAGAACCGATTTCCTTCATCTTTTTTTTTTAAATTTTCGTTATTAAATTCGCCGGTCCTTAAACGATCGCTTTCTGAAACATACAGTTACATTTTGCAGCAAAAGAAAATTAATGCAATTTTTAGCGCTCAAAACGTGCATTTTTTGGGGAAAACGTTCCCGTTTGCGCTGAAAACAAAATACTCTTAAAAGCGATCGTTCAAGGACACGGCACACTTATAAACTAATGAAATAATATGAGTTTTTTGAATTCAGTTGACCAGCTGAGTCTCTATCAGGATCACCGCAAGCCTCTGCAAAAAAAAGCGTTTCGGGGAAACGGCCATTACTCCAATAATAATTGGTATATTTAAAAATCAACCGTATTTTTGTTGTTGTTGATAAACTGTACTTTTAGAAAAATACCACTTGGTTGCAATAAAATGGTGCACTCAAAAATAAATTCAAACTTCCCTCATTTTTCTCATTTTCGGCCAAAAAGGTATATAACCCCTTAAGTAGAGATGCGCCGAATAATAGAGCTGGGAAAAAGTTATTTTTGAAAATTACCGAAAATTCGGATTATCGAATAATGATTTAAACTAAACCTTGTCTAGGGTAATCCATTTTAATTCATGAGTAATTTGGTTTTTATTTTTCTCATTTAATCATCATGTTCTGTTGAATATTCGGCCGTCCGTTCGGCCGATTATTCGGCTGAACAGATGGCCGAATATTTAATGAACATGATGATAGGAAGAGGAAAATAAAAACCAAGTTATTCTTGACTTAATGTGACTTATCCTAGACAAGCTCATGTTTAAACACTATTCTGTAAACTGAAAATTCGATATTTTTCACAAAAAACCTTTTTCCCTGCCCTATTATTCGTTGCAACGCAAGTTTTAATCAAGTGTTATTTCAATAAAAAGCAATCATATAGTCTTACACGCATATTAAAAGCAGCTTAACTTAAATAAAACAATGCAAACCAAGCTATGTTGTAAAATTTTACTTAACTTCTCTAAGAGTTTTTTTTTGTCAAAATTGAAGTGACACGTTGTTTTAAGCCTGTAGTACACTCTTTGTCTAATGGTCAAATATTTGACCTTCTGACATAATGGTCAAATTTATTTGGCATCATGGTTGTTGTTTGCCCGTGTTTGCCCCATGTTAAAATTGGAGAGTGACAAACAATTATCTTTGACCAAATTTTTATCTGTCAAAAAGTGCCAAATATTTGACGCTTGGTCAAAGAGTGTAATACAGGCTTTACACCGCCGAATATTTCTTTAAATTATTTTGTGTTGGAACATTGATTGCAAACATCAAAAAGTGCAATAACCATAAAAAGTGCAGTTTGTAAGGAATATCGAATTGAATGTGTTATTTGTTTCTTTTAGTATAACCTTCAACTGTATTCCCTCGTCTTAATATCGTAGATCGTAGTTGACGCGAAGTGATTCATAAAATAATGATTTCCCAACCCGGTGGCATCGGCCTTGTTTCCTGAAGCTGCCGTGAAAGACAGTGGCGCTAGTCTCATCTATGTTTTTTAAGGTTTGTTCACACAGCAGTGTAAGCATGACGAACGAAGCATAATATATGTTGTACAGAATTATGCGCTCGAATCAATTTATTCATGTAAATAAAAGCTTAGCTTAACTTTGTTAATGTTTAAAGGTAGCGTTGATATACTATCTCATTTACAGTCACGTTGAGATGTTAATCCCTAAATCATCGCGCGATGTCAGCCGCCTGCAAGAAACACCGCCGTTCGAAATCGGCATGAATAAACGTTGCGTACATTCTATAATGATGCAACGCATTCATTTTTTGTTTCATCAAGCAAAGCACTCAACGTTATGTGCAATAAATACGTCACCCGAAAACAACACATAAACACACTGCAGCTGAACACCGACACTGTATGCACGTATGAACACTGCTTTTTCCCGTGTTTCGATGAATCAGCTGTCAAATTGCATGTGAAATTGATCCAGTGATCCAGCTAATGGTGGCTTCACTTATGTTGTACGTAAACGTCAGTGATGCCACCGGGTTGTGATTTCCAGATCAGTACGACTACGACTTGAACTGCCTTGCAGAACGGTCGCATTTTACCAACAGCTCGTGGCTTGTCTTAGACTACCGAGAGATATTGGAAGTTTTCCGCTTTCAACAGGAAATCTATCTGTATCTGTTGAATTGCAAAGTATTGAATTTGTTTTTAACGTTTAACGAGTGATTAATGTGTACATTTTTGTTGACAAAAATGTGTAAAGTGAAAGTGAAGTGAATTTTGTTCTGAAATGCCAAGAGGAACCAAAAAAGCTCGCTTTGATGCGGATACGAGGAAATGTACGGCTCCTCCTCCGAGTGATTCAGAAAGCAATAGATATGAAATTCTTTCTATTATAGAGGATCAAGAATTTGAACCTTCTCATTCTGAGCAAAATGTAGGTCTGAAGAAAACTAAAGTTCTAACTATTGTGGAAATAGTTGTAAATTTTAAAGCTTTGCGTTCAGAACTTTCATCATTTCTTTCTGATGTGAAAATTAATTTTCAAATTAGCCGCCGACGCGAAATTCGTATTTTTGCCAAATCTTTTGAAGGCCATAAACATCCATTACAGTATTTGATTGAAAAGATGAACAAGTTTTATACCAATGATGCCAAAAACGAGAGACCGTTTAAGGCTGTTTTGAAAAGTCTTTCAAATGATCAAACTATTCATGAAATTAAAGATTTTTTGACGGAATTACTTGGTTTTTCCCTCAATCAAGTAATTTTGATGAAACGTAAATCAAATGCAAATATTAATAATACTGAAATACACCAGGAAAATTACATGGTATATTTTGATCGTACAAAAGTAAGCAATTTAAATTTTTTAGAAAAAGCACGTGTTTCATTCAATGTGCGAATAAAGTGGGAAATTTTCAACAGACATGGAGGCATCCATAATCTCACGCAATGCCGGAATTGTCAAGCATATGGCCATGAAACTCGCAACTTCCATATGACAACAAAATGCATGATTTGTGGTGACTCATCTCACACAAAGGACATCTGTCCTGTGAAAGAGACCACTGATAATTTCAAATGTGTAAGTTGTGGGGGTAAACACAAACCAAATTTCTGTTAGGTCAAAAATTATTTCTTCCAGACAGCGTAGGTATACAAAAGAACTTGCTGTCAATAATATTCAAGTAGGTAATCAAAAAAAACCTTCAATACTGTTCAGGCAACACCAGCCTTTCCTGTAGCTAGTGTGTCTGTAGGTAATGTTTCAAATTTAGAAAACAACAAATTGAAAACAAATAATCCTGTTCAGGCACCACCAGGCAATTCCTTTCAGGTAATATTTCGAATTCAAACAGCAACAAGCCTTTCGTGTTTGGTGCTGAAAAGTAAGCTAGTATTGATTTAGGTAGTCCAACTCCCGAGAAGATTGACTACCTACAGCAATCCATGCTGCAACTAATGTCCGCTTTGTTGAACTGTAACTCGATGTACGAGGCTGCTCAAGAAGGTATAAAATTTACAATTAATATTGTTATGAAATTGAAATTCAGCAATGAATTTAAATAATGCTATAAATTTTCTAAATTGGAATGGTTGCTCTTTGAAAGGGAAAGAAGATGATTTTTTTAATTTTCTAACAGTCCATCATGTGCATATTGCAGTTGTGATTGAAAAGCTTTTAAAGCCTAATATTTAACTAAAAAGAAACCCCAACTATATAGTTCAAAGGTTCGATGGAATTGATGTTGTCGGAGGTGGAGTTGCAATAGTTATCCACCGTCGAATAAAACATCATGTTATGGCCCATCTTGAAACGAAGGTTATTGAAAGTTTGGGAATTGAAACCGAAACAGATATTGGTATTTTATTTAAAGCCGCAGTGTATTTACCTTTTCAATGCACTGGTGATCAGAAAAATCATTTCAAGGAAGATTTACAAAAACTCAAGAGAAATAAATCTAAGTTTTTTTTATCATCGGTGATTTTAATGCAAAACATCGATCGTGGAATAATGCACTATGCAACTCGGCTGGATTTCATTCAGTTTTATTTCCAAATGCTCCTACATGTTTTTCTTCTGTTAGGAATCCATGCACAATTGATTTGGTATTAACAAATCAAAGTCATTCATGCAGTGATTTGTTAACTCATGCTGATTTTGATTCTGATCATCTTCCTATAACTTTTTCCATATCCCGTGAAAATATTTTAAATTCCACTAGGTCAATTATCACAAGGCCAACTGGGATCGACATCGTACCACAATCGAAGAAAGCTTGAATTCTGATATTGTTCTACAAAACAGTGCTGACATTGACGGAGCATTGGGAGATTTGTGCAGTTTAATACTCAATGCCCGGAACTTCCTAAAGCTAGAGTGAATGCCCGAAACTTTCCTAAGGCTAGAGTGAAATTTAATACACCAATAATTGACAATGAGCTTCAACTTGTTATACGTTTGAAGAACATACGGAGACGTCAATATCAAAGAACTCGTGATCCTGCTTTGAAAGTTATTTTTAAAGATTTACAATCGAAAATCAAAAACAGATTCACATTCTTGCGAAATACAAATTTCTTGAGAGAAGTTGAACAACTAAACCCATTATCCAAACCTTTCTGGAAGCTTTCGAAGGTTCTTAAGAAACCTTCAAAGCCCATTCCAGTCCTCAAAGATGGTGACCACATATTTCTTACGAATGAACAAAAAGCTCAAAAACTCAGCAGTTCAAGAGTGTTCATATTTTCAATTTGAACGTAATTAGTCCTTTTGAAAATGAAGTATCACAAAAGTATAAACAGATCACCATTCAAGAATTTCTTCCTGAAGAGGTACTAGAAACAAACTTGAATGAAATACGAACTATTATCAAGAACTTTAAAAACATGAAAACACCAGGAGATGATGGGATTTTTTATATCCTCCTCAAAAGACGTCCCGAAAGTTCTTTAAACTGCTTGGTGAGAATTTTTAACAGATGCTTTGAATTGTCATATTTTCCCTCAAAATGGAAAAATGCCAACGTCACTTTACGAACTAATTTCATTTTTGTCATATGACTTACATTTTTTTTATATGACTTACATTTTAAGTTTAGTAAAGCGGGCAATGTATGCAGTTTGCGAGGATGCGAAAATGAACGGGAATAGAAGGTGTGACCTTTAGGCTTAGAAAAAATTTCCCTCGTCCAGACGGGACTCGAACCCGCAATCTCCGTTGTCTCCGGCAAGGTGTTTTGGCCAATTAAACTACTGGGAAAGCTATAACAAGTTCTAAACCAAAGTCGAATCACCCTCTACTATTGTGTTCCCGTATCTCAGCACGCCAACGATGAACTGCACACACTGCCCGGTGGGAGTTTATTTTTGTAACTGAGAGAGTGATCTCTTCACGCACACAGTGTATAACGACTTATTATATCTACAGTGGTGCAAGCGATGAGACACGTCAGTTGCTGGCTAAACTCCGAACGCGTATCACGGAAGAGCTCCGTTGGCTGAATTCACTTTACGAACTAATTTCATTTTTGTCATATGACTTACATTTTAAGTTTAGTAAAGCGGGCAATGTATGCGGTTTGCGAGGATGCGAAAATGAACGGGAATAGAAGGTTTGACCTTTAGGCTTAGAAAAAATTTCCCTCGTCCAGACGGGACTCGTACCCGCAATCTCCGTTGTTTCCGGCAAGGTGTTTTGGCCAATTAAACTACTGGGAAAGCTATAACAAGTTCTAAACCAAAGTCGAATCACCCTCTACTGTTGTGTTCCCGTATCTCAGCACGCCAACGATGACTGCACACACTGTCCGGTGAGAGTTTATTTTTGTAACTGAGAGAGTGATCTCTTCACGCACACAGTGTATAACGACTTAGTATATCTACAGTGGCGCAAGCGATGAGACACGTCAGTTGCTGGCTAGACTCCGAACGCGTATCACGGAAGAGCTCCGTTGGCTAAATTCACTTTACGAACTAATTTCATTTTTGTCATATGACTTACATTTTAAGTTTAGTAAAGCGGGCAATGTATGCAGTTTGCGAGGATGCTAAAATGAACGGGAATAGAAGGTGTGACCTTTAGGCTTAGAAAAAATTTCCCTCGTCCAGACGGGACTCGAACCCGCAATCTCCGTTGTCTCCGGCAAGAGATCACTCTCTCAGTTACAAAAATAAACTCCCACCGGGCAATGTGTGCAGTTCATCGTTGGCGTGCTGAGATACGGGAACACAATAGTAGAGGGTGATTCGACTTTGGTTTAGAACTTGTTATAGCTTTCCCAGTAGTTTAATTGGCCAAGACACCTTGCCGGAGACAACGAAGATTGCGGGTTCGAGTCCCGTCTTGACGAGGGAAATTTTTTCTAAGCCTAAAGGTCACACCTTCTATTCCCGTTCATTTTCGCATCTCTCTTCTATAAGCAAACTGTTTGAAAGAATGATTCTTAATAGCATGATGACACACATCAATGAAAATTCAATTTTTTCAAATGAGCAGTTTGGATTTCGCCACGGGCATTCGACTACTCATTGTGGTGTAAAGGAAAAGGCTCAGTCAAACGCTGAGGCCGATCGAAAATTGTCTATGTAAAACGGACAGCGTGATTACCAACACGCGCGAGAGCAATGCGAATAAATACCGCTGAGCTGGGCTCTAGCGGCTGGAACATTGTATAACAGTTTGTTGATCTCTGATCCGAAATCCCGTAGTTCACCGACCCCCAGTTGTAAAAAGGAAGATATTAAAATTGGCGACGAAGTTAATTTGGTACGCGTGTGCAAAAAGTTGAAAAAAAAAGTGGAATAGCTATTCATTTGTGCAAAGGCACAAGGAAGTTTGAACATTTTTTTAGAGATTATGAAGCAAGGCAACGGCCGTAAGTGAGTTTTGCGAGAAGAAAAAAAAACAGTTATTTGTGTAAAATATTTAAAAAAAAATCGGGCGCAACGGTGCTAATTTTTTGTTGAAAAAATAGTGATATTCTGGGGGAAATTGTGTGAAGGCAAAGGTCTGAGAATAGCAATGGGCAAGATCGATCCGATTTTTGCAAAATCGATCTTTTTAGGTCGATTCATCGACTTTTTTAATCGATTTCTTTGCGCGCGATCTTCTACTGAATCGATCCTTTGGATGGCAAGATCGTTTTTTTTTTTTCGCCTGAAAACTAAATGTGTGCAAAACGGATTCAAGACAATAGTGATTGCATTTATTGTTGCTAGCGTAATCTGCGGCCGAATTCCGAGAACACTGTTTTTTGAAGAGAAGAAAATTTCTTTATTTATAGTATACAAAATTTTTTTCTTCTCTCCAAAGAAGTGTGTGCTCGGAACTCGGACACTGATCTGAAAAATGTATAAATTTTTTACCGGGATGGCCATAGTTTAAAAATGGACTAAAGTTTAGTAGACATGAAACCGAGAAAAACGCATTTCAAATGTTTTTGTTGGTTTAAGCAATTGTCTACGTCCATGACAACTTTTTTCATGAGTATGTCACCACCCCCACAAGGTTCCAGAATATCCAGCTTTCCACGAACGGTTATGGCACGCTGCCTATTTTGACGTTTCCTGTAGGTCAGGGAAGCTGGATAAACTTGTCGTCGAGTTGAAAAAGAACAATCCGCAGCCAAATTAAGTCCCTCCAGTATTTTTAACGCAGTAACCATTTTTTTGCCTTTGTAAACGCGACATCAATAGACAAACCCGTATGAAATTTGGCTACTACGCATGTTGGTGAACCACCCTATTGGAGCGGGCGTATTCCCCCCGGCGCGATGCAAGTAGCTCAGTATCAACATGACAACCGAGTGACAGAAGGAACTGCATCAACTGGCTGCGATTCTAATTCGCGGTTAATTTTTGGCTTGGGTTCGAGTCTATAAAAGCGCTTAGCGCAGATGATCTCTCTTCTCTTTCGCTACTGACACGATTAAATAAAGCTCGAAATGTTAATAAGATTTAAGACAAGTAGATAATAAAGCAATAGTAATAGCACGGTGTTGGTGTAAATTAAAGAAAGTGTATTTATCGCCAAAGTGAAATCCAGTTCCCCGCGAGTGCAGGAAAAATACGTTTGGCTGGAAGCCAAAACCGTTGGCTGATGTCCATCCAACCAACTTCAGACCCTTAAGAGCTATCGGAAAACTGGTCCTTCGAACCGGATGAAGGAACCCAATTACCCAATCCAAGAGACATCAGTCATCGCTATAGGAAGTTAAACCTAACTACGGATTGCCCAGCAGGAGACGCCATCTTTCTAATTGGCGTCGGTTTATTCACTAGAGGAAACCCCACGGAACTATTTATACAAGGCCCAATTCCTCAGTAAAAATCGGTGAGTGCGATTCCAATAACCTACAATCCAAATCCCAGTGCTCGCGGTCTTTTGTTTTGTGGACACCCAGGTTTTCGCGACTCGATTTTGACATTAATTCATCGCTGTGCTACACTTACTTACCTGGAGGAAACAAGCTGCAATTGGAAATAAATTGATACCCGAGAGGATACCCGCGTTCCCAGTCGTGTTCAATCAATATCAGCTGATCGACATCTGACCATCGGTTGAGTTGGAGTTTTTTCGAGGAGCATCTTTAGTATAACAAAAGGCTCATATTCAAGAGCCATTAGGTAATTGGCTCTCCAAATACTTTAACCCCCCCAAACTTTGCTACTTTGGTCTCATTTTTTGAGGAACACACTATGCCTGCTGCTAAACACAAATCACCGCATCTGAAGTCACTGCAAACGAAGCTACGCGGACTGCAGACGTCTTTCGGCAATATGTATCGACTTATGGAACAGCACCGGGATGATACGAATTTGGCGGAGGTCGACGTACGACTGGAGCAGCTAGATCGCATGTGGGACAGAATGAACGAGGCTATTAACGACGTTGAGTCCCACGAAGAATCGATTGCCGATACGGACAGTTTCGTGAAAGATCGCATCGACTTTGAAAATCGGTTCTACGAGCTAAAAACATTTCTCAATGGTAAGCAAAAGGAAGATTGTGATCAAACCATATTAAATCAGACTACTCGCTCTCTCGATAATCCCCCCACCTCTACCCCTCATGTACGGTTGCCTCAAATTACCCTTCCAAAATTCAGTGGCAAATAGACGAGACGGCTTACGTTTCGTGATCTCTTTACGTCACTAATTCATTGGCAGACTGATCTTCCTGAGATAGAAAAGTTCCACTACTTGCGTAGCCAGCTAGAAGGGGAAGCGCTATCGGTTATAGATTCTCTCCCTCTCATTAAGGCAAATTATACCGTCGCGTGGGAATTACTAACGAAGCGATATTCGAATACGAAGGTTTTTCGCAAACGACAGGTTCAAGCTCTCTTCGAGTTACCAAGTTAGGAGAGAATTGGCTAATGAGTTACATACCCTTCTGGATACTTTCGAGAAAACTATTAAGTCACTTGATCAAGTCACCCCTCAACAGGCTGATTATAAGGATATGCTATTGGTTCATCTTCTATGTTCGCGCTTGGAACATGGCACGCGTAGAGCATGGAAAGAGTTTTCTTCGTCTAAGGAATCGGATACGGTTATGGAGCTGCTTGAGTTCTTGCAACGTAGAGTCCGAATTCTGGAATCACTGCCTATCAAGTCCAATGAACATAAGGTAGAATATACACAGCCTAAACATCCAAAGGGACCAACCTCGGTTAAGGCATACAGTGCATCGATTCAACAGTCATCGGGTAGCAGTAAATGTGTTCGCTGCTCGGATAATCACCCTCTCTATCAATGCCCATCGTTTCAAAAAATGATCGTTTCCGACCGAGATGCACTACTTAGAAATCGTTTCCTGTGTCGAAATTGCTTTCGCCGTGGTCATCATGCAAGAGAATGCGGTTCCAAATTCACTTGTAAGCAATGCAAAGGGAAACATCACACGCTAGTGTGCTTCAAGGGTAAACCAACTGATGAAAAACCGAACGTGAATAATGAACCAAAACCGTCACCGACAGCTTCGGGTGATGAGCTAACTGAATCTAAAGTGGTCAACTTGGCGACTACTAGCAGGGTGGTCTGCAACGCAGCGGCTGGTTCATCGACGGGTGTATTTTTGCTCACTGCGATTGTCACTCTGGAAGATGATCGAGGTGAACAGGTTCATGCCAGAGCATTGTTGGACAGTGCTGCGGAATGCAATTTGATCAGCAATAGAGTGCGGAAACTACTTACGGTGAGGGACACCGATGCATGGTTGAAGTCGTTGGCATCCAAGGTTTGGCTACCCGGGCCCAGGGCAAAATTACTGTGAAAGTACGTTCGAGATTCACGGATTTCTCCCAGCCAATGGATATGTACATTCTCCCGAAAATCGCTGCACAAATGACTTCATCATCGGTCGATATAAATAAATGGGAACTACCCAGCGGGATCGAACTGGCAGATCCAACATTTTTCAAAGGTGGCTCAGTTGACCTGGTGTTGGGAGCTGAAGTCATTTTCGACTTTTTCATAACTGGTCGTAAAATCCGATTAGGGGATACCTTACCTTCATTGGTGGATTCGGTGTTTGGCTGGGTTGTTACGGGCAAATGTTTGGTGGATAGTCCCATTAAGTCTGTAATTTGCGACATCGCAATCAGTAACAAACTAGATACTTTACTGGAAAGGTTTTGGGAAACTGAAGACATCGGTCAAGATTACAATCACTCTCCCGAGGAGGCTAGGTGCATGGAATATTTTACACAAACTACACAACGGCAAGGTTCTGGTCGATACACGGTGTCCTATTCGAGGAATAGTGAGGTGCTATCCCAGCTTGGTGATTCGAAAGCTATAGCAGAGCGGAGATTCATGCAGTTGGAGAGACGTTTAGAACGAGATCAAAATCTACGAGAGCAATATGCAGCCTTCATGAGCGAATATGAATCTATGGGCCACATGCATTTGATACCCGATGAACACAATGCGAACGTTAAGCGATGCTTCCTCCCACATCACCCAGTGGTGAAGGAAGACAGCACAACTACTAAGGTGCGGGTGGTGTTTGACGCCTCCGCAAAAACATCTACCAATATTTCTTTGAACGACAGTTTGCTGGTAGGCCCTGTTATTCAGGAAGATTTGCGCTCAATTATACTTCGGAGTCGTACACGTCAGATTATGGTGGTCGCCGACATCGAAAAGATGTTTCGGCAAATCGAAATTCGCCCCGAGGATCGGCGGCTTCAGTGCATTTTGTGGCGTCCCTCACCTAACGTTCCGATTTCCATATACGAACTAGCGACTGTTACGTATGGCAAGAAGCCGGCACCATTTTTGGCAACTAGGGTACTTATGCAGTTGGCTTCAGATGAGCAGCACCGATTCCCACTGGCCGCGAAATCAGTTAAGGAGGATTGTTATATGGATGATGTGATGACAGGTGCGAACGATCCAGATACAGCTAAAGAACTACGAGTGCAGTTGCAGGAAATGTTACGCCGAGGTGGGTTTTGGTTGCGAAAATTTGCTTCTAATTGTAAGACCGTGCTCGAAGGTTTACCGGCAGAGGACCTCTCTATACAGGTTGACGACGGAATTAATCTAGACCCTGATCCCATGGTTAAAAGGTTGGGTTTAATTTGGATGCCGAAGACAGATGTTTTTCGGTTTCGCTTTCATATACCGCCTCTGTCACTGGACGTGCACTTTACGAAAAGGAAAATTCTCTCAATAATAGCCACTCTATTCGACCCGTTAGGACTTATCGGAGCAGTGATTACTCGAGCTAAAATTTTTATGCAACTACTTTGGTGTTTGGAAGATCAAGAGGGGAATAAATTGTCTTGGGACTCTCCCTTGCCAACAAGGATTGAGGAAGAATGGCGGGTATTTCACCAACAAATCCCGCTTTTGAATGATCTGCGTATCGACCGTTGTGTTATGCTATGCAATCCAATCTGTATCCAAATACACATGTTTTCGGATGCTTCTGGAAAGGCTTTCGGAGCCTGCGCGTACATGCGTACCGAAGATTCTTCCGGTAGGATTAAGGTTGTACGTTTATCGTCAAAAGCCAGAGTTGCACCGTTGAAAACCCAATCGATTCCCAGACTGGAATTACGAGGTGCATTAATGGCAGCTGAATTGTTTTCAAAGGTGAAAGACTCAGTCAGGTGTTTGGCAGAAGTTTTCTTTTGGACTGACTCAACAACAGTGCTACGTTGGTTGCTTGCGACACCTTCAACTTGGACAACGTTTGTGGCAAATCGCGTGTCCAAGATTCAATTGCTGACTGAAAACTGCCATTGGAATCATGTGACCGGGGAACATAATCCGGCTGATCTTGTGTCTAGGGGAGTTAGGCCAGATGACATTATCAACAACAACTTATGATGGATTGGACCCGAATGGCTATCCAAAGGTACGCAACATTGGCCGAAACCACAGACGCTGTCACCTGTGAACCTGGAAGAGGAGAAAAGACATGTAGTGTTGGCGGTGGCTCTACAAAATCCTAGTTTTTTTTTAAATGGTATTTAACACAGTTTTCCAATTACAACGCTTTAGTTCGACGAACGGCGTACTGGCGGCGATACCTGAGCAATCGGTGGCTGAAATGTAAAGAAAATTGACAGGATGGACCATTAACAACAGTAGAGCTTCGACAGGCAGAATACAAAGTCATTCAAGGGGTCCAAGCAGAAACATTTCCCAATGAGCTCAAGGCACTGGCGAAGAAAGAATGCGTACCACGTTCATCACCCCTGCGTTGGTACAATCCCTTCATTGCGGAAGACGGTTCATTGAGGGTCGGGGGGAGGTTAGGGCAATCGAGAGAGTCTGATGATGCAAAGCACCCCATTGTACTTCCCGCAAAACATTTGCTTACCAAATTGCTCTTCCAATGCTATCATATGAAACTTTTGCACGCTGGTCCACAATTATTATTGAGTACTGTTCGGCTTCAATACTGGCCCTTGGGCGGGAGAAATGTAGCGAGAACAGTTTGTCATCAATGTATGCGGTGCTACCGTATGCGACCCAACTTGATTCAGTAGTTTATGACTGACTTACCGGCATCCAGAGTAACGATGGCGAGACCATTTTCGACCACAGGGGTCGATTATTTCGGGCCAGTTTATATTAAACAAGGATATCGTCGCAATGCGATGAAGGCGTATGTTTCCGTCTTTGTCTGCTTCACGACGAAGGCAACACATTTGGAGCTAGTAACAGACCTTTCGACGGCACGATTCATCCAGGCTTTGCGAAGGTTCACAGCTCGTCGAGGAAAATGTGCCACATTGTGGTCAGATAACGGCACAAACTTTATTGGAGCCAGAAACCAGATGAAGGAGCTTCTCAACAACCTAAAGACCAAAAGGCATCATCAAACAGTTGCCATGGAGTGCGCGGACGAGGGCATGCAGTGGTGGTTTATTCCACCCGGAGCACCACATTTCGGTGGCCTGTGGGAGGCTGCTGTACGGTCGGCGAAAACACATCTTCTCAAGATGCTTGGGAACTCGACAGTCTCATACGAGGATATGACAACGCTTTTGACGCAAGTCGAGAGTTGCTTGAATTCACGGCCGCTCACTCAAATGTCGGATGATCCCGAGGATCTGCAACCGCTTACACCAGGTCACTTTCTGGTAGGTTCTGCGCTTCAATCACTTCCATCAGCAGACTACACCAACACAAATTATGGGAGGCTTAACATGTGGGAAGCGGCACAAAAAAGGCTACAAGATTTCTGGCGTAGATGGAGAACGGAATACCTTCATCAGCTTCAGGGACGAGGAAAGTGGTGGAAACCGCCAGTCGAAATCACGCAGGGAAGCTTAGTAGTAATTCGGGACGATAACCTACACGTTGGAGAATGGCACGAATCGTTGAAACTCATCCAGGGCGAGACGGGGTGGTTAGAGTAGTTACCCTTCGTACGGCGAACGGGACAGTAAATAGACCGGTGGACAAAATATGCATCTTACCGGTGGCAACAGAGGACGATGAATTGAAGCAGAGCGACTAGTTGGCTGAAACACGGAACGTTTCAGGGGGGCGAGGATGTTGGTGAACCACCCTATTGGAGCGGGCGTATTCCCCCCGGCGCGATGCAAGTAGCTCAGTATCAACATGACAACCGAGTGACAGAAGGAACTGCATCAACTGGCTGCGATTCTAATTCGCGGTTAATTTTTGGCTTGGGTTCGAGTCTATAAAAGCCCTTAGCGCAGATGATCTCTCTTCTCTTTCGCTACTGACACGATTAAATAAAGCTCAAAATGTTAATTAGATTTAAGACAAGTAGATAATAAAGCAATAGTAATAGCACGGTGTTGGTGTAAATTAAAGAAAGTGTATTTATCGCCAATGTGAAATCCAGTTCCCCGCGAGTGCAGGAAAAATACGTTTGGCTGGAAGCCAAAACCGTTGGCTGATGTCCATCCAACCAACTTCGGACCCTTAAGAGCTATCGGACAACGCATGCGTTGTGAAATATATCAAGGATTAGGGGTGGGTGAAACGGCTCTTTTGCAAGAGCGGTTCTGAACTGACTCATGGTTCATAATGATTCACGAGCGTTGACAGTTCGTGTTGTCTCGGTAAACTTCGGGTTCGCGCGAACCAAACAGTTCTGCTGCGCCCAAAGAACCGTGGTTCTTTTTCGTGAGCCGTTCGTTCTTTCGCTCTTTTCTAAGAACCGGTTCATATGAACGGCTCGTGAGCCGTTCGCCCATCCCTAGCAAGGATGAAAAGAACGACGAGACAAGTTTGCACCTCGAACTGAATATTTATTGCCGACCACAAGACCGCCTCGAAAGTTTGACATATATGTATTGTATACAATCATTACTAACTGATTGGTGTATATTGGGGTGGCAATGGACTTTGACAGTTTAATTTAGAAGTAGTGTTCAATTTCATTAAGCAGACAGTATGTGAGTAGAGAAAGAACGAAAAATAAGCGAACTGGAAATATGATACAGATTTGGAAAAATATACCGCATCCCGACGGGACTTGAACCCGCAATCTCCCTGTCTTCGGCATGGTGTTTTGACCAATTAAACTACGGGGGACGGTGGTACTGTTTCACAATCTATATCGTATCACATTCCGCTGTAGACTTATTCTATTGCTCATCCCTAACTACACACACTGCTGTACAAGCGTTATTTATAGACTGAAAGGAATGTCTCATCACAGAAGAAGTCAGAAGAGTCAGCTGATGCTGATAACTCTTATAGACCTGTGTGATCGAGTCCAAAGTCAGTCTGCGTCGTGCTTGCAAGTGCGACACAACTACGGAAGGTGCTCCGTACGGCTAATTTTTTCGAACTGAATTTTTATTTTTAACAACGGCTTTTTCCCGTTAACACGCAAGTTCATTAAGCAGACAGTATGTGAGTAGAGAAAGAACGAAAAATAAGCGAACTGGAAATATGATACAGATTTGGATTCAATGTTTAGCCCTCACGAACAGTTAGCAAAATTTCGATTTTTCGGATAACACCCGACTTCGACGTTTTATACATTTCTAATAACCCGTTCACATGATGTAATACTGCTCATCTTGATTTCAAATCCCATACTCCAAACTTTCCGTGAAAACTAGATGTATGTATGTTTCAAGATACGCGATATCACGTGATATCTGCTATAGCGTGAAAAAGGCATAACACATTTGGCACAAAAAAAACTATTACAAACTGTGCTTTTCTTCAGAGGTCGAGAAAGTGAAATTTAGACCAAATACTCCTGAATTCCGATTGAGCTGAAATTTTGCATTGCATTGGATATTGAGTTTACCGTTTTGGATATTAGCCAACATTATTTCACATTTGCTACCTCAAACTATTTTTCAACTATGAGTAGCGGGGTACTCGTTAACTCAAATATTGCAAAAGTTGAATTAAATGTTTTTGTATATGCCGTGCTGCATTCTGTTCAGCATGGTGTTGCGCTCGCCATTTTGTTTATTTGAGTTTGTGCTGCGGATGTTCCGATTTTTTTATGAATTGGGTTGTTCAGCTATATCAGTTTTTTCTATCATCTGAAAGATCTGAATTTTCTAAGTAAAACGTGATTTAAAAAAAATCTATCATTGTCCTTCGCTTTTTGAATCACGATTTGAACTAGCTAAACAACCCAATTATACAGGTTTGGATTGCTCTTAGTGCATCCTTAACAATAGACCATTTCACGAACTGATAGGTGTCACGGATCCTGCTGATGTTGATGATGCTTTCACGTGCATTATGACAGCGGTTCCAAACTTTCTGTCAAAATTTCGTTCATGAATCAAGTTCACAAACGTCTCGTGAAATGGTCTATGGGATGAGCGACAACGAAAACTCTTAGTAGAAATAAAACGCCAAAAGAGTACACGCGGTAAAAGAAGATGGCAATAAACTAAAAAAGCCGTATCGTTAGTAGATGTTGTGAACGAAAACTCGTTGAACATGATTGATAAACCAGAAAACATGATTGATAAACCAGAACAAAACAAAATCTCCATAAATATAGCCAAAAAAGGTCGTAAAAAGCTTATACCAAACAAAAATCGATTTTTTGTTAAATCAATTTTTCGGGCTCGATTTTTTTATGAATCGATTTTATTACGTTTGAGTATTCGATGCAGGAGAATCGATTTTTTTTCGAAGATCGCCCATTGCTATCTGAGAAAAGAGTGTTGGCAAAGGTCAATTTAGGTCAAACTGAAATGATATAAAGGATTTAAGAAAAATTGTAATTTATTGGCAAAAATTTGAGAAGAAGACATTAGAGTGCGTAAAAAGGTCAGAAATTGAATTTGATTTGATTCTACCAACCGTCGGCTGTGTTGCTCAAAGTGCATTGAGTGCCCGCACTAGGTGATTACGGCAACTGTGTAAGCGAGTCCGACAGGAGAGCGTGTGAGATTGAGCTCCGCACAACAGGCTACGAGACGCGCGAAAGTTCTGTAGGAGATTTGAGATTTATCTGCGTCGATTCTGCTTTGAACTCTGCTTTCGCTGCATACATACACGGTCATCGGCAGAGAAAGTGAGAAGGTTTGGTAGTATACATCGGGTTCGGTAAGCGACTTTATTTTATATCTGATTTCTCATTAGGGTGACTCTACTTTTTATTAGCGTTGCTGAATTGTTGAAATGGCTTCGAACATAGTCGGTTCGATTGAGCCCTACGTCCCTGGTGCTTCATTCACCAATTATGTTGAGCGGTTAGGGTTCGTCTTTCAGTATAATAATGTACCGGAGAACTCACAAAAAGCTTTATTCATAACACTTAGCGGACCAGCAGTGTTTGAGGAACTCAAACTGCTGTATCCGGCGAGAGGCTTATCCACCTTGCAATACGCTGAGATAATAAAAAACTTAAAGAACGTTTTGATAAGAAAGAGTCTGATCTTATACAAAGATTTAAATTTTACAACCGCGTTCAAAAGGAAGATGAATCCGCAGAAAATGTCGTTTTGGCTGTTAAGCTGCAAGCGGAATTCTGTGAGTTTGGAGAGTTTAAAGATACCGCGATTAGGGACAAGCTTTTGATGGGTGTTTTTAATAAAGATTTACAGCAGTAAATGCTTAGTGAGGAAAATTTAGCGTTGGCTTCGGCTGAGCGCATGTTAGTAAATTGGGAGTTGACAGGAAGGAGAGCTAGAATGATAAGTGATAGAACAGAACAGGTGGCATCGGTGAAAAACAGATTGGGTAGGCGTGATGAATATTTAAGCGAACGGTAGAAGCGTTTAAGCGAATAGTAGAAATAGGAGCAGAAGTAGAAGCAGGTCGGGTTTTCACATGAGAAATAGAAGTAGAAGTAATAACAGAACTAGGAGTAGGAGTAAATCAAGAAAATATAATTACAACAAACCGGTAGTCTCTTGCTATTTTTGTGGATAACCAGGACATATTTTAAAGAGGTGCTTCAAATATATCAACAGTCAACGCAAACCGACTATACGTTTTGCCGATGAGACGCAACCAGGCACTAGCGCTGATTCAAATTTGGAACGATTGTTTAGCAGATTTAAACCAGTATTGGACGACTCGGTTCAAACAAAACAAATTTTAATGAGCCCTGTTTAATTGACGTAAATATTCAAAATCGTTTCGTTAAAATGGAGGTTGACTGTGGTTCGCCAATCACTTTAATGGGAAAGCGTTTATATGCAATTTTTTTTTATTTACCCTTAGAAAAATGCGAAAAGAAGTTGGTTGTTGTGAATGGGGCTGAATTATCAATTTTGGGAAAGGCGTTGGTTAATGTTGTGATCAATGGGATCCATAGGCGTTTGGAATTGATTATTTTAGACATCAATCAAAGAAATAGTTATCGGTTTCCGTTATACTCTACTAAATTTTTTGGAAATAAATATTGAAATTCAGTCCGCAAATATATATTTCGACTGTGACGTACAGTCTTCCTCAGTGCTTATGTGGACTGGACCAGTCCACATAAGCACTGAGGAAGACTGTACGTCACAGTCGAAATATATATTTGCGGACTGAATTTCAATATTTATTTCCAAAAAAATTAGTAGAGTATAACGGAAACCGATAACTATTTCTTTGATTGATCTCAATCACTCTGCTAAGACGCTCGTTATAGATTTTCTAGATTTATTTTAGACAGTCAGAATGATTTTCTTCCTTTGTTAGGGCGTAGTTGGTTTTTTTTTACGCTGATTGGAGAAAATCTTTTAAAAATTTTTCTAGTATAAACAATGTGAGTGCAATAAATCAGAAGGATAAAACAATTTTGGATATTAGAAAGGAAATTCCAAATGTTTTTCTTAAAGATTTTTCATCTCCTATTATTGGGTATGAGGCTGATTTGGTGTTGAAAGAGGATACACCTATATTCAAAAGGGCTTACGATGTGCCATACAGGTTACAAGAAAAGGTCGTATAGCATTTAGAGATGTTAGAAAAGCAAAAAGTTATAACACCCATCAAGACTAGCGAGTGGGCCTCCCCTGTAGTAGTAGTGATGAAGAAAAATCAGGAGATTAGAATAGTTATTGACTGTAAGGTGTCCATAAACAAATTAACCATTCCCAACACATATCCGCTTCCTGTTGCACAGGATTTGTTCTCCAAGCTTTCTGGGTGTAAAATCTTTTGTTCTCTTGATCTTGGAGGCGCATATACTCAGTTGGCTTTGTCAAAGAATTCCAGGAAATTTGTAGTAATCAATACTATTAAAGGTTTGTTTACTTACAATCGTTTAACTCAGGGAGCTTCGTCTAGCGCGGCAATTTTCCAACAGGTTATGGAGCAAGTTTTGGCTGGTTTAGAAAATGTTTCAGTTTACCTTCATGATGTTTTGGTTGCAGGACTTGATTTAGATGATTGCCGAAAGAAACTGTATAACGTATTGGATCGCTTAAACAAGGCAAACATTAAGGTGAACTGGAAAAAATGTTCGTTTTTGTATCAAATTTGCCTTATTTAGGACACATTATAACGGATAAGGGGCTGCTTCCTAGTCCTGATAAAATTTCCACCATTATTAAAGCAGCCACCCCAAAGAATGTTACGGAGCTAAAAGCTTTTTTGGGCCTTATTAATTATTATGGCAAATTTGTTCCGCATTTGTCCTCTAAACTTTTTTGTATCAACTACTTAAAAAAGACGTAAAATTTGAATGGAATAAAAAATGCGAAGAGGCTTTCGTTGATAGCAAAAAGGCTTTGTTGGATGCAAATATTTTAGAATATTATGATCCAAAGAAGCCAATTGTAGTTGTTACGGATGCATCAGGATATGGACTAGGTGGTGTTGTTGCACATATGGTTCACCGGTATAGAAAAACCAGTTTGTTTAACCTCATTTTCTTTAAACAAAGCACAACGTTCTTACCCGATTCTACATTTAGAGGCTTTGGCTTTAGTAAGCACAATCAAAAAGTTTTACAAATTTTTGTATGGTCAGAGTTTTACGGTTTACACAGATCATAAACCATTAGTTGGAATCTTTGGGAAATCTGGCAAAAACGCGATCTATGTAACTAGATTACAACGGTACATTTTGGAGTTGTCAATTTATGACTTCAATATTTGTTACAGACCATCCGCTCAAATGGGTAATGCAGATTTTTGCTCGCGTTTTCCACTTGAATTGGGTACTCCTGAAGAATATTACAAAGAATTCGTAAAGAGCATAAATTTTTCGCAGGAAGTTCCCATAAATTGTATCAAGATTGCCAAAGAAACGAGCCGTGACGTATTTTTACAACGAATTATAAAATATTATCAGAATGGTTGGCCTGAGAAGATTGACAAGGAGTTATTGAATGTCCCCTCTAATAGACACGACTTAGAACTGATTGACGGGTGTCTGATCTTTCAGGACAGGGTTATAATTCTAAAAATTACGCATAGGGACATTTTGAAAATGTTACATGCAAACCATTCAGGAGTTGTAAAAATGAAGCAGATGGCACGTAGATCTGTATACTGGTTTGGCATCAACGCAGCTATAGAGGCTTTCGTCCAAGCATGTGTATCGTGTAATAAGATGGCAATAATTCCCAAAAACAAGACACGCATTGGGTTCCTTCGGTTCGTCCGTTTAGTAGAATACATGCCGATTATTTTTATTTCGGTCAAAAGATATTTTTGCTCATTGTTGACAGTTATTCTAAATGGATCGAAGTGGAATGGATGCGTTATGGAGCTGATGCAAGCAAGGTTATTAGGAAATTTGTTTCTCTTTTTGCAAGATTTGGTCTTCCGGATGTGGTGGTGACGGATGGTGGTCCACCCTTCAATTCGTCTGTTTTTGTATCATTTTTGGAAAGGCAAGGAATAGTAGTCATGTAAAGCCCTCCTTACAATCCCTCTAGTAATGGGCAAGCCGAAAGGTCGGTAAGGATTGTTAAGGAAGTGTTCAAAAGGTTCCTGTTTGATGAAGATGTTAGGCAGATGGATACGGAGGATCAGATTAACTTGTTTCTGATTATTTATAGAAATTCTTGCTTGCCAAAGGATGGGACTTTTCCATCAGAGAAAATATTTACGTATACACCAAAGATTTTATTGGATTTGATTAATCCAAAGAAAATTAACAAACCAAAGATTAATGACGATTCTTTTGAAGATAAAAAATAACTGTGATATTCCTAGTTTTAAGCATACAGTTTTGGTTGATCCAATTGCTCGACTAAAATTAGGAGATAACATTTGGTACAAAAACCATAATATTAAAGACTCTTCCAAATGGATAGAAGCCAAATTTAATAAACAGTGTTCTCCTACAATTTTCCAGATAAGTATTGGAAGCGTGGTGCTAAGGGCGCATCGCGAGCAATTGAAGGTCCCGAAAACTACTAGAGTAAGGCATAATTTGACGGTCTCATGCAGAAGAGCCTGCAAACGTGAAAGATCCACTCCAGGTTGCGTAGACTTTGGTTTCTCTGACGAGGTGTTAGAGAATAACTTTAAGAGATTGCGAACGAATGATGGTACGACTAGCGCAGCAGGATCATCGGCTCCGAGACTTTCAGAAAGAATAAAATACAGAAGAGATAACATGCAGCTGAAAAAATGAAAATGAAACTAAAGGTATGTGGTTATGATGATGAGTGTCAAAGGACACAATCTAAAAATCTAAAAAAAAGTATGTAGGTATATAAATTGATAAAAAAAATTAAAAAAATATATATAATTAGATACAGGTGTCAACGGGCACTATCTGAAAAGTAAAATAATGATTAAAGAAAGATATTGGTGTCAATGGGCACTATCTGAAATATAAAATTAAAATGTTTAAAATTAAATAACAATATCAATAGGCATTATTTGGAAATGAAAAATGAAATTTTAGAAATAAAGTGTCAATGGACACATTGCTGAAAATAAAAATTTTAGAGATGTCAATGGATATATTTTGAAAATTAGTATATATAGTATATATTATGTAACAAATTTTATACATAAAAGCGTTTTAGAACGTAATCAATAATTAAATACAAATATGAATATTATGCATGTTTTGCATTGTATAATGTTTCGGTATACGATATCTTAAAGAGGAAGAATTGTGGTGTACAGGAAAAGGCTCAGTCAAACGCTGAGGCCGATCGAAAATTGTCTATGTGAAACAGACAGCGTGATTACCAACACGCGCGAGAACAATGCGAATAAATACCGCTGAGCTGGGCTCTAGCGGCTGGAATATTATAATACAGTTCGTTGATCTCTGATCCAAAATCCCGTAGTTCACTGACCCCCAGTTGTAAAAAGGAAGATATTAATCTCATCAGTTACTTAGAGTAACTAATCTGCCGCTCATGGCAAGTCCCTCCCAATTGCATTTTTGTCAATTTTGAATTTATTTATGGAATCAATTCCTTTTTATATCTACTTTCGATAAAAAAAATATTTTTGAATACTTCGTTCTGAAGAACTATGAAAAAAATAGCAAGTCGGTTTGTCCCATAGCAAAAGTGATCGCAAGTCGGTCCCATTGCAAAAATCTTTGCAATTTAACCCCACAGCCAATAATGATTATGAAAAATGTGATATTTACCACAACTCATGGTCTTCAGGTTTAGAATTGGATGTACCAAGTGATATTCGATAGGAGGTTTGATTGAATTTTACGCGTTATAGGGTAGGGAACGGCTTAAGCAGCAGCGCCTATTTTAATCAGTCGAAGAAAACAGGCCTCCAACTCCTGCATTTTGACCAATATCGACAATTTCAATGATGGAAACGAAAACTTTGATTTTCTAGCTGTCTTACGAATATGAGAAATACCGTTAATCACAAAGAAATCTGTTTTTTTTTAAGTTTTAAAATAGTTTTTTTGACACGGCACGATACAATTTATGTTTAACTGAGCCAAGTACATTTTTTTTAATTTCTAAATTAGCAGGGAAAAGAGGGAGGCACATTTTTTATATCTCGCTGCCGACTACGAGCTAGTGGGGATTTAAGGTGAGAGGAGGGGAGTTACAATTTTGATTTTAACTATATTGAGTTATACGATTTATTTATTTGTACATGGCTAAGCAGTGATGTTCTATTTGAGCAGTTTGGACTGAGGTGTCTACGTGAACATAAAGATGCCGAGTCTTCGTTTGAGTGTCTCCAGTTTAGTGTATCATCTTCTTTCAGCGTGTAGCGGGAATGGTAATCTAACAAATAGATAGAAGAGTTTCATACTTTAATACCAGCGTGTTTTATGAACACGTACAGCTGTGTCATGTACTGGAGATCACCGCTTCCCAGAATGTCTCTAACGGGTACGTTCGGTTGTTTTCCTCGGGCCCGAAGGGAATCTATAAGCTCGGACCTAACACCACAGTATTCGGTACACGACCAAACAACATGCTCGATGTCATGGTAGCCATCGCCACAAACGCAGTGATTACTGTCTACAAGCCCTATACGAAAGAGATGCGTGTTTAACGTGTAGTGATTGGACATAAGTCTGGACATCACGCGAATGAAGTCCCGACCTACATCCAACCCCTTGAACCATGCTTTCGTCGATACCTTAGGAAAAATGGAATGTAGCCACCGTCCCAGTTCATCTGAGTTCCATGATAACTGCCAACTGTTGAGTGTTCTCTGACGCAAAATGCTATAAAATTCATCATATACAATTGGTCTTACATAAATATCGCCATCAATAGCACCCACCTTAGCTAAAGCGTCAGCCTTTTCATTGCCCGGAATGGAACAATGAGAAGGGACCCACGCTAAGGTAACCCGGTATTTTTTATCTGTTAAAGCACTTAAAAACCGCCGTATTTTCCCCAGGAAATACGGGGTGTGCTTCACAGTCTTCATCGATCGCAGAGCCTCAATGGAACTGAGACTGTCTGTGAAGATGAAGTAGTGGTCTATGGGTAGGGTTTCGATGATCCCAAGAGAGCACTGAATAGCAGCAAGTTCTGCGACGTACACGGAAGCAGGAGCATCGAGTTTGTAGGAGGCGATAAAACTTTCGTGAAAAACACCGAAGCCAGTGGACTCATCTAGATTAGATCCGTCAGTGTAAAACATTTTATCACAACTAACATGTTTGAACTTATTGGAAAAAATCTTAGGGATCTCTTGCGGTCGCAATTGATCCGGGATACCAATAATATCTTCTTTCATGGTGGTGTCGAAGAATATAGCATTATTAGAAGTACCTAAAAGTGCGATATTGGAGAAATCGTATGAAGAAGGATTAATATCTTGAGCCATATAGTCAAAATATAAAGTCATAAATTTGGATTGAGATTGAAGGTCGAGCAACCTCTCGAAATTTTCAATTACTAATGGGTTCATAACTGTGCATCGAATTAGCAACCGGTAAGAGAGATTCCAAAAACGATGTTTCAACGGAAGAATACCCGCTAGCACCTCAAGACTCATCGTATGGGTCGACTGCATGCAGCCCAAGGCAATACGCAAACAACGATATTGTATTCTCTCTAATTTTATAATGTGCGTGTTCGCGGCGGAGCGAAAGCAGAAACAGCCGTACTCAAGAACTGGCAATATCGTTGTTTAGTAAAACCTTAGAAGGTCTCCTGGGTGAGCACCCCACCAAGTTCCGGTAATCGTACGAAGAAAATTAATCCTCTGTTTTTGTGTCAGATACCTAATATGACAAGCCCAGGTGCATTTAGAGTCGAACCAGACCCCGAGATATTTAGCGACTAAAACCTGAGTGATCGTTTTACCCGAAAGTAGGAGCTGCAGCTGAGCTGGGTTATGCTTCCTAGAAAAAACGACCAGCTTAGTTTTCTCCGGAGAGATTTAGATACCTAGCTTAAGAGCCCATTCAGACAAATTGTCTAAGGTATCTTGCAATGGTCCTTGCAGATCGTTAGTTTCGCTTCCAGTAATGGATACAACGCTATCGTCTGCAAGTTGCCTTAGCGTGCATGAATTTGCAAGACATTCATCAATGTCATTGACGTAAAAATTATATAAGAGAGGGCTTAAACATGAGCCCTGGGGAAGACCCATGTAACTAATTCGGGAAGTTGTCGAATCACCATGTGAGAAATACATATGCTTTTCTGACAACAAATTGAGCAAAAAATTATTCAAATTTGGTGAAAGTCCCTGCGAATGAAGTTTCTCGGTTAAAACTTCTACAGAGACAGAGTCAAATGCCCCCTTAATGTCCAAGAATGCAGAGGCCATTTGCTCTTTTCGAGCAAAGGCGAGTTGAATTTCGGTAGAAAGCAACGCTAGGCAATCGTTCGTTCCTTTGTCCCGGCGAAAGCCAAATTGAGTATCTGAAAGTAAACCATTTGTTTCGACCCATCTGTCTAACCGTAAGAGGATCATTTTCTCCATTAATTTCCGGAGGCAAGAGAGCATAGCAATCGGCCTATAAGAATTGTGATCAGAGGCGGGTTTTCCGGGTTTTTGAATAGCAATGACTTTTACCTCCCTCCAGTCGTGCGGAACAATGTTTAGCTCAAGGAACTTGTTGAACAAGTTCAACAAGCGTCTTTTTGCAGAGTCGGGTAGATTCTTCAACAAGTTGAATTTGATTCTATCCAACCCTGGAGCTTTATTGTTGCACGAGAGGAAAGCCATTGAAAATTCCAACATCGAAAATAGAGGCTCTTTCGCAGCTAATAAAAACGCGTCGCGAAAGGTCTTCTGTTCGGGGACAGAGTCCGGACAGACCTTTTTGGCGAAATCGAGTTCCAGCGATCTGAATATTCCTCGGACTCATTCGAAACGTTACGATTCCGCATGCGTCTGGCGGTATCCCAAAGAGTGCTCATCGCTGTTTCCCTCGACAACGCGTTTACGAACCGCCGCCAGTACCCGCGTTTTTTCGCCTTTACTAAGCTCTTCATCTGCCTGCCCAGTGCCTCGTACTTTCGAAGTAGGTTGACAGTGCCGTACTCCCGGTAGTCCTTATACGCCGCGGACCTTCGCGCGTACAGCTCAGAGCACTCTTTGTCCCACCATTTGTTGGGAGGTCGCTGTCTAATCGTTACCCCGGGTATCGGTTTCGTCTGAGCTTGAGTCGCGGCGTCGATGATCAAGCCAGAAAGGAACGCGTATTCTTCCTCCGGAGGAAGTTCCACGTGGGACTCGATTCTTTGCGATATTATGGTCTCATAAGACTTCCAATCAATGTTACGTGTGAGGTCATACGCAATATTGATTGGATCCGTTGGAGTTGACCCATTAGCAATTGAGATAACGATTGGTAGGTGATCACTACCGTGGGGATCGTTGATTACTTTCCACCGGCAATCTAACGCTAGTGATGTCGAGCAAAGGGATTGGTCAAGCACGCTTTCACGTGCTGGAGGATTAGGTACACGTGTCGCTTCCCCAGTATTGAAAAGTGTCATATTGAAGTCGTCGATTAAGTTACAGATTAAAGAAGATCGGTTGTCGTCGTACAGCGACCCCCATAGCGAACAGTGAGAATTAAATTCTCCCAATATCAAAAAAGGCGCGGGTAGCAACTCTGCTATATCAGTGAGATGCCTCTGTTCAATCCGCGCGGATGGAGGGATATATAACGAAACAAGGCATAGGTCTTTTCCATTCATATTCGTTTGAATGGCAACGACTTCAATATTCGAGATCGAGGGGAGGTCGATTCTGAAGAAGGAATAGCACTGTTTAATCCCTAAAAGTACCCCTCCACCGTGTGAGTCTCGATCTCGGCGAATAATGTTAAAATCGTGGAAATTGAGTTGATTGTTTGAATTGAGAAAAGTTTCACAGAGCGCAAATGCGTCACAATTGTGTGTATTTATTAAATGAGAAAATAGATCGAACTTGGGGATGATACTTCTGCAGTTCCACTGTAATACAGTGATAAAATTCCTAACCTCTTTCGCCGTATTAGTCATCAAAAGATATAATAGCTGAAATGAGGGGCCAAGCTGCTGTGAGTTGCTTCAAAAAGGTTTTCACTGTAGGAAGTAGGGCAAGAAGAACATTTTGTAGGGTATCTGGTATGTTGAATGTTTTAAATATCCAGTCCACAATATCAGAAAATTTTACGAACCCTGTTTCTTTTTTATCTTCTGATCGAGAAATGGGTGCACGAGGGGTTTTTGGTGCCCCAGGAAGCGGTGGGTACTCCTGGTTTGATTTAAAATTAAATCCGGGAGGAACTTGCTTCGGTTTTTCTTCACCGCTTGCTTTTTGTGTTGGCTTATTGGTCATTCCGCTAGGGGTTATCTTGCGACCTTTGCGAGAAAGATTAGGAGAGTTGATCAATCTCCTCTTCCTAGATCCTTCTGGCATGGCATAAGAGCACCCTTCGACGGGATCGTCAGATGTACCCTCATCGGTTGGCAAAAAGGAAAAGATGTTTCCTGTCGAGGGTGGCTCAGCCCTCTTAAGTATTTCTGCAAAAGAGCGCTTTGATCGTTCCTTGAGGGAACGCTTGATTTTTTCCTCGCGCTGTTTGTACGCATGACACGCCGAAAGATCATGCCGAGTTCCCTCGCAGTAAAGACACTTTTCAGTATCCTCACTGCAAGCGGTCTCAGCATGATTGCCTCCGCACTTGCTGCAGCGTGCCTTGTTGCAGCAGTAGGTGGCTGTATGACCTAACTGCTTGCAGTTTTGGCAATGCATGACCCGCGGTACGAACAGGCGTACAGGCAGACGAACCCTGTCCAAAGAGATGTAGTTCGGCAGTGCGGATCCGGCGAATGTTACACGGAAGGAATCCGAAGGGAGGAATTTCTTCTTCCCTTCTTCGATGGACACTGAATGCAATTGCTTGACATCCAGTATCTTTACATCTTGAATCAGGGGGTTCTTGAAGCAGCCAACCCCGTGACGCAAAATGTCATCGACCGTGAGGCTTCCTTCGGTAACCACACCGTCGATCTCCACGTCCTTGGCAGGGATGTACACGCGGTACTCCCTTGTAAAGAGCTCGTAGCTAGCAATTTCGTTTGCTTGCTTCAAGCTACTCACGACAACTCGCAGTTTGTTCGGCCTCACCTTCGTAATCTCGGTTACGGCCGAAAACTGTTTTGCCAGGTCTTTGCCTATTTGAATTATATTCAAAGGTTTTTTTATGGGCCGGAAGTAAACAACGTAGGGACCGCTAGCGGCATCTGGGTAAGCTTTTACCCGTATTTCCGGTACCCTTGGTACGGGGCTAGGTAGCGGTGGTGGTACAGGGGAAGGTAAGGGAGAACTGCTGGGGGAAATTTCAATTTCTTCCCCATTTGTGTCCACATCCAGGAAAAGTTGCACCTGCATGTCGTCCATTTTGCGGGAGCGTTACGCTCTACCGCACACAAACGATAAATATTCGAATGTGTGGGGGGATCAAATAGTTGATATTAAATTTTAAAACAATTTTTCAAACTACAATGAATCAAAATAAAAAAAAGACAGTAATACTAATACTAATAACAATAGTAATAATAATTATAATAATAATAATTATAATAATAATAACAACAATAATAATAATAATAATAATAATAATAATAATAATAATAATAATAATAATAATATTAATAATAATAATATTGATAGTAATAATATTAATAATAATGATAAAAAATCTAAAGTGAATACTTCACCGAACGTCTAAGACACGACCTCACGGCTGATAGTAGGATCAGTCGAGTGTCTCCGCAGAACAAACAATGACGATCCAGCTTCGTGTTGTGAAATAGTGGCCGTATCCTACACGCGACCTTGTAGAAACTACTTGTAGTTGACTTCCACTCGCTCGATCGTATGGTGGTCCGTGCTGCTAGCGGGGTAACAGCGGTGCGGGAGAATTATTCTTGCTGATATATCAGCTGCGTATCAGATCACTGGCGGGGTAGCCTGCCCCTACCAGTGTGCAGAAGATGTTTCTACCGATATACTGCAGTCTATTGTTATCGCACAGCACAAAAAACTAATCGAAAAAAAAAAACACCCGTACCCGTAACTCGTGTATTGTTATTTTGCGAATCAAACGGAGATAAACAATTTGCGTCTAATCGAGACGAAAGCAAAACAACGAATGACAAAGAAATCTGTGAACAATTGCAATTGAAACAAATCGACCTATATTGCAGCCATTCAGGAGCACCTTCGGGTGCTGAAAAAAAAACGCCTGCAAAACATATGGAAACTGCTTAAAATAGGTTCGGGGTGATTGGAATAGTGTCCCTCGATTGGTAACTTTGATTGAAGATTGTTAAAGTTTGCTAACTTAGTTTTACAATCTAAAAACAAGTTCTGACAGAGAAAACGATAGCGAACAGATTGATATACTACTGTTTGAGTTTCACCCAAAACGTTTCGAGTATTTCATCTGAATATACAGGCGGTTCCTAAAGCTGCTTAGAATATGTTCCCTACCCTACATCGTGTGGCTCTAGCTGATAGTACAATGTTTTCTTCAAGACAAAGTTTCCACCAGTAGCTTCTTTCAGCTGTTGTTTGTTGACAGTGAACGCTTTAGGTGTGTCACTGTATTGTTAGTTAAGGCATTCTTTAGTAAATACTACTTTTCGTATTTCATCCGTATTTTATGTAAAGACGTGGGTAAGAATTGTTCAATTATTGTCGTGAATTTCGCTTTGAAGAATTTATCAGTCATATCAAATACTTCGGAACGCTACTTAGCTGTTTTTTAACGGAGCAAACATTTTCCTAAGTTATAGGTTCTTTTATATTTGCTTCCACTGCTACGTGAAAGCTGTCCGTCGTCACGAACGTGTGACCGCTCTCAGGAAAATTTAGAAAAAGTTCGTACACCTAAACTGATTTTGGATTTATCAGTAGTATCAAATGTTGAAACAAAATCTAATTTTATTTTGAGCGGCGCAGTTGGTACATCGTGTTATACTTTTCACAAAAAATTGTTTAATGAAGCACGAGAGACGGTCATTTATGAATTGACCAGCGATGGATTCATTCCAAACGCAAGCTATAACTCCGCCATCGATTTGAAGTAGTTTGTTTTTTATCACCGGTCGTAGCTAGCTATGGGACTGACTTGCTATCATTTTGGCTACGTACCGTAAAAGTAATCGCATGTGAGTCCCAGCTTATGATTTTCAACAAATTTTAATTAAATTTAGATGTTTATGCAAGTTTTATGATGCAAAAGTGTTAGATTGTCATTGCAGTACTGAATTCTGTTGATGGTCTTGATTGAAAAAGCATTTGAGTACAAAGTTTCACCCAAAGCGTTACAATTTTTAATTGCTATTTTCTCACCAGCACCAAAACGCAAATGGGACGGACTTGCTATGAGCGGCAGTAATATGATTCGTACTAATAAATCTGAAGGTTATTCCACCGGAGCTGCTCTTCTAGACATAGAAAAAGCATTCAACAGTGTTTGGCATAATGGTTTGATAGCTAAAATGTCCAATTTCTGTTTTCCTCTTTACATTACACAAATGATACAAAGTTACTTGACTGACCGCACTCTTCAGGTTAACTATTCAATAGTAAATCTGATAGATTGCCTGTTAGAACTGGTGTACCTCAAGGAAGTATCTTGGGCCAAGTCTTATATAATATTTTTACTTCTGATCTTTCTGATTTACCACCAGGATGTGAAAAATCTCTGTTTTGTGACGATACAAGCATTTCAGTAAAAGGAAAAAGCCTTCGTGTCATATGCAGTAGGCTGCAGAAAATTCTATATATCCGCATCTAGATATCCGCATATGAAGAAAATCATATTTGCAGAAATGGAAGATTTCTCCTAATGCATCAAAAACACAATTAATCATTTTTCACCATAAACCAAGAGTTTCTTTTCTCAAACCCACCAATAATCATGTTGTTAAGATGAACGGTGCAATCTTAAATTTGTCTGACCAAGTTAAATATTCAGGGCTAATTTATGATAAAAATCTTACTTTTAAGGATCACGTTGAAAATATCCAAACAAAGTGCAATAAATATATAAAATGTTTGTATTCTCTTATCAACAGAAATTCTAGACTTTGTCTCAAGAATAAACTGTTAATTTACAAACAAATATTTAGACCATCAATGTTATATGCAGTCCCCCCATTGCAATCCTCAATAACTACGATTAGCTCTCTTTATAGTCAGCAAGATAGGTGTAAGATTAGATTAAGGTTTAATTTTAAATTTCTTTTTTTTCTTGACAAGTAGGTTTACAATTTTCCTACAACTATATTCACTTAACTGCGGAAGCAATTACAATCTTTTGATGAAATAATGCTTAAAATATATGTAATAGTGTTGATATGTCACCGTTTGTGGCAGAACACACAATAAAAATTCTGAATAAATATGTATTAGTGAATAATTATTTCGTCACAAAACAACCCCCCCATTGAAAATAATAAAAATGATTACGCAGTACAGCAACTATTTTGCGTTGGCTTCTATGTTTGATTTTGTTATGTATTTTGATTCAAAAACAAATTTTCCCGAGTTTATATAAATTTCACCTTAAGGGGCAACGTTGGTACCATTTTAAGTTTTGAGAAATCGGAAATTTTCGATGTTTTTTCGGCGCGAAACGTTGGAAGGAAATGTTTTGTTAAAGAGAACAATGTGAGTGGGTGTGTAAAAACACTGATAAAAAAACGATGCGGAAAACTTTGTGCGTCATTTTCGCGGGACATATTTTTCGTCTTAATCTTTTGATCTGTGTTTGTTTGTTTACTATTATCGAATGAAGCAATCGGATTCGAAAAAATAAAAATGTAAAATTTATTGATGAATTTTACATGGTTCTGCTGAACTGCGAAACATTTTGTATTATTCTTTCGTTTCGTTGATTGCATGAAAATCATTAACAATGTACCGAGACTTCAATAAGTACTCGTAAATTCTATCTGTACTCGTTAATTTATGTTCGTATTGATACAATGGCATCTATCTGAGTATTTGAAACTATTTTCTAAGTTGAATTCATGTTTAGTTAGATCTGAGCGTGTCTGCAACTGCGATGAAACGCATGGTACCAGAGACAACTAACAACTCACAACTAAAATTGAGCTAGTTTGTAATAAACAACCTCCCAGCTGGTCTCGAGGTACGATGCTGGCCTAACAAGCCAGTCGTCGTAGGTTCGAGTCTCGGCTCGGGAGAGACAGTTAGTGTCAGTAGGATCGTAGCGCTAGCCCCGCAATTGTCCTGTACACACAACAGTTGGCTGCGAAGTCTGTGTAGTATACTAAACAGAAGGTCGAGTTCCGAATCGGAATGTAGCACCAGGGCTTTGCTTTTTGCAATAAACAATTGGACGATTCAATGTAGGTGGCCTCTAATGTTTCTGCTGATTTACAGAGAGAAAGAGCAACCTACCTTTATTTTTTATCAACCCAAAAAAAAACAGTTTGTGAAACGGTTATGAACCAATATATCACAAAACTATCAACTCAATTGCAGAATGTGATTTGTCAGTGCATGAGGATTGATATTTTCCACTGTTCATGCATAACGAAACAGAATCCCTCTCATACAAATTGACTGAAAAATTGGCCTACTGATAACGATATGATAAATGATGATTTCTGAACTGAAAAATATCAATCACAGTTAGTTTGGAAACGAACATAACGATATTTCAGGTTAAAATTTATTATTTTGGTTCACGAGCTGCAGTTTGCTAAATTTGCTCTCATTTGATCTTCGTTAGATCGGTTTCATTTCGGTTTAATGCAAAAGCTCAAAAACTAGCTCCAAAATAAAAATCTTCGAGGTTTCCTGCGAATTCATCAGTATTGCTTTAATGATATGGAATAACCATTGTTGAAAAATATATTTTTTGAGCTTTTATCAAACTTTACTTACTTCTTCAAATTTAACGTAATAGAGGTTTCCCGTCAAAAATTTTTATTCGTTCAAACGATGTCTTTTAAATTTTTAAACCGATCCTCATTTAAATTTTTTTCTTTGGGGGTTGTAACCATTGAAAGAAAAAATAAAAAAAAACCGAAAAATGCACATTTTACCCCATCTTACCGAACACACTTTTTTTATGTTCTACCCTTTTTTCTCTGAGATTAGTGGTGAATTTCATTCAATGAGGCAAATAATGGTGGGTAGATAGGGAAAAGAATGCCTATGCTACAAGTATACCATTATAGTGTTTATGAAGACAATAATATTGTGATTTCAGAGAAAAATTAGAATTTTGCGCTCTAACTGACAACCGCAACTGACAACCGAAAATGACAATCGCAGACAGCACCGATAAAAATGCGACTCATGAGCTTGTTTGTCAAAGCGTATGCACTCTTAATTTACTTCAATTGAAATTGAATAGCATTGAAGCCGCCTTGATTCCCTGCCCTCGACTATGCAGCAGAGCCACATTGATATGGTTTGCAATCAGAATGTTCTACGAATAAACTAGTTATAATCCATTATTTGATGTTGATTAAACAGTATGCAATATAACATAGTTTTCATTGACTGGTGAATGACCGCCGGTTAAAACCTCAACAAAAAAATGTGTCAATGAGATATATGGGAAAAAGACCTCTGAATTTCGTTCAGAAATTTAGAGGTACGGCTCAAGAGTTTCGTCTTCTCGAAAGAAGTCACTATTCTAAATTTCAGCACAATCGGACTACGGGAAGTCGTGCGGGTAAAATTATACTTTTTTATCAATAGAAAAATGTTCGATAAAAAAAATGTGATGCCAAATTCCTTAGAGATGCAATAAACGTTAAAATCTAGTGTTTTTTTTTTTTTTTTGTAAGATTTGGACCATTGCGACCATTATTTTGATCTTTTGTGGTAAAAAAAAAATATTTATATATTTTTCAGCTGGGAAACTCTCTCAGCTTTAATTTATTTTTACCGTTGAGGACATTTTTCGAAAAACCGAAGCTTCTGAGCCCTACCGCTAAACGAAATTCGAAGGCCTAGTTTCCTCATAACTTCTGTTGGTTCCAGCTTGAGAATTCCTATGCTTCAGAAAGTCTTTTTTTTTTTAAATTTGTTTCCTGAGATAACATAAATGTTTTCCAGTACCGCAAAAGTGTACAGTGCATCGTTTCTATGTCTGTCTCCTGCATCTTCAAAATTGAGCTTTATAGACATAGTTGTCCCAAGACTTTTATTTTATATATCATGGCATTGTTGTGATAAATACATTAAATCACCAAAAGCATGCGAACTTTAACAAACCCGTACCCGATGTTGTCGTATCATATTCACTAACCGATCTAAAAATAGACGGAATGGTGCCCATCGCTGATGGCAATAAATCGTACATGCCTTTGATGATGAATATGATATTCTTTGCTCGATCAAGACAATCGAAAACCTAAGAAACAAATAAAAAGACTCTAATTAACTAATGAGGTGTAGAGAATAAAACTTATTCGGATATTTTTGTACTTCAATTACGAACATTTCACTATCCCCAGTTGAACGTGTATCGAGTGCTATTTCTTACAGCACTTTTTTGCCAGTGTTTGAGATGTCTGTCAGTTGCGGGTGTTGCTTCTTCTTTTTCTTAAAGATACCCTGCATTCTAATTTTTTTGTGAAAGGACAATAACTAAAGTTTGATGTGTCGCAATCAATTTAACGTGTGCCAGTTTAAATATTTTTGGTTTCTGTCTATTCCAGTGCTATCAGAATGACTGAAAATATGGAGATCGGAAACAAAGTTGACCAACTCCAAAGCCGTTCGCTAGAAGACGTTGCATCATACTCGTCTTCGATATTGAACTCACCGGAGGTCAACGTCGTTGATTCGGAAACCTTTTCCGATGGTGTATCTACTGCTGTGGAGGATACAGCGATGGAAAGCCATTAAGAGTCGGCGCAAGTCCAAGGGGCTCTTCATGGCAGAAAATTTCCCAGGAGACTGTGTGGCTCAGAAAGGAAGCGGTTCAAAAAGTTGCTTGAAGATGGGCACGATAGAGACGAGGCCCGTCTTCTCGCAAAAAAAAAAAAACAAGCCAAAATCAGACAGTCAAGAGACCGAGACAGATTGACTCCTCCAATTGCAGTGAAAGCAATCCTCTTCCAAAAAGGAAGAAGAATTGCCAGACTCCTACTGCTACTCGGAAGGAGTCAGTGAATAGGCGGATGGAGGTGATCAGAGGTAATGCCACTGGGACTGATCGGTAAACCTAAAACGCCTCCTACCTACACTGAAGTCCTTAGCCAGTTCAAGGTTGGACTGATGCCTAAGGACTATCCGATGTCTCGGCTCTCGACTACCATGATGGAACTAGTAGAAGAGTCCATCCTGGCTATAGTCGTTGTTAAGAGAAAGGAACAATTTAAGCCCAAATTCACCAACTGCAGGTTTAGGTCCGGGTTTATGGTAATAGAGTGCCAGAACCAGGAAACTGCAGACTGGCTGAAAGGGATTATTCCGAGTATCAAACCATGGGAAACAGCTGATCTGATGGTCGAGACCAGAAATTTTAGCTGTCTTCTTTCCCAAAAGTGAAAAAACGACAATGAAACCATATTGGCTCTGGTTGAAGGCCATAACGACATTGCCACTGATTCTTGGAGGGTGTTGAAGCGCAAGACCATTAAGAATCATGTGCAGCTTATCCTGTCAGTAGACGAAGCGTCAGCGAAAAAAACCGCTGATTGGAACTACAAACTGAATTATAAATTTAGAATTATATACCCGCGGAAAATCAGGGCTGGTCTAAATTTCAAAAGCTCCAGGTCTGTATCCACGAAGAATGCTGTAATCGCCAAAAAAGTTCTGCCTTCACTACCGAGTGATAGCAAAAACCGGTGTAAACAGCTTGTTCAAAGGAAAACACCTGAGGGGGAGCGAAACAAGCACTCAAAGGTACCCTAATCACTGTACGCAGGGGGAGCGAAAGAAGCCCCCGGGAGCAAAGCTGTACCGAGATGGACGACAAGAACATTTAGTTCATCCAGGTGAAAAGGGAAAAAAGGGGCAAGCGGAATCCTTTGCCGCAGGTTTACCAAAGAAAACATCAAGGTGGCTATTGTCCAAGAGCCATGGGTGAACAAAAATGAAGTCTTAGGACTTTCAATAAATAAGAGTAAGCTCCTCTATGATGATTCTGCGCCTGCACCAAGAGCAGCGCTTTTGGTAAGTAGTAATAGATATAGTTGCTGTGCAAGTGGAACTGCCAACGACCTAGGGAAAAGTGGAAATAATGGCGGCCTCCGCCTACTACCCAGGGGAACTAGAAAAAGCCCCTCCCATGGAAGTACAGGAGTTTATAGCTGCAAGAGGCAAAATAAGCAGTTCATCGTTGGGTGTGATGCAAACGCCCATCACACAATATGGGGAAGCACAGACATAAACAAAAGAGGTGAGTGCCTTTTCGAATATATACTATCTAAGAATATTGATATATGCAATCGAGGTAATAATCCAACTTTTGTAAATGCATTTCGACAAGAAGTGCTCGAACTAACCTTATCGAGCGCTAAACTATAGGAAAAAATCGTCAACTGGCATGTATCTGATGAGATTTCTCTATCGGATCACAAGCAAATTTTGTTCGACTATAACGCAGGGGACTTAGTAACAGAAGTTTACAGAAACCCTAGTTTGTAATGAATCTACCATTTTCCAGGATCACGATCCATTCTAGAAGAAGAAACGCAGGACTCAAATGCGCCATGTGCTGGTTCGACTATTGCTAGGACAAATGCGCACAGAATCGAAAGTGGAATGGGCAATCAACTCATTCGAGCCCTATAAGTCCCCGGGACTGGATGGATTATTACCAATAATGCTTCAACGGTGTGGAAGGGTAATAATTCCATTCATAACCGAAATATATAGGGCAAGCCTGACACTTAATTACTTACCCACCAACTGGAGAAAAACGAGAGTGATCTTCATACCAAAGGCTGGGAAGCGCGACAAAACACTTCCAAAAGCCTTTAGACCAATTAGTCTAACCTCGATTATGTTAAAAATTATGGAAAAACTAATTGACTATCACGTCAAATCAACGTATCTAAAAACCGCTCCGTTGAGCAGGTATCGAAGCAACATGTCAACAGTGGATGCAATACATATGCTGACGACAAAAATAGCGGAATCTATAGATACAAAAGAAATCGCGCTCGCTGCGTTATTAGACATAGAGGGAGCTTTTGATATGATCACTCAATGTTGAACGCAATGGGACACCATGGGTTTGATACATATACCTCAAAATGGATCAAAACCATGCTGAATAGTCGGAGATAACTGCAGTATTGGGTAATACTACCCTTACAAGGAACACAACTAAGGGATGCCCGCAAGGTGGAGTTCTATCGCCTTCGCTGCGGTCATTGGTTGAAGACCAGCTACTTAGAAACCTAACTGATCTAGGTTTCGAAGTGGTCGGATTCGCCGATGATATTGTGATTCTTATGAGGGGAAAATTCGACAGTACAGTATCGGAGAGAATGCAGTTGGCTCTAAACTATACTTTAGCATGGTGTAGACAAGAGGGGCTGACTATACTTTAGAATGGTGTAGACAAGAGGGGCTGACCAGTAACCCCTCTAAAACAACCATTATTCCCTTCACTCGGAAAAGAAGGTACAACTTGAAGAGCCTGAAGCTGGGCTAAACTACACTGCAGTTTTCCACTGAGACTAAACATCTTGGAGTAGTTTTAGATCAGAAACTCAGCTGGAATGCACATGTTGAATATGTCATCGGTAAAGCTACGAGTGCCCTCTGGGCATGTAGCAAAGCTATTGGCAGAACATGGGGTCTAAGGCCAAGTATGATTTATTGGTTGTAACAGGCAATAATAAGACCAAGAATAACGTATGCCTCGCTAGTGGGGTGGCCTAAAACAAAAAAAAGGTCAACGCAGAACAAGCTTGGCAAGTTGCAAAGGCTAATTTGTAATGCAATTACAGGAGTAATGAAAAGTGCTCCGTCGAATGCCTCAGATGCAATTCTGCATCTATTACCACTCCACCAGGTAGTACAACTAGAGGCGGAAAAAAGTGCATTAAAACTAACACGCCTTAAAAAAGTCCTGATGGAGATCAGACAGGCCAGCTGGCAATCCTCAAACATTTCCAGCTGAGCAAACATATACCAGGTATCGAAGGCTGGATGAATACAGAAGCAAACTTCGCAATACATTTCAAAATTATAGAGACCGAACGGGAAGTCAGGGAACAAGGTGGTCCGAATATCCGACAAGGCTCTGTCGTCTTTTACACAGATGGCTCAAAAATGAGCAGGTATAAATGGTCCAGGGATAAGTATCTTGATACCAATGCACAGTGGTCCAATAAGGCAAAAAGTGGAACCTAATTTCATAGCGCCTTTCAACTTAACCCGTAAAGATCCGGGACGGAACTTGTTTTTTGAAAATGCTCGTTCTCAGCACTGGAACGGCCGATTTGGGAAAACTTTAACTTTTATTCAAGGGGAATAGTTGCTCTAAGTTTTGGTAGAGGTGCCACCCCTTTGGACCCCTCCCCGTTTTTGTGAGACGCAAATATGTCTGTGTTTTTTTCTAATTTTTCAGACAGATTGAGCAAACACTGGTAATTTTCATACGTATCAATTGCTCCATGTATCAAATCACGTCAGGTAGATGAAATATGGAATGTAAGAGTGAATTTTGGAGTTTTCAAATTATTTCAGTACACAATCACAAAACTACGTATTTTCATACAAAATCAAATAAGAAAATCGTTCTTCAAATTTTAAGCTCTACATTTTTGAAGTAAGGTCTCCTGAATCAATACGCGATGAAATATTTATTTTAGCATGCAAATATTTTGAGAAAAACGAGTTTAAATTCACTAAAGTACGTATTTTCATGGAAACCTGATTTTCTCAGTCTCTCACAGTTGGTTTCAACTTGGCTCTTCAATTTTCAAGCTGTATATTTCTAGAGTAACGTCTTCTGAATCCAAAGATGCTGAAAGATTTATTCTAGCATGCACAGATTTAGGGAAAAACGAGTTTGAATTCAATAAAGTACGAGTTCTTATGACAAACGTTCAAAGTGATTTCGAAGAGTGATTATGATTGTGAGTGATTAGAATGGAATATTATTCTTTGCAGGTTTCGTCTGCTAGTTTTTGCTACTTTGTGCTCTAGGTGTGTACAAAAAATGATGCTCTTTTAACATTTTTTGGCAATAACTCGGCTTGTGTGGAAGCTATCTATTTTGTATCTTCTACAAAGTTGTGTGTTTTAATGATATACAAATATATGTAGAACATTATAACCTTCTAAATGTTACAGTTTTTTGTATATTCGAAAAAAACTAATTTTAAAGACAAGTCTAATAAGAAATGTTATATATCCAAAACAAAAAAAGTTAGAAGAAAAGTGTCTTCGACAAAGTTTTTTATAAGAACTTTATCTATTACTTTGCTGAAGACACCATTTCTCTAAAGTGTAAGACTAAAAAGTTAGATTTTGCAGCGCCACGAGCGGTTGAGTTTTGAACTAAAACTTTTTGTCATGATTTGAGCCTTTTTATATACTAAATATCTTCGGAAGATAGTTTGTCAATAAAACCATTATTTGGAGAGCAAATGAATTAAGTTCACGTTTTTGAGCTCTCGTACCACTGTGCACTGTGCAATGGGCCATTGGCCTACAGTGTTCCAGGCCGAAACATTTGCAATTTATGAATGTGCACAAGTCTGTTTGGCTAGGAAATACAGGCATGCTAACATATGCATTTTTTTCTGATAGCAGAGCAGCACTTAACGCACTAAAAGCCTTCACATGTAACTCTAAGCTAGTATGGGAGTGCATCCTTTCACTAAAACAACTGGCAGAAAAAAAAACAAGTATGGTTACACTGGGTTCCTGATCACTGTGGAGTGGAAGGCAATGAAAAAGCCGATACGTTAGCTAGACAAGGGTCATGTACCGATTTCATTGGCCCAGAACCGTTCTGAGGGGTGTCATCATGCGCCTTGAAAGCAGAATTGAAAACCTGGGAATATAGGACAATACAAGAGAACTGGCTATGCTCAGTAGGGCTACGCCAGTCTAAACGCTTTATAAAACCAAGCGTGAAGAAAAGCCAGTAATTGCTTAGTTTAAATAAAAAGGGACTAAGGACAATTACTGGACTGTTAACAAAACACTGTCCAAGTAAGCATCACCTGAAACAAATTGGTCAGTCAGATGGTGAAATTTGTCGTCTCTGCGGCTTCGAATGTGAAACCGCAGAACATTTGCTCTGCCACTGCAGTGCACTAATACAGCGCAGAATAAGAGCCTTTGAAAAAGGAACTTTGGAGCCTTTTGAGGTCTGGTCTGCGAATCCTAATCTGCCGTAATCTCGCAGACTGGCGTAAGCGCCAAAGTGGCCGATTTGTGTTTTTTGAGATTAAACGATAGAACACACCAAACCGGACCTATAGGCACCGAAATTTAATCAAAAGTGCAAAAAATAGCGTCATTATTTCACGAAAACGCAATGACGTAACCGCCATTTCTACGCAACGTGACGTAAATCCAACCCAACTACGTTTGTGATTGCACTCAATGACTCGCAAATAAACCAAATTTGGCATGTAGATGCTTTTGGGAGCAGGAAATATTTCTAGGGTGGTACGAGATCTCTCTCTTCTCTGCAAGAGAAGGGTTCCGTCCAAGTAGAACACATATTTGAAACAATATTTCTGGAAATTAGCTAAAAATGATCGAAATGATGCCCAGGAGCCAAGAATTTCCCCCAGAGACTATTTTGAATTCTAAGATGGCAAATTTTGGTTTCTTAATAACAGACCAAAATGACTAAATACCACCCAATATGAGAATTTCCGGAATCAGAATGATTCCCTGACGCCAGGAATTAAGCCTTTTTGAAATGAAAGATGACAACTTCTGCTCTCTGGAATTCATCCCATAGTTATCGAATACCACTCAATAAGGATATTCCCTTAAACGGGATGATGAACAGAAGCCTACAATTGACCTAGAGAAGACCGTGTTAATCACCGACCACGGATTCAGCTTAGCGGAGATGAAATTGAGGTTGTTGAAATTCTGAATTGCTACGATAAGCTCTATTGATAGCCAATAAGTTAGCAATTAAGTTAGTTGTAAGTTTACTTCCACATTTTGACAAGTAGGTTTAAATCCCTGCAAATGATAAGTCCTAACTGCGAAAGCAAACAAATCTTTACAATTAATTTACATTTTTTCTAACAGTACTGAGAAGTCACCATTTGTAATTGGACACACATGCTCATTATTTACTAATATTTATCATAAATAGTCAAGCTACTAACAACCCCCATTTAAAAAAATAAGAGGACTAACGCAATCCTAGGTGATTGCGTTAATCCTCTTCGTATAGCATAGCATAGCATAGGTAGACTGCCCGAATTTGCACTCCGTGATTGAGCGAACCAACAAATTGGAAAATGAACCAGATGAATGGTGCTTGGAACTAGCCTTACATTCTCATTGTGCAATTTTTTCTGGCATATACTTCTACAACTGACCAATAAAGCAACGACCAAAAGGCGGTGCTACTACGGACACTATACGTTACGCAAAACTAAACTTCAAATACCACGAAGCCTATTGTGCGGACAGGATTGTTCTTGGGCTATATTATCTTGCACACGGTATGTGATGCGCGAAGTATTTCCGTAAATACTGGATTTGCAAAAAAATAATAACCTCCAAGTGTGAATCGTTTTTCCCCTCTAACCAATTACACCTATCTCGCAAACTACCGCGTCTTGTTCTCAATACATATAATCCTAATTTACCAATGTCCAAAATTTCTAAAAATACGATACAACATATGAATCAAAATAAAAGTTTTCTTGTTTAAAACACCAAATTTTTTATCAGTAGCATATAGTCGACACAGACTCTTAATACGTCGACCTACACAACTCTTTATAATAATCACTGAAAAATTGTCTATGTAACAATATTTTTCAAAAGCTAGGAAAACCATAGAATGAAAATAGACAAAATGCAAAAAACATTATATCCAAATTTTATTTACTTGAATTTCGTATATATTAGAGAACATACACAAAACCCAGTTTGTTAACATTTTTAAATTTGAGATATTTTACATATCTATTCATATTAAATGTCTGGTAAATGTTGGTCGCATTTTCATGCTTTTTTATGTCACATGCCAAAGGTTTCAAACGCGCACCAGAAAGCCGGCAACAGTTTGAAAATGAGAAAAAGTTCGATCAAAGCAATCATTTGTGCATCATTCTCATTATTCGCCACCATGGCAACAAGCTTCAAAAATTCTTATTGGAAATCATGGAAGCAGTCATGCAAACGACGTTTGAGCTTTCACACAAATTATAATTGTATGGTAAAGGACGCCATAGAGCTTTTCAATTATTCGGAAGTTTGAATCGGATTAAAAATGAGACTAACTGCTGTCAATATTTCTGCAACGATTGCGAGATATTTTTACTTATGCCGACTCAAATGTTTGAATTATATATGATTCACATTACCCAAAAAAAGCAAGTCATTTATGAAACAAACACTCTGGGTTTAGTGTGCGCGACTGGCCTGTCAGAAAGCTCTATGCTTGCATGACTGCTGTCATAGAGCATTCTACGCCAGATCTCACCAATACAGGCTTAATCATGTATCCTTATAAATTCGATTTGTTTTCAACCAAAAAATCAGCTGATATTCAATTTCGAATAATATTTCACTTATGGATCCTAGTTCAAAAGTGTTACCTGTTTAAAAAAACTTTGTTTCAGTGGAAAAACAGATGAAATAGAACTTTTTTTTATAGGGGGGGTTTGTTAGTAGCTTAAGTATTTATAATAAATATTAGTAAATAATGAGTATGTGTGTCCAATCACAAATGGTGACTTCTCAACACTGTTAGAAATTTGTAATTTTAATTGTTAGGATTTGTTTGCTTTCGCAATTAGGACTTATCATTCGTAGGGATTTAAACCTACTTGTCAGAAAAAAAGGAAGTAAACTTACAACTAACTTAATTGCTAACTTATTGGCTATAAAGAGAGCTTATCGTAGCAATTGAGGATTGACACGATTTTTGTTGAAAATTGTTAATAATTTCATTTGACATAGCTTCTAATGGTTCAACACCAGTAAGTCTATGTAATTCGAGTGTACCAAACCAAGGAGGACGCTTCAAAATCATTTTCAGAATTTTATTCTGAATCCTTTGGAGCGTTTTCTTCCTTGTTGAACAGCAACTTGACCAGATCGGTACAGCATAAAGCATTGCTGGTCTAAAAATTTGTTTGTATATTAAAAATTTGTTCTTTAAACAAAGTTTTGAATTCCTGTTAATGAGAGGATATAAACATCTCGTATATTTGATGCACTTGGCTTGTATACTCTCAATGTGCTCTTTGAAAATAAGTTTTTTATCATAAATTAGTCTCAAGTACTTAACCTTGTCGGACCAACTTAAAATAACCCCATTCATCTTGACAACGTGATTATTGTTTGGCTTGAGGAAAGAAGCCCTAGGCTTATGCGGAAAAATTATCATTTGAGTTTTAGAAGCATTGGGAGAGATTTTCCACTTTTGCAGGTAGGAAGAAAAAATATCTAAACTTTTCTGCAATCGACTGCATATGACACGAAGACTTTTTCCTTTTACGGAAATGCTTGTGTCATCGCAGAACAATGACTTTGTGCATCCTGGAGGCAAATCAGAAAGATCTGAAGTGAATATGTTGTACAGGACTGGACCCAAGACTGAACCTTCAGGTACACCTGCTCTGACAGGAAATCTATCAGATTTTGAATTCTGATAGACAACCTGCAGAGTTCGATCAGTAAGATAATTTTCTAAAATTTTGATTAGGAAAATTAAAAGTTTGCAATTTCGCAATCAAACCTTTATGCCAAACACTGTCGAATGCTTTTTCTATGTCTAAAAGAGCAGCTCCAGTGGAATAACCTTCAGATTTGTTAGCTCGTATCATATTAGTAACTCTGAGCAATTGATGAGTAGAGGAATGCCCATGGCGAAATCCAAACTGTTCATCTGCAAAAATTGAATTTTCGTTAATGTGTGACATCATTCTGTTAAGAATAATTCTCTCAAACAGTTTACTTATTGAAGAAAGCAAACTGATTGGTCGATAACTTGAAACTTCAGCTGGGTTCTTATCCGGTTTTAAAACTGGAGTAATTTTTGCATTTTTCCATAATTTGGGAAAATATGCAATTTTGAAGCAGCAATTGAAAATTTTAACTAAAAATTCCATTGTGCTTTCAGGGAGATGTTTGATTAATATAATAAAGATTCCATCGTCACCAGGTGCTTTCATATTTTTGAAATTTTTATAAATTGATTTAATCTCATTCAAGTTAGTTTCAATTAATTCTGCAGGTAAAAAATTCTGGGAAGAAATTAAATCAAATTGACGTGTGACTTCATTTTCAATTGGACTCACAAAATTCAAATTTGAGTTATGAACACTCTCAAACTGCTGAGCAAGTCTTTGAGCCTTTTGTTCATTGGATACAAGAAAACGTTCACCATCTTTTAAAACTGGAATGGGCTTTGAAGGTTTCTTAAGAATCTTCGACAGCTTCCAAAAAGGTTTTGAATATGGTTTCAATTTTTCAACTTTAGTTTCAAAATTTTGATTTCTCAGAAGAGTAAATCTATGTTTAATCTCTTTCTGTAAATCTTTATAAATAGTTTTAAAAACAGGGTCACGAGAACGTTGATATTGACGTCTGCGGACATTTTTCAAACGAATTAGAAGTTGAAGATTTTCGTCAATTATTGGTGAATCAACTTTCACTTGAGCCTTTGGAACAGAATAATTCCTGGCATCAACAATTGCACATTTTAATGCTTCCAAAGCGGAATCAATATTCACTTCGTTTTGCAAATCAAGCTCATTATTGAAATTTCTCTCAATATGAGTTTTGTATCTTTCCCAATTAGCCTTGTTAAAATTAAAAACAGAGCTCATAGGGTTTAAAACTGATTCATGTGATAAAGAAAAAGTTATTGGAAGATGATCAGAATCAAAGTCAGCATGTGTGATCAAATCACTACATACATGACTTTGATCTGTAAGCACCAAATCAATTGTTGAAGGGTTTCTTACAGAAGAAAAGCATGAAGGACTATTCGGAGACAAAATAGAATAGTATCCTGAAGAACAATCATTGAATGAAATTTTGCAATTGGAATTACTTTAAGAATTATTCCATGAGCGATGTTTAGCGTTAAAATCTCCGATTATAAAAAATTTCGAACGATTTCTGGTGAGTTTTTGTAAATCACCTTTAAAATAATTTTTGTGCTCGCGTATGCATTGAAATGGTAAATATGCTGCGGCAATAAATATAATCCCAAGTTCAGTTTGAACTTCAATTCCCAAAGTTTCAATAACTTTCGTCTCAAGATGAAAAAGAGCACGATGTTTGATTCGGCGATGAATAACAATTGCAACTCCACCGCCGGAACCCTGAATCCTATCATATCTATTAACCACGTAATTGAGATCATATTTTAATTTTATGTTAGGTTTCAAAAATGTTTCAGTAATAATTGCAATATGCACATTATTTACTGTTAAAAAATTAAAAAGCTCATTCTCATTGGCATTCAATGAGCGAGCATTCCAATTTAATATTTTAATTGTTTTATTTAAAATCATTGCTAAATTTTAAATTAGAAACAATTTAAATAGTAAAATTTGTGCCTATTTGAATGGCTTCAAACATTGATTTTGCCTGCAACATGGCGTTCATAAGATCAAACATTGCCTGTTGCAAAAAAGAAAGTTTACCTGCCGTAATAGGCCCCAGGCAGTTGACATTAGAAAAAATATTTTCGGCAGAAATATTAGCTGGAGTAATAGGTGTACAATTATTTTCTAGCGTGTTTTGCTTACCCATATTAACGGTCATTTTCGAACTACCAACACTAGGCGGTATAATGTTCGAACTACCTGTAACCTGTGCATAAGTTAAACGGGTATGCAAAGGAGTAGGTAAACTGTGCGTCGCTGGTACGCTTGGAGAATTTTGTTTTGAATTTTGTTTACCTTGCCTTGCCTTAACAATTGCTAAACGGGCTGGGCATTGATAAAAATTCGACATATGGTTGCCGTTACAATTCAGCGAAAATGTTTACTCTCGTTCACAGGACATGTGTCCTTTTTGTAAGAAGAGTCTCCACAAATGAGGCATTTTTGGTCCATGTTGCAGAACTTTGAACCATGGCCATAACGTTGGCAAACACGGCATTGGGTGATATGCTTTTCACCTCCGCCAAACTTTCGATATAATTCCCATTTTACACGCACGTTATATAAAGCATGTGCTTTTTCAAAAAATTATAAGTTAATAACCTCACTGCGGTTAAAATGAATTAAATAATTTACAAGGGAAATTCCAGTTCGCTGACTGTTTTCGCCTCGTGATTTTTGTTTCATCAGAATTACTTGGGTAGGGGCTATACCAAGTAATTCTGTCAAAGTAATTTTGATCTCATCAACGGTTTGATCGTTGGTGAGACCTTTCAATACGAACTTGAACGGCTTGGTACTCTTCGTATCATATGTAAAAAATTTATACATCTTTTCAGTTAAATACTGAATAAGACGATTTCAATCTTTCAATGTTTGGGCCAGTAAACGGCATTCGCCTCTTCGGCCAATTTGATAGGTAACTTTGACGTCGGAGAGAAACGTAGAAAGTTCTCTTTTAAAAATTTTAAATTCAGAAGCAATAGTTACCACAATAGGTGGAACTTTCTCTTTTTTTACAGAAATTTCACTTTGAATAGTTTTACTTTCGAACATTTCAATTTCGCCGGCTTCTTGCTCAGGCAGAATATCATATAAATTTTCACTGCATAAGCTAGTTTCAGAAAGAGATGCCTCTCTTTTCCTCCCCGTAGCGATGCTGAAATAGAACTTAAAATCGGCTTACAACTTGAATAAAAGTTCGGGGCAGAAGGGAATTTTTTGGTAACACCAGCGTGTTGATTATTTGCAACCAAAAATAAAACTTGTATGAGTGAAATCGACCACTGATACTAGCGCAAATAGGAAGGTCTATAGTTGCCTTCAAAAATACACTAAAGTTGCTTTTTACGCGGTTTTTTTTAGGTGGATTCCTGAATTTACGCGTTTTTTTTACGCGGATTCCGGAATTTACGTGTTTTTTTTTTACGCGGATTCCGGAATTTACGCGTTTTTTCACGCGGATTCCGGAATTTACGCGGTAATTTTTTTATGCGGATTTCGGTTTATCTTCACTCGGATTGCATAATTTACGCGATTTTTTTTTACGCGGATTCCGGAATTTACGCGTTTTTTTCACGTGGATTCCAGAATTTACGCGGATTCCGGAGTTTACGCAGTTTTTTTACGCGTTTATTTTTACGCGGCACGTATCCCCCGCGTAAAAAGCGACTTCAGTGTATAGTGCAACTATACACTAAAGTCGCTTTTTATGCGAGGGATATGTGCCGCGTAAAAAAACTGCGTAAATTCCGAAATCCTCATAAAAAAACCGCGTAAATTCTGCAATCCGAGTGAAGATAGACCGAAATCCGCATATGAAAAATGCCGCGTAAATTCCGGAATCCGCGTGAAAAAACGCGTAAATTCCGGAATCCGCGTAAAAAAACCGCGTGATTTCCGGAATCTGCGTAAACAAACCGCGTAAATTCAAGAATCCGCGTGAAAAAACGCGTGAATTCCGAAATCCGCGTAAAAACAACCGCGTGAATTCCGGAATCCGCGTAAACAAACCGCGTAAATTCAAGAATCCACGTGAACAAGCCGCGTAAAACGCAATCTTAGTTATTCTTGAAGGCAACTATGACAGCAGTCATGCGAGCATAGAGCTTTCTGACAGGCCAGTCACGCACACTGAACCCAAAGTGTTTGCTTCATAAATGACTTGCTTTTGTTTGAGTAACGTAAATCATATAAAATTCGCACATTCGAGTCGGCATAAGTAAAAATATCTCGCAATCGTTGCAGAAAGTTTGACAGCAGTTAGTCTCATTTTTAATCCGATTCAAACTTCCGAATATTTGAAAAGCTCTATGGCATCCTTTACCATAAAATTTTCTAATGCGCATTTGAAACCTTTGGCATGTGACATAAAAAAGCATGAAAATGCGACCAACATTTACCAGACATTTAAAATGAATAGATATGTAAAATATCTCAAATTTAAAATGTTAACAAACTGGGTTTTGTGTATGTTCTCTACTATATACGAAATTCAAATAAATAAAATTTGGACATAATGTTTTTGACGTAGGATTACGTCTAACCGCACTATATCGAGCTACATTCTGCGGAAAACTAAAACCAAGGTGTAACGTTGGAATGAAAGATTTCAAACGGTAATACTGATGTTATCACATGACGGATTATAGTAATCAATATGCCGTTGGAATGATAAAATGATGGACATTTTTTTGATTCTTCATATATCATTGTTAGTTGATTGTTAAACAGTGAAAATTGATGAAAAGTTTCAGGGTCGTATTTTCACGAACAATGTACCAATCACATGCGAACACGCCTGGCACAGACTTCATGAGTGGATACCAACTGCCTGCTATGACAATCTCTACATCAGTGGCAAAAAAAAATGACAATCTCCCCGTCCCAATAGGTCAACTAATATTTGCTTCTATGAGCGTAGACTATTTTGATGTCTTGAAAGTGAAGCTTTTTCGGAAAGTTCGTAACAACCTCCTTTATCAGACAATTAAACGATCTGCTGTGAGAATGTTATTAAAACTGATGTCTTGAAGGAAAACACAACAGTAGGAGGGTGGTATTCAAGACACGACCGCATGACATTGACTACCGTATTCTTATATTCTTGTTTCCTGGTTAGTCCGTCCAGAATTCCAGACATTTCAGTATTTTGCAGTAGCCATGTACTACTAACAGCCACCAGCATTACGGGTGAAATCGGCCCGAGATGACCGGTACTAATTTGTCTTTAATCCTTTCAGTTGCTAACACCTAGCGTCCGTATGTAACCGGTACGGTTTAGTAATGAAACTGATGGGTTTTGATTGATTGATTTCTTTTGAAGGAACTTTAACCCCAAACGGTCATTCGTCCCTCTGCTTTGCTTGAGGAGAAACAGTCTCTTATATAGCCCAAAGACATACGCTGAATGATGGTGGCTTCTCAAACCTGGCGGTGCCACACGCAGACATGTACACATTTTGGAGGTTAAAAAAATCTTATCACCTTGGTAAAATTTGAAAAAATCTGTAAAATAAAATCTGCATATGTGCTGGACATATCCTTCTCGAAAAAAAAAACAATATAGCTAGTTTAACATTTTTTCCGCGAATTCATTCATGCACACGTTTATGCGTAGCATATGAATATAATAAAACTTCTGACACGCTCTACCGCATTTGAGTTAATTTATATTTTTCAAGTTTAATTTAAGACCCCATGAAAACCAAAAAAATATGTATAAATCTGTAAAATTTCCAGAAAATCTGTAATCTGTATATGCAGATATCTGTATGAAAAATACGCAAAAAATCTGTATAAATGCAGATAAATCTGTATATGTGGCATCACTGGCCACACGCGCTATAAACATACACACACGCTATATAGCAAGCCACACACGCTAGCCACCAGCGCTGCCAGGTATCCAGATTTAGCTGGATTATCCAGATTTTCGAACATGTATCCAGGTTGACAGCTTTGATGTCCAATTATCCAGATTTTTCATGGATGATCCAGATTTTATTCAGGTTTTATTTTCTCTGTTCCGCAAAAAGGTCATCACTTGAATTTTGGCGCGAAATATTGCAATTTTGTCACAACAAATTTTGCGTACCTCAAGACTTTTATCCGAAAAGTTAACCATTCACCTCACGAAATGACCGCCAGGTTTTTTCCAGATTTTTATTTTGCCTTTCCAGATTTTAAAAAAAATGACCTGGCAACGCTGCTAGCCACACACCTTATATATTACGGACACACATCGTTATGTGCACACACCCTATATATACATACGGTGGATGATGGTGGCATCTCAAACCACCTGGCGGTGCGAGTCTCTTTCAGTTTCGGGTTGTATTCACCCAACGATATCTGAATCGGATTACCGCTGGTGGGGTCCAACTCAGATCGAAGGGAAGTCGAACTGAAAGAGGTAAGAACTGCAGCCAACCACTACCACCGCCGCTGTTGCCCGCTGCTGTTCCACTTCGCCTACTGCCTTTGAGTTGCGAACAAAATTTTGAATTTAACTGGAAGATTGCTGAAGAAAAAACTGGAAAAAACTGGATTCCGAATAAATTTATAAAATACCTAAAAAATAAATTGTGAGATTCCTTCTCTGTAATGGTTATTGAATCCAATATAAGTTTTAAATACAGCAACTTCGGGTCTACATTTTGTAGAAATTATAAACTGAAAATTTTCATTGACAGGAGCAAAATTCTAAATTGCGCAACCAGTTTATCGCAAAATCAAGAAAATGATGCTTTTTTAATTGATGCAACATTTTCTTACGTTACATCTGTGAATTCGAACAATTTTTTAACTGCTACGCAATTGAAATTAGTTGGAAAATGCCGCCTGTATATAATATCTTTGAGATAGATTGTTTCTACTTTTATATAACATTAACCCATCACTGCAATTATTTTTTTTTCTTCATGATCTGATAACACCTATTTGTTAGTTTTAGAATAAAGCTGGACTTACTTGTCTTTTTATCTCAATTATGCACAACACATCCTTAACTCGGCCGTGTTTCGTGCGAGAAGATACAATACTTAAAATGCTGCTTATCAATCCATAAAATTTACGTTCTAAAAATATTTCCAAACCAGTCCACAGTGTTTTATTTTGCCGTTCTCGTGCGATTAATTGAATAGCGTTTCAAATGTTGGTTATAGCCATAGTATATGTTCGGAAAAGTTTCAAGATATTCAAAAATAAATCTTCAGATAAAGAAAGATTAGTGATCAATCCACCTAAAAGTGAGATAAAAAATTTACTTTTTTATCAGATTGAGATAGACGCATGGTGTCTTCGGCAAAATTTTAGGTGATCTCAAAACAATAAACTTTGCCGAAGACATAATGTTTCTATCTCTTATATATTACGAGCAACATAAAGTTTTCTATGAAGAGGTACTGACAATCACAATTTTCGTTATAACTTTTTTCTCTGATTTTTTCGAATTTCCGAACCTTCTACAAAATTATCAGTCATCTCAATGTGCATGTTTATGCTGAACATTGTTATTTTTTATATCCTAAAACAAAAAAGTTAACTCACATATTTCGATATTTTTGTGGATAATTTCACCTCAACCATCTCAAAATTACGCAATTTTACGCACGTGGCATGTTCATACGATGAAATAACTATCTTCAGACTTTCAATTAAAGTTACACACTTTGGCATGTAAGAGTATGTAAGCAGCCTTTTCGCCTGTTTTTCAAAGCTATTTGGTGCCGATTTTCGTATACAAAAATTTAAAAATAAAACAGTTTTGAATTTCGAGGGTGGCCTTAAACGATATTAAGCTAAACATGCTTGCATGTTTTGATAATAGAAATATATAGGATGACTGATAACTTTGTAGAAGGTTTGAAAATTCGGAAAAATCTGAGAACAAAAGTGTAATGAAAATTGTGATTTTCAGTACCTCTTCATAGAACACTTTATGTTGCTCGTAATATATAAGAGATAGAAACATGATGTATTCGGCAAAGTTTATTTTTTGAGATCACCTAAAATTTTGCCGAAGACACCATGCGACTATCAAAATCTGATAAAAAAGTAAATTTTCTATCTCACTTTTAGGTGGATTGATCACCCATCTTCCTACATCTGAAGATGTATTTTTGAATATCTTGAAACTTCTCCGAACATATATTATGGCTATAATCAACATTTGAAACGCTATTCAATTAATTGCACGAGTGGTGGTGGCGGTGCCGGTGCCGGTGGTGGTGGTGGCGGTGGCGGTGCCGGTGGTGGTGGTGGCGGTGGCGGTGCCGGTGCCACACGCGCTATAAACATGGATACACGCGCTACAGACATGCAAACACGCCATAAACATACACACACGCTATATAGCAAGCCACACACCTTATATATTAAAGACACACGCTACAGATATTCACACGCTATATATGCATACGCTGGATGATGGTGGCATCTCAAACTACCTGGCGGTGCGAGTCTCTTTCAGTTTCGGGTTGTATTCACCAAACAATATCTGAATCGGATTACCGCTGGTGGGGTCCAACTCAGATTGAAGGGGAGCCGAACTGAAAGAGGTAAGAACTGCAGCCAACCACTACCACCGCCGCTGTTGCCCGCAGATGATCCACTTCGCCTACTGCCATCGGTGTTGATGTCCGCTGCTGCTGCCTGCTGCCTGTAAACTTAACTGATGGGGTGAAATGTTCGAGCGGTACCTTTATACCAAGGCTTCGTCAGTTAGTTAGAAAGAAGGAGGGGCTAAGTAGCTAATGAAATGACATGGAACGTAAATAAGCATCGGAAACAGAAAGTTACAACAACAATAACAACAAAGTCATATCGATTGTATCCGTTTGTTGACTGTGCTTTGGAAGAGAGGTAGTGATTGGCTGCGCGGTATGATTTAGACAATCGATATTAATTACCAATTTTTCAATAGTGTATCTCAAACAATAGTTTGTTTTTGTTACATGAATTAAACCGTAAAAGAATTTCTGATCGATTGATGCCAAACCTCGAAAACCCAATTATAAATGACTGGAAAATAAGCGCTCAAAACCTAACCACTTTTCCCTGGTTTTCCCTGGTTGAATTACTAGATTTTCAAATTCAGGTGCCTAACTTCGATATAGACGTTAGTCAACGTCAAAACACAGGCAACAGTACTGCACCGAGCCATGTATGAGAAGACGGTCGCTCGTCATCAGTGCAGTAGCACTCAATTGCCATTTGTGTGCAGTCAAGCCAAGTGGAAACAATGTTGCTGCTGTCGACGCACAGTGGTGCGTGTTCGCACACTACGCTGTGCGGCCGGGCATAAAACAATTCTGTACGCAAGAGTATATCACGATGTTGAATGTTGCATCCAATATGTGATTGCAACTGAACAGATTTTGACCACCAATGCTTTGATCTGCACCATTTGAACTGCAGCCGTTGTGATTTTCTTATCCATGTTTAATAATAAAAAACTTCTTTTAAATTCCCAAAATTCGAAGTTGCATTGGGTTGCTGTCTTTTTGAATTCTACACTCTGGTTTTTCTCAGATATATTCAAATGGCCAATAGGCTATTCAAAAGACAAAAGAAAACCAATATGCTTCGCTAAGATTTTGAAACAGTTAGTTCAGATAAGTTAGTTCAGATAGCTCGTTTAAGCTGTACTGATGGTTATATTTTTCCAGTTAAATAAATTTAATTCAATATAACAATCCCAGTTGCATTGCGCGGTTGTGGTATAGAGAAAAACCAAATTATATGTATTTTGACGTTAGGTTTTAAACATTCATATTCGTATTTTTCAATTATAAAATATTACATCAGCATCTGCAAGAAACTATTTAGATACTAAACATATAAACACAACCTTTCATTGCCGAGCTTGTAATTGAACAACATTATGCAAACATCAGTTGGAGAGGTCAATGTTGTTTATCAAACCGCTCGGCTAGGTTTATTTTTTGAGGAGACAGACTTCGAATTTTCAAATGCTTACCACTCAGTAATAGTTGATACGTCACTTGTGAAAACATATAATCATGTTTGTTATGGCGACGAAAACATAAAAAAATGGTTTCGTAGATAACGCATTAACTATTCCCGAGTCTAGTGGCACTGAAAATTCGTAGCCGACCACGTGGTGACCACGTGGTGGCTTCTACACACTATCACCTCAAATCAAACAGAGCCTCAAAGGGAAATATAAAATTATTGTAGTCCTACGTCAACTATGCGGTCGTGTCTTGGATACCACCCTCCTACTATTTGCATTTCGTCTAGTTTCAGTTTATGGTTATCCTAGCTTTTAAAAAATATTGTTACATAGACAATTTTTCAGTGATTATTATAAAAAGTTCTGTAGGTCGGCGTATTAAGAGTCTGTGTCGACTATATGCTACTGATAAAAATTTTGGTGTTTTAAACAAGAAAACTTATATTTTGATTCATATGTTTCTTCGCATTTTTAGAAATTTTAGACGTTGGTAAATTAGGATTATATCTAGATAAACATTTCAAAAGGTCCTATCTGCTTTCATCATTTTTCCGGAGCGTCTTTTTATTTTGGTAATGGTTCAGCTCTAGTAACTTTCCCAAGCGTGGTTTTCGTTCAGAAGGCTAGAATGATCTCTCCACTATCAACTCGTGCAAATAACGTGGCATGAAAAGGTGTTTAATAAGTTGTGGCGATTGGATGAAAGTGATCGATCAAAAAATCTATCAAAGCAAATAGGACCATTTGAAATGTTTCTCTAGATATGTATTGAGAGCAATACGAGGTAGCTCGCGAGATAGGTGTAATTGGACAGAGGGGAGAAACGATTCACACTTGGAGGTTATTATTTTTTTTGCAAATCCAGTATTTACGGAAATACTTCGCACAACACATACCGTGTGCAAGATAATATAGCCCAAGAACAATCCTGTCCGCACAATAGGCTTCGTGGTATTTGAAGTTAAGTTTAGTTTTGCGTAACGTGTCCGTGTCCGTAGTAGCACCGCCTTTTGGTCGTGGCGTTATTGGTCAGTTGTAGAAATATGAGCCAGAAAAAATTGCACAATGAGAATGTAAGGCTAGTTCCAAGCACCATTCATCTGGTTCATTTTCCAATTTGTTGGTTCGTCCATGAGAATCAGTTTCAGCTGTCATCGTAGAGGATATTTTTGTCTTCATCTCACATGCAACGTTGCCAGTATGCCAGATAAATCTGGATTTTGCCAGATTTCTGTTTGCGCGCCAGACAAACAGATAAACCTCAGAATCTGCCAGATATTTGTAAATAAGCCAGATATTTGCCAGATTCCATCCGCGTCGTCTCGCAAAAAGGTCATCACTGCGAGATGGGCCGTGCATGGCCCTTACCTACCTACACCCGGCGAGAGCAAAAAAAAAAGGTCATCACTTTCAATTCTGCCAGGAATTTAGGAATTTTATCCAAAGATGAGTGACAGATTTTTGCCAGACTTTTTATTTTCGTTTTGCCAGATTTTGTTCAAAACTTAGTGGCAACGCTGCTCACATGCGAGCGAAACGTGCTCGGGATTCGAATCATTCGAACATCGTGTCGCCTTCGTGCTTATTCTGCGTTGAGAAAAGGTAGCCTATATCAACGAACGCGCGAACTCATATTGATATTTGGTTTTGATATTTTTCATTTCACTCAACTGCCCGCGCCTAGCGGCTCGGGTGAGAATTTTGTTAGTAGTTGTTTGGAAGTCTTACAGATTCGACGTACATTTACGACTGTGACAGCATTTGGATGCGAGTAAGAAACCAATGTAAACGGTGCAAAATCGAAACAGCTGAAGAAAAGAATGATAACTCATGCCATTGAATTGCCATGCATAATCGTGATTATGCATAAAGCAACAAACTGGCACTGACTTACCATCTGAATTCGACTTAAATATGGTCCTTTTTCATTAACCTTTGTTAGCTGCTGTTGTTATAAAATATTAATGATTTGCTACAAAAATACTTATTCTTTTCATCTGTTTGATAGATAATTAACCCAATTCCAGCGGACAGAAATGACTTTCGAACTCTTATTACTCATAAACTTTATGCACATTTGACACCCAAAATAGCATGTTTTATATACCTTCTTAAAAATGAGTCGTGCTTATTCTACCAGCTGACCTCGTTTTGATCTGAAAGCAACCTAACTGCTGTCAGAACCATCCTTTATTCACTCGATTTCGACGCAGTATTGACCTAGTGTGCTGCCCGAAGTGCATTGTGAAATTTGTCAGCTTCAACACAGCATCGCACGTGCTTAATTCATAAACAATTACACTAAGGTCGCTTTTTACGCGAGTTTTTTTTTACGCGCGGATTTCGGTTTCCCTTCACTCGGAATGTAAAATTAACGCTGGTTTTTTTACGCGGATTTCGGAATTTACGTGTTTTTTTACGCGGATTCCGGAATTTACGCGGTTTTTTTACGCGGCACGTATTCCCCGCGTAAAAAGCGACTTTAGTGTATTTGGAATCTTTTTCTTACTGGCGTCGTAAATCGCAATGTCATTTCTATATTCCTCGACAGATTTGCCCTGATGCAGTGGAATAAAAAAATCGCTATCTGCTTGGGCTATCATATACAACTACTAGAACCACCCATCAGCACCTTTAGTGCACTTGTCGTGAATGAAATGTATAAAATCAGTCATCTGGCTGAAGTGCGGGTAAAGATCGATATTTCGTCGAGCAATATCACGAATCATTTCATGATATTTCATCAATGATATTTGCTCTGGGTATATCATGAGCGAAAGTGATGTAAAGAGATAGAGAGAAAAAACGATCTGATTGTTTCCGTACCCCGCATCGGTGAGTTGCGCCAAATCAAAATCAAGCAAGTTCGTTTTCAAGCACCTCGAAGTTCAATCGGGATTTGTCAGCGTGTGAAACGAGCGACAGAAAGTTCAGAAGCGAAAACGTATCGCATTTGTAATTGATATTTCGCTGACAATTCCAACACTGAATGAGAATGATGCACTAATGATTGCTTTGATCAAGCTTTTTCTCATTTTCGAACTGTTGCCGGCTTTTCTGATGCGCATTTAAAACCTTTTGCATGTGCCATAAAAAAAAGCATGAAAATGCGACCAACATTTACCAGACATTTAATATGAATAGATATGTGAAATATCTTAAATTTAAAAATGTTGATAATCTGGGTTTTGTGTATGTTTTCTAATATATACGAAATTCAAATAATTAAAATTTGGACATAATGTTTTTTTTTTTGCATGTCGTCTAGTTTCAGTTTATGGTTTTACTAGCTTTTGAAAAATATTGTTACATAGACAATTTTTCAGTGATTATTATAAAAAGTTCTGTGGGTCGGCGAATTAAGAGTCTGTGTCTACTATATCCTACTGATAAAACTTTTGGTGTTTTAAACAAGAAAACTTTTGTTTTGATTCATATGTTTCTTCGCATTTTTAGAAATTTTGGACGTTGTTTGCTTTCGCAGTTAGGACTTATCATTTGCAGGGATTAAAACCTACTTGTCAAAATGGGGAAGTAAACTTACAACTAACTTATGTGCTAACTTATTGGCTATAAATAGAGCTTATCGTAGCAATTGAGAGTTGCAACGATTTTTGTTCTAATGTGCTTCTAATGTTTCAACTCCAGTATGTAAACCAATTGGTGCTACCGGTCGTTGATACTGCCGGTCATAGCACGAGAGAGGAGATCACATTCCACAACTCACACACATTAATTTGAATCAATCATATAAAAGCAATATCTATTAAATACACGATCAGTCGAATTAAACCAATACAAGAGCGTAGTTATCGTTGGCTGTATCCGAAACTCTTTAAAAGGTCTTCGTCGGTCGTTCTGTCGCGTTTTATATTCTGGAAAGAAATTGCGCTGAGCATCGTAGTTAAAAGACTCTGTCTTTAAAAGTTGTAGACAGGATTTGATAGCGCGCGCGTATTTCGGATCGAGTGTTTGATCGGTACAATAGACAAAAGTATAGCGCACAGACAAAAGAGCTAGATCGAATAGCACACTATCTTATTCAAAAGCACGTGTTGCCTGAGAATGGAATAGGTGGCCGGAATGTGACTGGTTAGTTGGAAGTGGAACAATAGCAGATTTTCCGCGAATAGTGCAAAAGCGGCCAATATTCCGTGGAGTAGGGCATATGAGTTGCAAGGAGGAAGGAAGTTCGAATAGTGATCGTGAGAGGGATAGCAACGACGGTTTCGAATCACCCAGAGCATCCGGAGAGTTCGTGACACAGCGGAAAAAGAACAAAATGGATCGAGGACCACCATCACACCCAGATCCAAGTGTCGATCAGTTAGAATTGCTTTGGCGGCAAAAGTTTTATAGATCGAACAGTTGGCCGTAGTACGTGGCGGCAGTAATTCCACTGAGTCGCGTCACACAGGGGAAGGGCGGTGACCAGATTTCCGAGAGCTAAAACAACTGGTTAGTAAATTTAACCCTAAAGATCCCACGTGTCTTTCCGCAACAGAGTGGATACAGGAAATCGAAACAACTGCGAGACATCATGGTTGGGAGAAAGTAACAAAACTGCATTGTGCCCGCCAAAATTTGGATGGATCAGCAAAAATGTGGTGGACGGGAGTTCAAGAGGAGACCACTACATGGCAGCGATTTAGTGATAAAATAGTTCGAGCTTTTCCGTCCGCTCGAGATGAGATCTACTATCACAATCAAATGACGAAGCGGCGAAAGCTACACGCAAAAGTTGAAGTCTTGTACAATCATTGTGTCTTCCCGATTCGCACAAATGTTGCACAGAAATCACACAATAAATGTGTGAAACGCATAACGCAACAGTTGTACTGCGAATACATTGACATAGAATGAAATCAGAATTTGTATCATATACCGACACTTTATTTCTCACGTCGAGTGTATTAGTGACTGCTACTCATGGAGCAGTGCAAGCAGCAAACAACAACTCGTGAACTCACTAGATTTAAATAGCTATAATACTCGATCGATTTATCTCGATGGATTTGGTCATTAAAAAGTACCATTGAATGATTTTCAAAAGAAAACGAAACAAAATTCTGTTCACAACATTTTGTAATCAACGCTAGCATCACCGCAAAACTAGCAAAACCCTCCATTCCACAAAGACACAAAGGCGTTGCTGATTTTTTATGGCAACACTTGTAAATTGTGAATAATTATTATTTGTCATTCTGTGCACGCGCTTTTTTCTCAAGCGACGAGAGAAATTTCTCACTCGCTCGTAGAATTTCCATGTATGTGCGACAAGACTAGACACGTCACATACAATTTGCAGGTTGCTCTTTCGCTTCTCTTTCGGTTCGGATTGCTACGCGCAAGGCGATATCTCGTTGCTTCACGAAATGAGCGAGACACCCGTGCTGTACATACTTGATACCAGTATTGTTAGTCTCACTCATACTGTCGGTGCGTGCTTGCTGCTATTCAGAGGAATGCATGAAGGGGTAGAAAGTTTCTCGAAAGCGTGTGTGCAAAAGACTTGAAAAGCGTAGCATATGTCTCGTCCTCAAGCAGAAAGGAGGAGAATGGTTTTGCTTCTCGCTCGCTTTGCAATGCTGCTTGATACCAGTTGAAATTATTTAGTTGTAGTAGTTTGGAGCTGCCAAATACATTGGAGAAACGCTAGAGCATTAATTGCGTTATGCCCAACACGCAATCATTGTACTGGTTCCGAATTACATCAACAAATGCGCTAAAAACGCACAATTTTGTACTGGTTTCGCACCATCCAACTTTTGCGTGAAGAGACGAAACTATCGATGAATATGTCTATTCGCAAGCTGCTATGGGAAAACGTGCAGGGTTTAGTGAACGTGTAGTATTGAAGTACATCATAGGCGGACTGAGAGAATTTGGTTCCCGTGTGCAGCTTACAATAAATATCGACATAATATAAAAATTGATGTCACAGTTGAAATGGATGGAGGGTATGGTTGAAACTCCTTCGTTGCCAAACACACCGCGGATTACTGAGAAGAAAAAGGAAAAAAAGTCGTTTGTTACAAAGAAGTCGTTTGTTACAAATGTATCGCATAAGGCGATAACATGTTCAGTTACCGTGGATCGAACGCCAGAAAGAATTTGCTACAATTGCGGCGTATGTGGACATTTGGCCAGAAGTTGCCCAAATCCAAAGATACCGAAACCCGGATCATCGAAAATGCAAGTAGTGGTAGCATTGGCCAAAATCTGCAAAAGTGTCGATACTAGAGCATCGATAATCTTTTTCTGGTCGTATCGATGCCAGGTTGATATCGAACGCGGAGCATCGATATCAGCTGTATCGATATTCTACATGCTGCTTAAAACCTAAGAGGAGACAACTGGGTATAGATTTGCATCCACTTTGGGAACCACTCGCTGATTGGTTGAAATTGAAAACCCCGCGTGCGTTAAAATTTATCATCAGGCTTGCTGGCAGTGTTGCTGAACAGCATGTTTGGTTGTTTTGATTTATGTTTTTTTATGATGTCTCGTGTTATAATCTAAAATATTGTCAAGTGAACATTCAAAATAAAGTACAAAGCGTACAAATACGGGTGTAGTAAAAGATTCGACTGATGGATCATCACTTATATCGATTACCAAAACATCTAAAAGTGCGCAAGGAGATGAAACGGTTTTGCGTGAAGCAAAAGAACAGCATACCGCTGTTCAATGTCGGAAGTAAAAGGTGTAGTGTAAGCTTATTTCTACTTTTAAATCCGTTCTGAATTAAGTTTGGAACATACCTGTTGAGGCATATTGCTTGTGCAGAGAATACAATTCAGATGGGCCAATGAATGAATCATAATCTTTGATGGTTGACAAGTTTGATTTTAAGGATTTTAAAGATGCAGATTCTCCGGTAACCCTCAGACCGTAAAACTATCGCCTGCAGGAGGAATTGTACATAATGCTGATAAAAAGCATTAAAAACATTCAAGTATTTTCCGAGTGAATCACTTACGAAAAATACAACAGGGATCATCGAGGTGAGTGAGTAAGAGAAGTAAGAAGCCAGATGTCTCCCCCAGTGCTGATAAAAGTCATTTTCCCCAGCAAAATTCTTCGAAAATTACAGCCAATCATTTTCAATTTTCACTTCCAATGATCGCAGCACACTTTCAGATACACTAGATTTTCGTCCTAGTAACGTGCTGTTATACTCAGATGAAATAGATCGCGCGCATCGTTCACGGTTACGGAATAAAATTTGACGACAAATCCAACCAAATGATCTTCACTTCAAAGCGAAAAAGAAAAACAAACAGTCCACTCAACCAAAATAAACTTCACCGAAACACTTCTTCACTGACACTGACCGATGCATTGACAATCTTCGTTAACTGATAAACTGATTTTGTTGTCTTGCCAGTCTTTTGTTGTTTTGACAGTTCACTTCCATGCAAAAAGCGGGAAGGGAGAACTCTGAAAGGATTGTAAAACAATAACGTTTATGGATGCTTTTTTTCATTTTCACTCAAGAGTGTCAACAAATATCAACCCTGGTCTCCCCTTAGCTTAAAACAGGTCTATTCGCCCTGACGGAATTAAATCATCTCCTTCACACACATTGAACTGCCCGTATGCGAATTTTAGGGCAAAATATTAAAATGTTTGCTATCACATTCACTCTTGAAGAAATTCCTATCTTCTACACTCACAGAGTAAACAAATTGAAGGTGGCAGCACCGTATCTCCGTCGGAGCGAATGAAAAGCAGCAATTTTATTTTATCTTCATTACGGTCAGTCAGAGATGCCAGATGTTTTTGAAAAATGTCTGCAACTGCTCGAAAAACCAGAAAAATGTGCTCGAAATCTGAAAAATCCATCCGTGCTCCGAAAAATTTCGCTCCCGTGGCAAAAGTCTGTAAAAATCTGCACACATTTTAAGAATATCTGCGCGAATATAAGGAGACTCTGACAAAAATCTGCAGAAACCGTAGAAAAACTGCAAATATCTGCAAATCAATAAATATCTGCACACGGACTCCAAAAATCTGTGTTTTGCAGGGTATCTGCACATTTGGTATCCCTGGAGATATTAGATGTTTTTTAAAAAAGTTTGCAACTGCTCGAAAAACTGACAATATCAGTTTGAAATTTGAAAAAAATCTGGCCGTGATTTGGAAAAAAATGCGTTTGCGCAGGCAAAAGTCTTCAGAAATCTGCAAAGATTTTGATAAAGTCTACGCAAGTATAAAGAGACTGACAAAAATCTACCGAAACTATGGAAAACTGCAATTATTTGCGAATAAAAAATCTGCGTTTTGCAGACAAATCTGCATAATTGGTATCCCTGCGGTCAATACACCTAATGGGACCACGGTGGGAGTTATATGTCACATACAAATCAGTGCAATAGCATAAGCGCGTCTGCGCCCTGATTTGAAATTTCGGGCGACACAAAAGTTCTGGCGTTTTAATTTTTTTGTCAGCCTTTCTACAAAAAAATATTGCGAGTGCCTGCAGTGTTGAGGAGATGAATTATTAAAGAAAGAAGATACAGTTCAACAATGTTAAGAATATTTTAAATAGAGAACATGAAACATTTTGCAGTGCTCCAAAACGGTACAAGACATCGACCTAATTTTAGGGATGCTTCCTTTTTATGTTTAGAGTTATCCGTTTCACAAACAAATCACAATTTCTGGTGAAAAGGTTGCATTTTGGTCTTTAAACTGATCACTCTCCTATTCAAACATAGCTAAAACATTTTAGAACAGTTTTCTAAGTTATCTTTTCAACTCAGTTCAGTCATTTTTTACGCGTTTTCATGAAAATTTGAGACAAAACCCTCGCATAAAAGACTGCTGTATAGTTATTGGAATAGAGGAAGGGGTGATAAAATGAACACCCTAAGCCATTTCTCTATTTCCTCCACAGTTTAACACTACAACCACATACATAAGATATACGTAACACTCAGGAAGAAATCTTCCAAAAAAGTTGGTACAAAATGAACTACTCGAAAGTACCAACCTCTGTAAAAAAAACCTCTGTTCGAGTAGTTTATAGAGGTTGTGTACCTGCGCAGCCCTGCATTTGTCTCGTTCCCACTCGAAAAATGCAGCATTGATTTTGTAGACAACTTTTTGACAGTTTCTTAAGGGATTTTGTTATGGGCTCGAGTAGAGCCGCGATGAAGAAAACTCATTCCGTTCATTTTCGTCGACTGGTGTTGGTGCCGGGTGATGTGGGGCAAAGAGTACCAAAAAAATCGCACTACAACTATGAGTCGATAGCGCACATCAACTGAGCCATTGATGGTTGGAACTAAAAATAAGAAGAAGTACTCAAATATAGTATTTTTCGTAGTTTTCATGAGCATTTTTGAAAGCAGTTTTTTGGGGGTAAAATGGACACGTGTGGGTAAAATGAACATATGGAGGTGGTAATTATCCCTTCACAGGTAGTAAAATGTTGTTCCATAGCACGTGATACACTTATGCATTCACCAACAGTTCAACTTTCACCGTTCGTCGTAGAATTAATAACAATATATGACCTTATCCGCAAGAAACTGAGAAATGACGGAAGCTTTTTTTACGGACATTCCGCATTCAACGGTACGGTTTATCCGCGGTCATCTGTTCATCGGTCCGAGTTTACTTTTACATTTTTCTGATATAAATACGAAGCATCTAGATTTTCCAATGGATTTTAACACAATTTTTCCCCATCACTACGGGCTGTCCATTTTACCCGCACATACATATTATTGAAAATACTTAAATATATCGAGAAAATCATTTATACAATTACTAACCTTTGATGATTTCTGCTGGTTAGTAGTCTGAATATAGATATTTGCAGAAAAATCGCTATAAAATACTGTTCTACACTAAAAAAAAACCTTATTTTTTGTACGCCAAAAATAACATCACCACCACGAATGTACACGTGTTTTTTGTTTTTGTTTATTATTTTGACTGTTTGACTGTATCTTGTCGCATACTTTGTCTCAAATAACTTCTAGTGCCTCTAAGATAAGGTGCCAAAGAAGTTTGTACTATTTTTCAACGTAATAGTCGAGATTTAAACGGGTGTCCATTTTATCACCCCTGTTCATTTTACTCATAATTCCCCTACTAAACCATTCATCACAAAATGCTTGTCAGGTGAGTGACGCGGCGATTTCGATTTTGCTCTGTATAACAGTATTGTCAATTGCGAAACAATTATTCTCGCAAGAGGCACGAAAACTATCTTAGAAGTGCACGGGTATATGAAATATGTTGGTGTCTTTACAAAAAGAGTCGAATTTCCGCGCTGTTTAAGACATTCAGGCAATTAGTTGTATCCTTAAATGCTCCGATTTTATAGTTTTCCTTTAGTATCGAAAAAATATCGGGGCAAAAGTATCGATCCAGCCTAATATCAACGTCAGTTGCATCGATAAAAAGTACCCATTTTCAGTATAGTCACTGTATTTTACTAGTCTGGCGGAGTGGGGAACCATGCAACTGGCAACCCACTTTTTCACATTAAAATCCTGACACCACTGGATTTAATTCATGTTGCATATGACTTCTTTGAAAGTAAACATTTGATGTGAAAATGAACAAATGTAATAGCAATTGGCGAAGGACAAAGAAACAAACAAGTTTACTCCGGTTTCTAAAGAATGCGGAGATTAGAGGAAAATGGCTAAAATTTTGCGAGTTACCTGATAATTCATTTATTCTTTGAAAGAGAAAATTATAAAAAAAATCATTTTGTTTCGATTGAGCATTTCCCGTACAATAGTACAGCGTGAAAAGCGACAGGACAGCAGATCTATGGTAGTGTAATGTTATCAATAAACAATTAATTATAAAAAGAACACGTCATTGATGCGACGAGTAAAAATATTCCTTATGATTTTCTCACATGTATAAATTAAACATTATTGTGATATCATTAATTCATTACAATAACTATTCTCAAAAAAATAGCAATTGTCACAAAAAGTCCAATTATTGAGTCTAATTTATTCTGTATCTTTTTACGGCACGATTACAATACTTCTAATGCGAAAATTGACGCACTATCGACTGGTTCCCGTTTTGACAGTTCACACTGGTTCCCGAAATCCAGTCCGCCAGACAAGTAAAGTATACAGTGACTATAATTTTCAGGCCCCGCGGTATCGATACCCTAAGTATCGATACGGTATCGGTCAGTGCTAAGTGGAAGAAGATAATAATTTTGTAAAATCAGTTGAGGTTGGTGGAATGACTTTGAGTGCTCTAGTGGATTCAGGCTGCAAGGTGTCGACAATTCAAAGCCGGTATGCGAGCACGCAAATACCACGTTGGTGGGTTTTGGGGGTAAAAAAGTGAATGTAGATAAGTTCGTCAGGTCAGTGGTAAAACTAGACGATCTTGAGATTATAATTTATTAGGGATTTTTAGGGATTCGCTACTTCTCCAACGCTTCGACAATTTATTTTGAAGTAGAATACTTCTCTCAGGAAGTTCGGCTACATAGGGATGTGAAATGAAAATCTAAAGCCGAAAAAAGTGAAAAATATGTCCAATTTCAAATGCTAATAAATTGGTTAGTATTCGATTGATTTCCTTCGTTCTTGCAGCAATAGATTGGAAAATCTTCTAAGATTTTTCTCAAAATAAGATAATTGTAATTTTATTATTCACACTATTGTACTATTGAAAATAGTCAAGCCTTGTCAAAACGAAAAATTCGACCTCTGATTGGTCGTTATATGCTTGATTCCCAAGTACGGTCGACAGGATCATATACCTTGCAATTTAAAACATGCTATTTGGCCTATATAAGAGCCTGTTTCAGCCGGAGCCGCTCAAAATAGTTCTAGACAGCGACAACAGCAGTCGTCCTTCCTTAACAGCAGCACTAGCCCTGCGGTTGGTCACCACGTCTCAGGAGCAGCACGGTTTTTCTCAGCGTGTGTCGCCAGACAGCCATTATTCCCCCCCTTGTTGGGGCAGCATGAAGATTGCCATCAGGAAATCCAATTTTGGAAATCAAAATGCCTTTTTCAAGGCAAATAAACAAGTCATTGAAAGTTGATAATTTTTGTCAACACAAGCAAGCATTCTGTGTTGCATCCTAGCAATTTAAATCTGTCGCACCCGTCGAATTTACTGAATGTAAAATAGCTTCCACAGTACATGTTATCCGTGAATCTTAATTCCCCCAATGTTAGGGCAGCTCAAAGGTTGTAATTAGCAACCGATTTTGAACCGCAAAATGCTTTTTTGAAGGCAAATAAAAAAATAATTGAAGGTTAATAATTTTCTGGCATCAACACAAGCAGACATTCTGTGCGGGATGCAATCAAGTTCTGTTGTAGTTGTCTTATTTTTACTTTATTTAGTAAACCCCCCACTGTAGGGGCAGCGCAAAGGCTGCGATCAGCATAACCGACATTCAATAATAAACTGCCCTGTTAGAACGCATTCATAAAAGCAATTAGTTCGACTATGCAGAACTAATATGAAGTCGATTCAATCTACATTATCTTAACTGCGAAAGCTAATAACATTCAATAATACTAAAAAGCGTACAAATATATATAATAGTGTTGAAATGTCACCATTTGTGGCAGAACACACAATACTAATTCTGAATAGATATTTAAGTACATAAATAAATCATTACAAACTCCCCCTCTATAAAAAAAGTCGATTCAATCAATCAGCATAAACAGAATTTCGTCGTCTCCCAGCTGCCAAGCTGCAACATGATGCAACACGCAACAGCGAGCAAACGAAATCGCTTGATGTTACAAACCGCAATAAGATACAGGTTAAAACCGTTGCGTGTGTGAGAGCACCATCGGTGTTTATTCGCTGGATACAAAAATCAAATGCGAATTGTGGAATAATTTGTTTGAAGAACATTAGGGAATGGAACAACTGAACTGATAGGGCGTGGCCTATTACGTAGCACCCTTCGGCTATAAAAGAGTGTTTCTGGGAAAACTAGCTACATTCATTAGTCGTAAGGTGAGCTGGATGGACCGTCCACAACGTTGACAGCAGTAACAGCAGATATCGGCACTCAGCAGTAACAGACCATAGCGGCGGGTCGCGCCTGTGGCTGCCTTCAAATTAAACAAATCACGTTGCCTGAGAACGAACGCCAACGCGAGCGATCGGGCAAGATTTTTGCCGTACGTCAGCCGGCACTTCCTCTAATGGAAAAGTTGGATCATTTTGTTCAGAAGAATATTACTGTCGGTAATATTACAGAGCTGCGATTGCATTATATCCGATATGGAATTGAACAATTGTTCTTTTGAGGACAAATAAAACACTTAATTTGAAGAGTTAATAGTTTTGGGTACCAGTAGCAGTATGGTAACAGCCTTAGCGGTAGGTGCAGCCGGTATTTCCATGAGGCCGATGTTATAAGGAAGTAAATGGAAGCGGCACGGCGAAACAGTTCGGGTGTGCTTAGACGCGCGTCATTTTTCGTTGTTGATATTATTCCCCACATGAAACGAAGCGCTTTCGTTCGATAGCGGCGGTATTAGCGGTAGATGCATTTGCCAACACTTACTCCAGTAAAGCCGTGTCTAATTTTCAATGTGAAAACACCTTTCTATTGTGTTGGCCGTGCACATTAGGCCTCTGCCAGGCTAAACGCGGAAAGCAGCGTGAACCGTTTCGCCCGGCCGTAGGTTAATGTGAAGCCGTAAGTAGAGCTGTGTAAAAGTATTCTACTTCAACCTCGCGGTCGTGGCTTTGCACACAACCCTCTTGTGATTTTTTTCTTTATCAAGGAGTCTGTAATGTAGTGTACGTACAAAGGTGTGGTTTTGTCTTCAAGTTATACTTATTACGTTACTTACATTAGCTCTGCGGTTTGTTGTCATGTTATTGTCTATGTATAAATTGAAAAAAAGTCACTGTTGTTGCAGATATTGTTCTTAGTGTCACTGAAAAACTGTTCTACTCGATCGCATAGGAATTTACATATTATACTGATTTGTACGTCTTTTTGAAAAATTGGATTAAATAGACTAGATTACGCTGTTCGATTTTTGTCGTGTACGTTTGAAAAAATTTATTGCATTTCAGTATCCTGCCTAAACTTTCAGCCAATATGGCTACCCTGAAAGCTCTTCTGCTATATTCGTGCAGTTCGTGTTGTCTCATGTTGTCGGTATCACTTCGTTTGTTAACTGTGTTTTCGTTTGTTGTTATGTGACATATTTCTAAAATTGGTTGTGCGGTTGTGTTTTTATGTTGGTCAAGTATTTTGACATCATGTAGGTTGAATGTGTGTTTGTTTTTAATACAGTGGTTCAACAGTGCCGTCTTTTCGCAGAGTGTTGTTAATTGTGAATCATTTATGTTGATGTCGGTGTTATATAATTTTTCTAGCATATTGAGGTTTAATTTGTGTCCACTAATTCGAGTTTTTAGTTTGTTTGTTGTCATACCTATGTACTGTGACTGGCAGTCTTTACATGGAATGCTGTAGATAACGTTGTTGAGGTCTTCTTTCGCTATTTTATCTTTCGTTCGGGAATAGTACTTTTTGGCTGTGTTTGTGTATTGTGTAGCTATTTTTACTGTTGTGTAGTCTTTTTTCAGGAACTTACTGACTTTTTCGGTGAGTTGTGGGATGTATGCCATTTAACGGTAGGTATATTGCAGGTCCGGTTGATCAGCTACATTTTGCTGCGTGCTGCTGCTATTTCTGTTGTTTCTCCGGTTGATTAGACGGTGTCGCAGTGATATTGGATAGTCATTAATTTGTAAATCGTCCAAATCGACCAAATCGTTGACGTATTTTTTGATGAACGGTAATTTGATGTTTAATCGTTTTGAAACACAGTCAAGCAGTGTTTCTGTGACAAGATACGCTACAGTGGGAAAAAGCGGACTGCCCATAGCTGTTCCCCATATCTGTTTGAAAAACTTTCCGTCAAATTTGAAAAAACTAGCGTCGACACAGAACTCCACTAGTTCTAGAAAGAGGTCCAAGGATATATCCCTCGCGTGTGGTTTAATTTGATTCCAGCAGTATATCACATCGTGGCACACTAGATCTTTCGGAATGCAGGTGAAAAGTGAGATCACATCCAATGAGATTAACGAGTATCCTATCGGCAACGTAACGGTGTTGATAAATTCGCAGAATTCGAAGGAATCTGTGATATTGTACGAACTGTTTATCGATTTTTGAATTATTCCACCTACGAACTTTGATAATTCGTAAGAAGGAGCAGTCATATTAGGCACCACTTACTTACTGAGTATGACTTTTGGCTGGATCATAGAGCAGGACGCTTGATGAAGCACGTCGATGCTCTGAGCAGGAATTCAGTAGAACAAGGTGGCCGAGTATGAGCGGGGGCCTAGTGTGGTTGGTAACGTCTCCGCCAACCACGCTCGACGCCTGGGTTCGAATCCCACCGCCGACATAGGTGTCGATGGTTGTGAGGTGGCGTGATCCACTCACAACCAACCCAACTGGTCTAGATTCAATCCTAGCCGACACCGGGAGATTTTCTGAGGCGGAAAATCTCTGGGATCACGCCTTCCATCGCATGAGGAAGTAAAGCCGTTGGCGCCGGTCCGTTAATAAACGGGTCGTGAGTTAGGGTCCTGGGTGTGGAGTCGCCTCCCTGGGCGTCGGTGATTGGCCACAACAGTGGCGGAACTAGACCGACGGAAAATAAGCGAGAATAAGAAAAAAAAAGGTGGCCGAGTAGAACGAGTGCTCTGTAACGTGCTGCCGATACAAATTGGAAACAGTGATTTTTAGTGGCGTTGCAGCGACAAGACCCACGATTAGCGGATATCATTGATGTGTTGCAACGAGATCCCGAAAATGATGAAGAGAGGCAAATTCAGCAAAATTGCCGATTAGGTAGAAACCAATTAATAAGAATAGTGGCAATGAAAAGTGTTTCGTGGTGCCGAACAGAATTCGTTGGAGGATGGTTCATACGTACCATGACGACATGGGCCACTTCGCAGAAGAAAAAGTGTTACAACAGCTGAGAGAAAAGTTTTGGTTTCCAAAAATGCGCAAATATGTGCTGTTCTACATCAACGCGTGTCCGCAATGTGCATTTCATAAAAGCAAGAGTGGAAAGCCGGAAGGGTACTTGCACCCGATACCAAAAGATCCAGTTAATTTCAGCACCATCAGCTTGGATCACATGGGACCGTTTCTGCGTTCAACTCGAGGAAATATGTATGTGTTATTACTTACCTGCGGGTTTTCGAAATTTGTGATTGTGAGAGCAGTGCGATCAACTAAGTCGGGACCGGTATTGACGTTTCTTGAAGAAATAACCGGAATATTTGGAACACCGAGACGTATTGTTACCGACAGAGGCACGGCGTTTAGTGCCAGGGTTTTTGAAGAATATTGTCGTGAAAGAGCTATTGAACATATAAAGACGGCGGTGGGAACTCCGAGGGCGAACGGGCAAGTGGAGTGGTCGAATCGCGCCGTGCTGACTGCTATCCGTTGCATGGTAGGTGAAACCAGTACGCGATGGGATGAAAAAATGGTAAAAGTCCAATGAGCAGTCAATAATGCGCCAAATGCAACTACGAACATATCGCCTAGTATTTTGGTGTTTTCGTTTAAGCCGAGGGATGTGTACCAAAATGCTATTGTACTGGTGTTACATGACGAGCAGAATAATGGAGGATTTGAAGCGGCGGGCAGCTCAATCGATTGAAAAGAGCAACCGATACAGAAACGATATTTCGATAAGCGCCGTAGAAACTCGAGTCAATACGAGGTGGATGACTTGGTATTGGTAGAACGATATCTCACTACTATGGGCCAAAGTAGGAAGTTAAAGGCTAAGTTCAAAGACCCATATGTGGTAAAAGCAGGACTGGGAAATGATCGGTATGAACTACAGGTGATTCCAGGTTTTCACACTTCGGGCAGAACAAAAACGACAGTTTATTCGGCGGACCGTATGAAACGCTGGGGCCAGCTGGAAGATCTCGAAGGGATGGAGTTTGCCAATGAGGAGAAAGCGGATTATTGGGTGTTGGATGAGGTTACCAAATTTAATATCAGGTGTTTCCGGGTGTCCGGTTTTAAACCAATTGGTGCTACCGCTCGTTGATGCTGCCGGTCATAGCACGAGAGAGGAGATCACATTCCACAACTCACACACATTAATTTAAATCAATCATATAAAAGCAATATCTATTAAATAAACAATGAGTCGAATTAATCCATTACATGAGCGTAGTTATCGTTGGCTGTATCCGAAACTCTTGAAAAGGTCTTCGTCGGTCGTTCTGTCGCGTTTTATATTTTGGGAAGAAATTGCGCTTTCAAAATCATTTTCAGAATTTTATTCTGAATCCTTTGAAACGTCTTCTTCCTTGTTAAACAACGACTAGACCAGACGGTATAGCATAAAGCATTACTGGTTCAAAAATGTTTGTAAATCAAAAGTTTATTCCTTAAACAGAGTTTGGAATTTCGATTAATGAGAGGATATAAACATCTCGTATATTTGATGCATTTTGCTTGTATACTCTCAATGTGCTCTTTGAAAATAAGTTTGTTATCGTGAATTAATACCAAGTACTTAACCTTGTCAGACCAACTTTAAATAACCCCATTCATCTTGACAACGTGATTGTTGTTTGGCTTGAGAAAAGTAGCTCTAGTATTACGGGGAAAAATTATCATTTGAGTTTTGAAATCATTGTGTAAACGGCGCCCGTTTTCAGAACTTGGCCAATCTTCACCGTTGGCCCAAGGCTTCGCAGACTTACTCTTCGAACCGACTTCTCAAGGACTTAGCCCACGGACAGATCCCCCGCGACCGATAGAAATTCGGATACGTATAGACAAGAGGTCTAACTCAGTTGATTGCTCATTTGCGGCTTACTGTATTTAAACTAAGGGGTCCATATTTAATTTGATCATCTCTCTTTGTATGGGTAATACCCGAGCCTGCTGCCCGATAACACAAGCTTCGAAAATTGTTTATAACCAGTCACCCAGAACAACCTGATGTTCAATTAGGTTAAATTAGTTTTAAAAAAATACATTTTCAACCAACACCAATAGAAATCATCTCTTTTACTACTCCTCGCCTTCACTGTCCGTTGTACTGTCCATCGACGTATCGTCGCACCCATCGAAATCCTCAAGTTGGCACCAACGCTTGATTCGATCTGCTGCATACACTGCCGTTCACGCTCGGCCCGATCCATGCAGACCAGGCATCTCCTCCAGTTCGTACCGCTTGTTGCCCAATACCGCCCCAATACCGCTCACTACGTATGGGCCTTTAAACTTCGATTCCAGCTTCCGACTATGCCCCATGGCCGTCATATCACGTTCCACTAATACCATATCGCCGACCTCGTAGCTAACCGGCTTCCTACGGCGTTCGTCAAAGTATCGCTTCTGTAGACGTAGTCGTCTCTTGATCGGTCTGGTGGCTTGCTGGCGTCGTTCGGACGCATTCTCCAACACATTATCATCTTCATCCTGCAGCGTCAATATCATAGCATTCTGGTGTATATCGCGTGGCTGATATGACAGCACCAACACACTTGGCGCAAGGTTTATGGTCGAATTCGGCATGTTATTCACCGACCACTGAATTTTAGGCAACTGCTCGTCCCAATGCGCAATCTTCTCACCAACCATACAACGAGTCGCGTTTAGCACTGTTCTATTCACTCTCTCTACTTGTCCATTCGCTCTCGGTGATCCCACTGCAGTCATGGTGTGTTCAATTTCGTTCACTCGGCAATACTCTTCAAACTTCTTCGCGTTAAATGCCGTACCGCGATCTGTAATAATACGACTTGGAGTACCAAATATTGCCGTCACATCTTTCATAAAAGTCAACACAGGTGCGGTTTCTGTCGACCGAACCATGTGCACAATTTCAAACGGAACAGGCTCTTTAGGCAATGGATGTAGGTATCCTTCAGGTTTTCCACCTTTACTTTTGTGTAACACACACTGAGGACACGCTTGTATGTAGGACCGAATGTACTTGCGCATCTTCGGGAACCAGGACTTCTGCTTCAACCGTTCCAATACCTTTTCAACACCAAAGTGGCCCATATCATCATGGTATGTGTGAACCATACGCCAACGCACCTGATTAGGTACAACAAAACACTTCTCTCCATCTACCAATCTAATTAAACGATGCCGATCCAACTGATAACACTGGTGTATTTGTCTCTCTTCGTCGGTCAACGGATCTCTCCCCAACACATCTATAATCTCATACAATCGAGGATCTTGTCTTTGTAAAGCCACTAGAAAGTCACTGTTGCTAATGTCGATTGGCATCATATCGCACAGAACTAGTTCAATACTCTTCCCATTTTCCACTGAGTTTCAGCTTAATGCGTCCTCGTGCCTCATAGAGCTTCCTGGTCTATGCTCCATTCGAAAATCGTACTCGGTGAGCTTCAGAAACCACCTACCGATTCTAGCATTCATGTCCCGTTTTTCATATGTGTCTCTCACTGCACTACAATCCGTACGGAACACAAAGAACTTCCCAATCAAATAGTGTCTAAAACATTCAACACTGGCAACCACTGCCAGAACCTCCAACTCGTAACTGTGATACTTTCTTTCAGCTTCCAATGTACGTTTGCAGTAGTAGCTAATCGGTTGCCATACGTCATCCGTACTTATCAGCAAAATACCAGCAAGGCCTTCTTGCGATGCATCTGTATGGAGCTCTAACTCACGATTCGGGTCAAACAACACTAATAACGGTCCCTCACTTAGTTCATTCTTCAGCCTCCCAAACGCTCTCACTTGATCACTTTTCCACTCAAACTGGCACTCTTTCGACAACAGTGTGAATAACGGAGCTGCTTTCACACTGAACTGCGGTATGAATCTCTGAAAAAACCCTGCCAAACCGAGAAATTGTTGGACTTGTAGCACATTTTCCGGTACGGGGAAATTCCTGAACGGGCCGTGCTTTGATGGCACCAGGACAAATTCCATTTTTCGACACTTCAAATCCGAGCAAATCGACGGACGATTTGAAAAAATGAGATTTCTTTAGATTTATGGTGAATCCACTCTCTTTCAACACTTCGAGCAACTTTTCAAACTTGTTCAATAATTCTGCAACATTTTTACCACCAATCACTAAATCGTCAATATAGGCCACAACACCTTTTTTTCGCAGCTTGGCCGTGAGCGTGTTCATTGCTCGTTGGAACACCGAACATCCACTTGCTAGCCCAAAAGGCATTCGTAAAAAGTGGTAATGTCTGTCTCGAGTGGAAAACGCGGTACACTCTTGGCTGTCCTTTGCCACCGGAATTTGGTAATATCCCAAATACAAATCCACCTTAATGAACAGTTCTGCACCAGTAAGCTTATTGAGGCACCACTCAATATCAGGCATGGGATTACAGTCTTTTTGTTTAACAGTCGATAATCTATCGCCATACGAAACGCGCCATCCTTTTTCGGCACCATCACTACACGGCTACTGTACGGTGAATTAAATTCCGTCACAATACCGGCTTCAACTAGTTCTGCCACTATGCTCCGCAGGGCAGTTTCCCGAGCATATTCCATTCGATGACCCAAAACGCCACTTTGCCGTTTCGGTTGACCATCACAACTCCATCGGTATTCAGCATATCTCGGCCAAGGATCAGCGCCGTGTTCTGAGCCCAATTCGGCACCACATTCAGTTTCACCGGCTTTTCAATTTCGTACAATTTCACTACCGTTTTTACCATTTTGTCCACAGTCACTTTTTTGCCGCCGAAACCGCCCAAGGTTCTATTGGTGGTTTCGCTATCACCAGCTTTTTCAGCAAACCGACTTTAAATCGTGGACACTTTACACCCTGAATCGATCAGAGCATTGAGTTTCATGTCTCTTATTTCCACTACACGTATAGAGTTGTTTTCTTCGTCCACTACTTGCACTCTTGACGGTCCGGCCTTTGATAGCTTCGGATTCGGACAACTTTTCGCCATATGGCTACTAACACCACAATTGTAGCAACTTTTCTCGGTAATCCATGAGCAGGATGCTGCTTTGTGCCCAGGCTGATTACATCTATAGCACGTCACAACTTTCTCCTTTTTTCTCTCGGTTACGCGTATAGTAACCGAATCTGTCGTTGTATCGTTCATGCCTTCCATCCATTTGAGCTGCGAGATTAATTCCTCCACAGTCTCAATTTTGCCACCCAATTGCACTCGGGATTTGGAGATGAAGTCTCCCAGTCCAGTGATCACGTATTCCACTATCACACCTTCATCGAACCCAGCTCTTTTCCCTAACGCCATTTGAGTGTAAACATATTCTTCGAAGGTCTCATCTCTCATTTTTCTACGATTGGACATCTGCGTGTGATAGTAGATGGGATCCCGGGACGATGGGTAAGCTCTCACCAACTTTAACGAAAATCTTGCCCATGTAGTGGCTTCATTTTGAACACCAGCCCACCACAGCTTTGCAGACCCTTCCATTTTTAGATTCTTCCGCAAAGTCACAGAAAAATCGAATGGTCTTGGTGATTCAGTTCCACTTCCGTACTCTTCAGAGCTTGACTCTTCGCTCATAGAATGTCAGGCCTCAAAAACTTCCTGACCGGTTAAACGAGCCACTTTGCAGCAACCATGTGCGCGACGACGCGGTTCTTTTGTAACTCCCGCTATTGTCCTTCGCACTAGACCTCCTTCTAACGATATCACTTTGGGTTATTACCTCGCGCGGCTGTATATCCTGTCTACAGCTTGTAAACGACGCCCGTTTTCAGAACTTGGCCAATCTTCACCGTTGGCCCAAGGCTTCGCGGACTTACTCTTCGAACCGACTTCTCAAGGACTTAGCCCACGGACAGATCCCCCACGATCGATAGAAATTCGGATACGTATAGACAAGAGGTCTTACTCAGTTGATTGGGGCCATCCATTATTGATGTCACGCGCTTAGGGGGGGAGGGGGTTTCAATTATTGTGACATTTTGTGACATATGGGGGAGGGGGGTTAGCTTGAGTGTGACTTCACATTTCAACTTAATAAAAAAATAAATAAAAAAGTCACATACCTAACCACAGAGTTTAACTCAGAACTATTTATGATATTCGCATTATTCATTTATAGTTCTACGATCCCTTTTTTTAAGATTTGCTTTAGATAAATGACTTTTTTTCTCGTTGAAAAAGCATAATGTTCGTTAGTTCTGTTTTACCGTGCATGTTCGTTTATGTCTCTAAATCTAATCAATACAAACATTGTGACAAAACGTAAATAAAAATGCTTGGCTATTGTAACATGTGGAAAAGATTTGGATTGCGAATTGATTGAAGAAGAGGAACTAAATATTGATGGTCTTTCAAAAATCAGCAATGATGCTGCAGTTACTGTCTCGGCTTTCTATTTCGTCGATATGCGCCTCCAATCTTCTTTTCCTTTTAGTTTCAGTAAAATCGTTCTCATTAAGAAAAAATGCATTCCTAACAACTCGATTTCTCGATTTTCAATCAATTATTACCAAAGAAGGGGTGTGGGGGGGGTATACAAACGTGACGTAATTGAGGGGGGGTCAAGGAAGTTGTGACAGCTTGTGACAAGGGGGAGGGAGGGAGATAGTTTTTTCCAAATTTTGCTTGACATCATTAATGGATCGTCCCTTGCTCATTTGCGAATTACTGTATTTAAACTAAGGGGTATATATTTAATTTGATCATCTCTCTTTGTATGGGTAATACCCGAGCCTGCTGCCCGATAGCACAAGCTTCGAAAATTGTCTATAATTGGTAGAGATTTTCCACTTTTGCAAGTGGGAAGAAAAAATATCTTAACTTTTCTGCAATCGACTGCATATGACACGAAGACTTTTTCCTTTTACGGAAATGCTTGTATCATCGCGGAACAATGACTTTGTGTATCCTGGAGGCAAATCAGGAAGATCTGAAGTAAACATGTTGTGCAGGACTGGACCCAAGACTGAACCTTGAGGCACACCTGCTCTGACAGGAAATCTATCACATTTTGAATTCTGATAGACAACCCGCGATTGATCAGTTAGATAATTTTTCAAAAGTTTGATTATAAAAATTGGAAAATTAAAAGTTTGCAATTTCGCAATCAAACCTTTATGCCAAACATTGTCGAATGCTTTTTCTATGTCTAAAAGAGCAGTTCCAATGGAATAACCCTCAGATTTGTTAGCACGTATCATATTAGTAACTCTGAGCAATTGATGAGTAGTGGAATGCCCATGGCGGAATCCAAACTGCTCATCTGCAAAAATTGAACATTCGTTGATGTGTGACATCATTTTGTTAAGAATAACAGGGCCGGTGGTTCATGTGGGTAGTATGGGTAGTAGTACCCACTCGGAAAATATCCATATGGGTACTTATCCACACGGAACTATCTGACAAAACCCAAAAAAAAATGTAATGTTGCGAGCGGCAGATTTTTTGATGGATATCGTTGAGCGAGAGGTTATAAATCTACAGATTTATGTACATCATTTACAATAGAGAATTTCATTTAGGATAGAGTTCTAAATTTCATTTACGATAGAGTTCTAAAGTTTTGTTTTCTAGTAAAAATTTCCCATGCCAAATTTGAGCTCAATTGGACTTCGGGAAGTAGAGCCTCAAAGCGGCCAAAGTTACAGTTTTTTGAATCGATGAAAGAAATGTTCGAGCTGGGAGTGTCTCTTGTGTGTTCTGATTAAGCTCGAATCCCCCAGCCCCAGTTTCCATGTCTCTGAAAGTTAATTTTTTAAAACATTTTTTTATGAAATAACATTTCATGCATTTCTAAGAGAGCTATAAAAAAATCGATTTCGGAAACTTCAAGAACTACTCTGTGCATTTTTGGGCTGGTCAAACGATTGAGATGAATGCGTATCAGGTGAACGGACAAGGGAATAGTCAACCCAGTACGAATGGAAGTGCTTTTTTTTATATCCTAACCTTCTTATCTTTCATGAATCACTATAACAGGCGGTCGCACCTCCGAACGGAAGGGGGAGAGGATTATGCAGGCGACTGCATACTAAGGCGAAGTGTAAGTAATGAAAGTATAACAGTAGCAAGGGACGGTTTAAGAATTGAAAGATTACAGATTTTAGAAGAGATACAAAAGATTAAAAAAAATAAAACAGACGAGAAAGTGAAAGAGACATTGTCATTGCAAATAGAAGATGATATGAGGTGTTAAGAAGACGCCATGAATTAGACGAATATTGTATATGAAGACAGAGGAAAAAATTTAAAGAAAAAAAAATAATAACGCGATTGTTCACAATGAAAAGATTTATTTATGATGCGAAAGATAAAAGCGAAAAAAAAAGACTTGACCGACGCAGTATATTCAACGAAAACATGATGAAACAAAGCCTACGAAATGGAAAAATGCCAAAGTCACTCCAATTTTAAAACCTGGAAAGAATCCAGCTCAGGCATCAAGTTATCGACCAATTAGTTTACTTTCCTCTATTAGCAAACTTTTTGAAAGAATATTTCTTAATAGAATGATAACACATAGTAATGAGAACTCAATTTTTGCAAATGAGCAGTTTGGTTTTCGCCATGGGCATTCCACTACTCATCAGTTACTTAGAGTAACAAATATGATTCGAACTAATAAATCTGAAGGCTATTCGACTGGAGCTGCTCTTCTAGATATAGAAAAGGCATTCGACAGTGTTTGGCATAAAGGTTTGATAGCTAAAATGTCAAATTTCAGTTTTCCGCTTTACCTCGCTTTACCTTTACAAAGTTATTTAACTGACCGCACTCTCCAGGTTAACTACCTAAATGGTAAATCTAATAGATTGCCTGTTAGAGCTGGTGTGCCTCAGGGGAGTATCTTGGGCCCAATCTTATATAACATTTTTACTTCTGATCTTCCTGATTTACCACCAGGTTGTGAGAAATCTCTGTTTTGTGACGATACAAGCATTTCCGCAAAAGGAAAAAGCCTTCGTGTTATATGCAGTCGGCTTCAAAAAAGTTTAGATATATTTTTTCATACTTACAAAAATGGAAGATTTCCCCTAATGCTTCAAAAACACAGTTAATTATTTTTCCTCATAAGCCAAGAGTTTCATTTCTCAAACCCACCCATAACCACGTTATTAAGATGAACGGTGTGGTCTTAAATTGGTCTGATCAAGTTAAATACTTAGGGCTAATTTATGATAACAATCTTACTTTCAAGGAGCACATTGAAAATATCCAGTCAAAGTGCAATAAGTATATCAAATGTTTATATCCTCTTATCAACAGGAATTCTAGACTTTGTCTCAAGAATAAACTGTTAATTTACAAACAAATATTTTGACCAACAATGTTATATGCAGTTCCCATCTGGACAAGTTGTTGTGCAACCAGGAAGAAGACACTTCAAAGGATTCAGAATAAACTTTTGAAAATGATTTTGAAGCGTCCTCCCTGGTTTAGCACGAACGAGCTACATAGGCTCACTAAAGTAGAAACATTAGAAAATATGTCAAGCCAAATTATCAAGAAATTCCGACAAAAATCGTTGCAATCCTCAATTGCAACGATTAGCTCACTTTATAGTCAGTAAGATAGTTTTAAGTTTATTCTAAGTTTCGTTTTATTCCTTTTATTCCTTTTTTTTTCTTGACAAGTAGGTTTAATAATTTTCCTACAATTACATTATCTTAACTGCGAAAGCTTATAACATTCAATAATACTAATAAGCGTACAAATATATATAATAGTGTTGAAATGTCACCATTCGTGGTAGAACACACAATACTAATTCTGAATAGATATTTTAGTACATAAATAAATCATTACAAACTCCCCCCCTATAAAATAAAATGAAAAGATGAAACAAAGATGAAGGGATGAAAGAATGATGGAAACAGTCTTATTTTATGTAAATCGAAAAAGTTTCAAAAAAATGAAAGAAGATATTCGACAAAAAAAAATAATAGCAATGAGATGAAAACAGTATGTAACCAGGGCAGAGTATTTTTGCGATTTTATAAAAGTTATTTGAAGAACAATTGTTAGGAGAAAAAAAGTTAATAAGGCGGCCACAAGACATGTGAAACTGATATTTTAACGCAGAAAGTAAAAGGCCTGATAACGATACATCGTATTGGTATGTGTCGAAATGATTTTTATTTTAAAAAGGAAAAAAACATCAAATATCAAAGTTAAAAGTGAATAATGGAATAAAGAAGAGAATGCACATTTGAAGGTTATGTTTGTAAAATCAGACGAACCAAATACTAGTACACAAAAATATATTGTACACTTTAGTAGGGGAAGAGATAGTATGCTAACCGAAAAAAAAAAGAATACGGGCCTAGATTGTAAGTAGAAGCGTAGAACAGAAAATAAAATGTTAGAAGCCCGTACGCGAGTGAATTAATTTTAAGCGGCAAGTGGAAAAAGTACCAAAACAAAAAAAAATTGATGAATTATTAGCAAAAAAACATATGCACCACTTGCTCAGCAGGGTTAGCATTTAAGATTTAAGATGAGCAATAACACACAACCCGTAGCAAGCAGCAAAGCGGAACTAACCAGGACGTGTTCCAGATCGTAGACGACTATGAAGAAGCCCCAGAAGGACTTAGGAGATACCCGAGTACGGGAAGTTGAGCGGAGGGGTGTCAACGGCCGGCGGGTACCCAGGAGTGGCCACGAACAGATGTTTACGAGGCTGACAAACGAACACATGATTACGAGGCGGACAAATGAACAGATAATTACGAGACTGGCGAAGGAAGTTTTCGCTGTAAATTGGAAAAAAAGGATGGAGCAAAGCAAATCGTTCCATGGATAATCAAATATGAGACAGGTAGCGGGGCAAGACACGCACCCTACCCCAACAAAGAAAGAAATAAATATAGTCCAAGTCGAAGAAAGGCCACAATCGACCCGGGAGAACTTCTTTAGTATGGTTCTACCCAATGCATATGAATACAGATGCATATAGCGCAGTTCTACCCAAGCGCATAGCAGTACGCGGTAAATTGACACCGTCGTAGAATAAAACAAAACTAGGTCAAAGCACACGAATCAGCTGTTGACTAGCAGGCCATTGGCACCCAAACTTATTGCCAACTGAATTAAAATCTAAGAGTAACGATTACACATAGCGCAGCGAGTGCCGCAGCAGGGTAGCGCAAACAAAAAATCCGGCGCGCAAAGGTGCGTCAAAGAAGAATGAAAACCGTCAAAGGTGTTAACGTGACGTCGGCACGTGATCCAGATAGGCGTCCAGTACAGGCCGAGGGGGTCACAACCAACCGGACACACTCCACCCGTCTCACTCCACTCGCGAGATATTCGCAACACACCACGAGCGAGCACCAGTACGCAGCACCAGCACGCAGCCGATATGAGATGTAGGGGGTGTATGAAATATGTTGTGCAGAACAGTAAAGAAAAAAAAAGAAGAAATGTTATGTAAATAAGACGCACCAAAATACCAACATAACTAGGCATTAGTCCGTTATCTCATCGCGATAACAAACACCTCGGGAGAGTGGGGAAATGTGACGCAACACCCCTCGAAAATTACCAAATGTTTCATCACGATGCATGACAATTTAGCCTTTCGCTGAATTTTATTTAAATCAAGTAAAAAAGTAAACTGGAGCATTAGCTTGCTACCGGGTTTACTTAACTCGCTAGAACATTTTTGTATTATAAACCCAACCGAACAGAACAAAACATCCTTATTATGAATCGTTTAAAACAATAACCAAGCGTTCTGGTTATAAGCCGTCGAACGAACGGTGGCTTACGAAATGTAAATATCCTAACGATCATGCCACACCATGTATACCTTTTCAATTTAACTATAATCAAAACAGAAGCCGGAGGCACAGCGTCACTCACTGTTGCCCTCACGGTCGCTCACGGTTGCACGCGGTTCTGAGTAAATGCGCGCGGTTCAGAGTAAATACGCGCTCTCGCACGCGCCCTAATGTTCTCAGCAAATAGTCGAATGTATGTACTAAAAATAAGTTCGAAATAGAGACAGGCCACTAAATACTATAGGCCTGAATAAGATAGCTAGATAACCGGCAGTCTCAGAGCCTGTTGCTCTGAGTTACCCGTAGGTTAATATTTAAACAAAATTGTAACTCAATAAAATTAATCACTTCCATCATATTCCATCACCTGCGTGAGGTGATTCCGTGCACTAAGTGCATGTACAGGACTTCATATGTTTAATTTCATAATGATCACAAGTCCTGGTAGAGTTTCAGCTCTACAGAAGTTATCTTACGACCTTTGCGAGAAAGATTAGGAGAGTTAATAATTCTCCTCTTTCTAGATCTTTCTGGCATGGCATAAGAACACCCTTCGACGGGATCGTCAGATGTACCCTCACCGGTTGGCAAAAAGGAAAAGATGTTTCCTGTCGAGAGTGACTCAGCTTAATAATTCTCCTCTTTCTAGATCTTTCTGGCATGGCATAAGAACACCCTTCGACGGGATCGTCAGATGTACCCTCACCGGTTGGCAAAAAGGAAAAGATGTTTCCTGTCGAGAGTGACTCAGCTCTCTAAGCATTTCTGCAAAAGAGCGTTTTGATCGTTCCTTGAGGGAACGCTTAATTTTTCTTCGCGCTGTTTGTACGCGGGACATGCCGAAAGGTCATGCCGAGTTCCCTCGCAATAAAAACACTTTTCAGTATTTTCACTGCAAGCGGTCTCAGCATGATTGCCTCCGCACTTACTGCAGCGTACCTTGTTGCAGCAGCAGGTGGCTTCATGAACTAACAGCTTGCAGTTCTGGCAATGCATGACCCGCGGTACAAAAACGGTACAGAAGCTCGTAGCTAGCAATTGCGTTTGAATGCTTCAAGCTACTCACGTCTACTCGCAGTTTGCTCGGTCTAACCTTTGTAAACTTGGTTACGTCCGAAAACTGTTTTGACAAGTCCTCGCCGATTTGGATAATTTTCAATGGCTTCTTTATGCATCTGGGTAAGCTTTTATCCGTACTTCCGGTACCCTTGATACAGGGCTAGGTAAAGGAGATGGTACATGGGAAGGTAGAGGGGACTTGATGGGGGAGATCTCAATCTCTTCCCCATTTGTTTCTACATCCAGGAATAGTTCCACCTGCATATTGTTCATTTATTGCGGGAGCGTTTCGCTCTACTGCAGGCAAGCAATGAATATGCGTATATGGGGGATCAAATAATTGTTGTAAAATGTAAAAACAATTTTTCAAAATAAGTTGTATTGAAGAAAAAAACCTGAATTAATCCACCTAGCGGTCAGAACCAGCCTTTCTCATTCAAACTTATTATTTGTAAAAATATATTTACATGAAAGCTTCAATCCAATAAATGTATATTCACGCTTAAGGTTCTAAAAATTGATGTTGTAATCTATACATATAAAAATGCAGTCCGGTCTGTCTGTCTGACTGGCTGTCTGATTCATATAGGCTCGAAAACTACCGAACCGATCGACGTGAAAATTTGTATGTAGGGGTTTTTAGTGCCGATAAAGGTTCCTATGATAGTTTGAGACCCCTCCTTATTCTGGAAGGGAGGGGTCCCATACAAATGAAACACAAATTTCTGCACATCTCGAGAACTAATCAACTAAATGGAACCAAGTTTGGCAGGTAAATGTTTTTAGTGGTAAAAAATATCTCCATAATGTTTTGACACCCATCCTTTCTTTGGAAGGGAGGGGTAACATACAAATGAAACACAGATTTCTGCACATCCTGAGAACTAACCAACTGAATGGAACCAAATTTGGCAGGTGAATATTTTTAGAGGTAACAAATATGTGCATAATGGTTTGACACTACTCCCTTTTCTATGAGGGAGTGGTCCCATGCAAATGAAACACAATTTTCGCACAGCTCAAGAACCATTCAAGAAAATACAACCAAATTTGGTATGAGAATGTTTTTAGAGGTAACAGATATGTCCATAATGGTTCGACACCCCTCTCTCTTCTGGAAGCACATGTTTCTGTACAAATTTCTGCACATCTCGCGAACAAAATACCTCCCAAAATGGGTATATCCGGTGTCATATTGATGCCAAACCTGCTGAAAACGATCGAATACCACCCAATATGAATAAATTCAGAATTAAACCAATCATTTCAAACGATTTTTTATTTGACTTTGATCATATCCTATGGCCGATTCGTCGTGCATTTGCAGACTTTGAACACATCGCAAGGAATCAATGAATTTGGAACGTTCAAATAGTACAACACTACATAAAAATTATGTTGAGGCCACATATATCGATCAAAGCGAGTATGGTTTCAAATAGTCTTTGAATTTCTTTTCTTTCCATGACATTTGAGACACATATCAGTTTGAGAGATGACTCCTTCGTATGACACTAGTTATGTTCAAACAAGTCATGTAATCTTTGAGATAATAGACTTTCGTTGTTTTATTAACAATTTAATACATAACGGTTGCTTAAGTTCGAAATAAAATGGGAACGTATAAGGCAGCCACATTTTGAAACCATATGTTCAATCATAATTCATCAGTTAACGCTTAACTAGTCCGCTCATCTGATAATAATATTGATCAAATCGGTTGTGTAGTTTCTGAGATAATGAAGTTTCGTGATTTTCACATTTCGGTACATTACAGACGAAGTTACAGTTCGATTACAGTAAAATTCAATAGGGTGTTATGAGGCAGCTAGACTTTTCATTTGAGACTAATTTTGTGGAAATCGGGTCAGCCATCTCTAAGAAAATTGAGTAAGTCCAAGTAGTCTTCGGAATATGTTCCTATTCATAGCTGGATTTCACATTTTTAAACATAACAGGCATAGTAATAGTCCGATTGAAAAACAAATCAATTGGGTCTTATGGAGCAACTAGACCTTCCATTTGACACTGATTTTATGAAAATCGGTTCAGCCATCTCTGAGAAACATGAGTGAGATTAAACAGTCTTCAGAACACGTTTCTTTTCATAACTTTTGAACCACAAGTTCAATCTTTATAAAACTCAAAAGTTAAGGGTATTTTAGGTAGCCCGTTTATTTGAAACCAATTTTGTTCAAATCGGTTGTGTGGTTTTTGAGATTGTGATGTTTCATGATTTTTACATTTTGATACATAACCTCTGAATTAAAAATCCGATAAAAAAATTGATAGGGTCTTATGGGACAACAAGACCTTTCATTTGCAATTAATTTCATGAAAATCGGTCCAGCCATCTCTGAGAAAAGTGAGTTAGAATAAAAATCTGCACATACGCACACACATAAACACACACATACAGAAAATGCTCAGCTCGTCGAGCTGAGTCGAGTGATATATGCCATTTGGCCCTTTGGAGCACATTTATATTTTCGGTTTTGCAAGTGATTGCTGTACCTTTCTAGGAGAAAGGCAAAAAGGCAACCGTATTGAAACAAAATATGAAGGAAAAAAATTATAAAAACAAATGTGAATACTTCACCGGAATTTATGTATTTTTGACTGCGCGCCCTCTTGGCTGATAGTTGGGTTAATCCAGTAGGTGGCTTGGCAGGAATCGCAAACAGTCTTCTCCAGATTAACCAGCACTAGGGGCCAACCAACGGTTGACGGTGCGGGGGATTTCCTTCGGCAGCGTCTGCACACAGTGTACATTGTGTCCTACACCGCTAGAAGATAGCCGGCGCCCGGCGGCGCGGGGATTTCGTACCGAATACTGAACTGCTTGTCACAGTGTCGGCACCGAAAATACCAGTAGCACGCATACAGTCTGGACACAGTGCACAAAGTCTTCTGTGCCACAAGGGGTAACCAGCGCCCGGCGGCGCTGTCTATCAACACCGATATCGAAAACACAAGCGACGCGTACTCTTTGCACACCGAACAGTATTGTTTGTTCGAGCGAGCACAAATAACGGACCTACTTTCGAATGCTTCCTTTCGTAACGATAGCAGAGAAGCGAATGTTGTATGGTTTCGTTAGTAATAACTTCCATTTCACCGGCTTCTTGCTCAGGTAAAAAATCAAACATGTTATCGCTGCATACACTCGAATTGTCCGAGAGAGAATGCTCTCAGATTCTCCTCGTAGTAATGCGTGGTTTCTTTTTTCGCCCTTTCATTTCAGGTGATAATTCAAAAGTACGAAACTATCTGAAATTGGAGACCAGTACGATTCAAGCGAAAATTTCAAATTTAAAAATTGTTTGACATTAAATCGATATAACTCATGCTAGGTTAGCTCCAGCCCATCATATAACTTCACGCATTTAAAAAAAACGTTTATTTCAATAACTGAAAATAGCAAGAGCTCAACTACACGTTTTTCAGTAGTTGTTATCAAGGTTTTGGCGAGTAACAGGAAAATATATTAATTTTTTTTAATTGTGATTTAGAGCGTTTCTAATCGTTTTGTTATTTTTCACGATAACGACAAGTTTGTTTCTTTCTCTGTGTGCAAGAAAAAAAATTAAAACCGCGCACCGAGAAACAAAAACGAAAATTTAATGAATGCTCATTAAGAAAACTTTCAACAAGCTGTGAAATCAAATTTACAACTGTGTTCGTTAAGGTGAAATGGGACTGAATCCAAGCATCATTGCATCATTGTTGACACCACTACATCTTTACACTCATATGTGGTTGTATTGGTGCAAAACGGTTAAACAGTACATGGTTGCCAGATTATTTTATTTAACTTAATGTTAGAAATTCAACGAACGACTCCGACTCCACGACAACTGCACCGGTGACTACTGACTACTGCTGCTACCACCGAAAGTCAACGGCCGGCTTCGATTAGCTGTGCCGCAACGTTCTGTGATGCTGCACTGCTTTTGAAAACTCACATTCAAAACAATTGCAAGGATAAAAAGGTAAACAAATGAAAAGGAATTTATCTTACCTTTACATTCGGCAGACTGATCAGAATATACCACATCGTTTGGGATATGTACAGGAACGTTAATAGATGATGAGGTTTCACAATCGTCGGAACTTGTAGGTTTTTGTTTTTTCGATTTATCTAACTGGTTGCTCCACGGATTTTCATATGTCCATGCCAAGGGATCAACAAGATTTCTCTTCATTTTTTTGCGTTTTCGCGAGCAACCGCTGCTCTTCTTCGCGACGTGCTACACGGTCGAGTTTTTGTAAAAATTAGATTCGATCTCGATGATCATAAGTGTAAAGAGAAAAGTATACGTTTGAGTGATTACGCGACTCGTACGTGCCGGTATTCGTGGAAAACATTCTAGTGGCTACCGGCGTGAGAATTTAAACAAAACCGGGAGAGAAAAAACAGCGGCGTGAAAAAAGCAAGATTAGAACGTTTTAAGGGTTTCACGCTAAAACCAAATGTGCAAATTTATTGAACTAGGTGCTCCGGTGCTGGGTTAGCATTTTGGCAATAAACAATTGCAGGTTAGTCGTATAATTTATGATATTTATTGAGGCACTCTCGAAATGCATTAGTATGCAGGAGAAAGCCATCGCTCCTCCCATGCTTGGATTCGGTCCCGATTCACCTTAAGGCGTTCTAATATTTTTAATGATGATAAAAATCTTTGATAAACACCCGCTATATTTATCCACACACATGTTATAACTTTCCATTCACACGTTAAAACTATTCATACACACGCTGTAGCTACAGTTTTTTATACACACATGCTTTAGCTATCCATACACACGCAAAAGTTTTCCATACATACGCTATTCCTATCCATACATCCTAAGACGCGAATGACCCTTAAGGTTAAAGCGTCTATAATTAAAAAAAAAAATCCATGCATCCGCTACAATTATCCATACACACGCATAAGCTATACAAACATGTGCTTTAACTACCCTTACATACACTAAACTAATCATTACACACGCAACAGCTATCCACACACACGCTATAACTATCCGTACACACTCTAAAGATATACACGCAATAGCTATACTGCCCCTGTTTACATAGTTGACGTAAGAGCCAAAATGACCAAAATGCACTTTCTCGTTGATTCAGCTTCCTTTCCCTAAGATACATACACTATAAATGAAAAGAAAACTATTTTGTTCTGAAACTTTCGAGAAATATTGGAAAAACGTTTTGGCGTAACTGCCAATTGGTTGCAAAAACTGGCGTCAGTCCATATAAGGTGCAATTGTCTATGTTAAGTCGTTTTACTAGACTTTCTAAATACTGTCTGTTTGTCTAAGTTAAGTCATTTAATTCGACAAATATTCCACGGAAAGAGGAAAAGGGGAAAGGGGGATTAAATTATTGTATTGTATATTAATATTTTTTACAAACACTCAGCCTCTAAAGTCACCGTGTCCTTTCCCCCTACTAGTAGATATTTGCATCAGAAGAAATAATTAAAACGTGTGTGTATATTACGGTGGGTAAATTTAATCGATTTGCCAGAACGTTTTAATGGTTCTATTTGGGGCCCCAAACAATCCTGGCACTACCGGAAGTGGATTGATCGATAGATTTCCAGGAAGAAACATGCGAAAAAGTTTTCCTATACTAATTTTCATACAAATCTATGTACATGCATATGTAATGCACCAATCAGAGGCACGAGTAATCCATATCCGCCAGGTTCAGCATTGTCTGGGGGCCTAAATTGAACAAAAATCACAGGAGGGTTGTGCGCAAAGCCACGACCGCAAGGTTGAAGTAGAATACTTTTACAAGGAAGATAACCCGGCTGTTTGCGTGTCAGTCATTTTGAAATCGGATTGGTTTCGTATATACCGCTTGTTAAGCACAGTATCAACAAATCGTAATAAACATCACACTGCTGTGTATTTGCAGCATCATAAAACCTCAGTTGCCGTTTTTTTAATAACCATTCATTATGCTCTTCCAAAAACATTTAGTAGCCTTGAAAAAGGTCGATTGCTGCAATTGCAATTTTCATTCAATTATTGCATAAATGCTTCATGGTCAGATATAACCGCTGCAACTGCTACGCTAATCATAGCCATGCCACAGTTGTGGCCGCTATACGCTGCCATTGGTATCCGCTGTCCCTGCATCAACTAGTGCACCATCCATTGCTCCGCCGCTATCCGCTATCGCTGGTATCAGCTGCACTGCTACTGCTAAGGGATGACTGCTGTTGTCGTTGTCTAGAACTATTATGAGCGGCTTCGTTTTTTTTGCCTTTAATTCAAATTTATTCAGAGGATTTTTGTTTTACAATCGCTTTACATATTAAGTGATCAGCTACGTCATTCGGCTATTCAAACTTAAGGCTACTTCTTTTTTCGATATAGTTTTTGCTGCTATTTCCCTTTGAGGTTATTTGTTTCTGAACTTTTACGTTCCGTTCATTTTGAATTTTTCTAACTACTAAACCTAACCTAACTATGTACATTATTTACAAGAAAATTTTAGGAATAGATATTCCTAATTTCTGGCCATTCAGAGGCTAGAGTTTTCGTTCTATGGCGTTCCTCAAAACGTTCTATTCTGTGCATTAGTGGTTCAAAACAAGCCAGTCGATGGACCTCGGTTGTTCTCGTACTCCTAGGTAGGTTTAATATCATTTTGAGAAATCGATTTTGGATGACCTGTAGTTTATCTATGTGGGACTTGGCACACTCCTTCCATACCGGTGACCCGTATTCCAGCATTGGTGATACGATTTGCTTGAAGACTGCTAGCTTGTTGGTTCTTGATGTCTTAGCCCTGCGAGCAATGATTGGGTATAATCTTTTTAGTAGCGTAATTGCTTTGTTCGCCCTGTCTTCCACTAGGGATCGGAAGATCAGTTTTTTGTCCAGCACTAATCCCAGGTATCGGACTTCTGTGGACCAACTTATTTCGCTCTCCTGAACCTTGATATTTGTGTTCGGTTTCAGGCGTTCGCTGTTGCGGTGCTGGAACACGATAGTTTGCGTCTTGGCTGCGTTGAATCGAATTTTCCATTTGTCGAGGTATTCTAAGTAAGCATTTATCCCAATTTGGAGCTTGGACACTAGAGATTGGATGTTCCTTCCTTTATAGGTAATCACCGAATCGTCTGCAAACAGCGATAGCGTACCTCCACCTGGCAACGGTGGAATATCGGATGTGTACAGATTGTACTAGATGGGACCCAGAATGCTGCCCTGGGGTACACCAGCAGATATAGCATAGGGTTCCGACAGTGATCCGGCTATTGCCACCTGTCAAGTCCTGCTTTGGAGATAGTTAGAGATGATTTTGACCAAGTACACTGGGAAGTTGAAGCGTTTCAGTTTGTATGTTAGGCCCTCATGCCAAACATTGTCGAATGCCTTTTCTATATCCATTAGGGCCATTAGTGTGGATTTGGATACCCTCTTGGCCTGTTTGATTAAATTGGTAACCCTTTGCAGCTGGTGAACCGTAGAATAGCCACGGCGGAATCCAAATTGTTCCTTCAAGAAGATGTTGTTTTCCTCTGCATATTTGAGAAGCCTGGTGTACATTATTCTTTCGAATAGCTTGCTTGTCGAGGAGAGCAGACTGATTGGCCGATATGAGGAGGGATTGGTCGGGTCCTTTCCGGGCTTCAGAATGGGGACTACTTTGGACAACTTCCTGGCGGAAGGGAAATATCCAAGTTCCAGACAGCGATTGAACACTTTTACCAGGAGATTACGAACTCTAGGTCCAAGGTTCTTTAGTACGATGTTGAAGTGGCCGTCAAAACCGGGAGCCTTCATGTTACGGATACCTCTGATGGCTTGGTCGATCTCGAGCTCTGTGACTCTTTGCTCTTCAGGAAGTTCGATTGGAACTGCTGCTATTTCAGTTACACTTTGTACGACTAGCACTTCCATCGGACTGACGATATTCTGACCCAGCTGATGAGCAGCTTTGAACTGTAAGGCGATGGCGTTAGCCTTTTCGATGGAAGTTAGGTGAACTTTATCTAGCACTCTGAAAGGGGGTACTGGCTTAGGTTTACTTTTTAAAACTTTAATGAGTCGCCAGAAGGGCCTAGAATAGTTTGGCAGGTTTTTCAATTCTGTATCGAATTTCCTATTTTTTAGTTTTTCTACTCTCGAAGCGATAATTTTAGTCAACTTTTTAAATAGTATTTTTCTAGTGATGTTTCTTGTTCTTTGAAAATGGCGTCTAACACAGTTACGAAGGGATATGATTCTTCTTGTTTTTTCATCAAGTGATGTAAACTTACATGTTATCGGTGTAATCGGGATGAAACGGATTTCCGCCTCTTCAATGCTGTGGGAGAGTTCCTGTAGCGCCCTATCGATGTCGTTCTCCGTTGTCAGTGGGATGTTGTCAGCAGTTCGGTTCTCGATGAAACGCAGCAGCCGGGGCCAGTTTGCACGATGGTGATTGCGTTTCCGAGAGAGTTGACGTTGATTAACAGCTTTGGCGAGGTTGAATGTCACCGGTAGGTGGTCCGACGAAAGGTCAGTTTTTTTTTCTTCATCTATAGTTTATTTGACACGGCACAAATACAATTCAATGTTTAACGGCGCCAATTATATCTGGTAGCTTACTTTCTAAAGTATCTTAATAACTAAAAGCAAATTTTTTATCCTCGCTGCCGACTACGAGCTGAAACTAAATCTAACTTAAAGCTAGAATATTTTGCATTAAAAGCACAGGTTTGCTGTTTGATGGTATTCATTGCCATAGGTAAGCAGCATATTAAATTTGTTCCGCTGCTGGGCCAAGATATTACGGACTGGCATATTGGGTTGTTTCCATCGGGCCTTGAGAGTATCGTGCGGGTCTGATTGCTGTTTCCGGATCCGGGGTCTTAACGTGTTTCTGTCGTTTGGTTGGATGTAGGCGGAAGGGGATAGGACTAAACTGGGGCGTGGATGGATTTCAGGAAAACGTTTATAAGGGACATGTAGGATAGGTCACGGCTCGCCAAGACATCACGAACAGGAACAGCCGGCTGCCTACCTTCGGCCTGCAGGGAAGCTATTAATCTAGACCTGGCGTCACGGTGTACAGGGCATGACCAAACAACGTGCTCTATGTCGTGATAACCTTCACCACAGGCACAGATACCACTCTCCCCGAGTCCAACACGACGGAGATGCGCGTCAAATCTATAGTGATTGGACATAAGCCGGGACATCACGCAAATGAAATCCCGACCTACATCCAACCCCTTGAACCACGGGTTCGTCGATACCTTGGGGATTATGGAATGTAACCACCTTCCCAGTTCCCCCTTGGTCCAAGAATTTTGCCAACTGATGATCGTATTCTGACGTACAAATGCGAAAAATTCATTGAAGGCAATTGGTCTTTCATAAATATCACCGTTTGTTGCGCCCACCTTAGCCAAAGAGTCCGCTTTCTCATTATCCGGTATCGAGCAGTGAGAAGGGACCCACGCTAAGGTAATCTGAGTAGATTTTTCGGATAAAGCACTCAGATGTTCCCGTATTTTCCCCAGGAAATACGGAGAGTGCTTAACATCTTTCATCGATCGGAGAGCCTCAATGGAACTGAGACTGTCCGTAAAGATGAAATAATGGTCCGTGGGCATTTTTTCGATAATCCCTAGGGTGTACTGAATTGCAGCTAATTCTGCGACGTAAACAGAAGCAGGATTATCGAGCTTATGGGTGACGGTTAAATTGTTATTGAAGATACCGAAGCCAGTGGACCCATCAAGAAGTGATCCGTCAGTGTAGTACATATTGTCGCAGTTGATGTTTCGATATTTATTGGAAAAAATTTTAGGGATCTGCTGCACGCGTAAATGATCCGGGATTCCACGAGTTTCTTCTATCATGGATGTATCGAAAAACACAGTAGAATCAGAAGTATTTGATAAGTCGACACGATTTGGAATATTCGAAGAAGGGTTAATATTTTGGGACATGTGATTGAAATACAATGTCATAAAACGGGTTTGAGAATTAAGTTCGATTAACCTTTCAAAATTTTCAATCACGGGACGGTTCAAGACCTCACATTTGATTAGAATACGAGAAGACAGGCTCCAGAAGCGGGTTTTCAATGGTAGTACTCCAGCTAAGATCTCCAAACTCATCGTATGGGTCGATTGCATGCAACCCAAGGCGATACGCAAACAACGATATTGTATTCGCTCCAGTTTGATCAAATGTGTGTTTGCTGCGGAGCGGAAGCAGAAACACCCGTACTCAATGACAGACAATATCGTTGTTTGGTAAAGCCTTATAAGGTCTCCTGGGTGGGCTCCCCACCATTGTCCGGTTATTGTACGAAGAAAATTCACTCTTTGTTGACATTTTTTCATCAGATACCTCACGTGACAACCCCAGGTGCTTTTAGAGTCGAACCAGACACCAAGATATTTGTGTACCAAAACCTGAGAAATCGTTTTACCCATTAATTGTGTTTGAAGCTGAGCAGGTTCATGCTTCCTAGAAAAAACTACTATCTCAGTCTTCTCCGGAGAGAATTCGATACCTAGCTGTAAAGCCCAAGCAGACAAATTGTCCAAGGTATCTTGCAATGGTCCTTGCAAATCGGCAGCTTTGGCTCCTGTAACAGAGATTACACTGTCGTCTGCAAGTTGTCTCATCGTGCATGAATTTGCCAGACATTCGTCGATGTCATTTACATAAAAGTTTTAAAGAAGGGGGCTTAAACATGAGCCCTGGGGAAGACCCATGTAGCTAATGCGAAAAGTTGCCAAATCGCCGTGCGTAAAATGCATGTGCTTTTCGGACAACAAATTGTGCAAAAAATTGTTCAAAATTGGAGAAAATCCTTGTCGGTGAAGTTTACCCGAAAGAATGTCAATAGAAACGGAATCAAAAGCCCCCTTAATGTCCAAGAACGCAGACGCCATTTGTTCTTTGCGAGCATACGCCAGCTGAATATCTGTTGAAAGCAACGCAAGACAATCATTCGTCCCTTTGGCACGGCGGAAGCCAAATTGAGTATCTGATAGTAGACCATTTGATTCGACCCAATGGTCTAAACGACGGAGTATCATTTTTTCCATCAATTTCCGGATACAGGATAGCATTGCAATCGGCCTATAAGAGTTGTGATCAGAAGCTGGTTTCCCTGGTTTTTGGATGGCGATCACCTTCACTTGCCTCCAATCCTGCGGTACAATGTTTTGCTCCAGGAACTTATTGAACAAGTTCAACAAGCGCCTCTTGGCATTGCCGGGTAGATTCTTCAACAAGTTGAATTTGATTCTATCTAACCCAGGCGCGTTATTGTTACAGGACAGGAGGGCAACTGAAAATTCTGCCATCGTAAAAGGTGATTCTATCGCGTCGTGGCCCGGAGACGCATCGCGAACAATGTTTTGCTCAGGAACAGAGTCCGGACATACTTTCCTGGCAAAATCAAATATCCACCTACTTGAAGACTCCTCGCTTTCGTTGACCGTTACGCGATTCCGCATTCTTCGGGCTGTGTTCCAAAGAGTGCTCATCGATGTCTCCCTCGACGTCTCGTTCACGAACCGACGCCAGTATCCGCGTTTCTTTGCTTTAGCCAAACTTTTAAGCTTGGTATTAAGCTCCGAATACCGTAAATAGTCGCCAGGTATACCTCCCTTCTGGTAGGCCTTAAACGCGTCGGATCTTTGCGTGTAGACATCGGAGCACTCTTGGTCCCACCACGGAGTGGGAGGCCGTTCTTTGATCGTTACGCCGGGATATTTCTTCGTTTGGGCTTGCAACGCGGCGTCGAGAATCAAGCCCGCGAGGAGGTTGTATTCTTCAAGTGGTGGATGATGTTGAATCGACTCGACCGCTTTTGAAATCATTTCCTCGTATAACTTCCAATCGACATTCCGTGTGAGGTCATACGGAATGTCAATTGGTCGCATGCGAGTCGACCCGTTATTAATTGAAATAAGAATAGGCAAATGGTCGCTACCGTGAGGATCAAGGATTACCTTCCATGTGCAATCCAACCGTAGCGACGTCGAACATAAGGATAGATCCAAAGCGCTTGGGCGCGCTGGAGGTTTCGGGATACGTGTCATTTCACCATTGTTTAAAATAGTCATGTCGAAGTCATCGCAAAGGTTATAGATTAAAGATGAGCGGTTATCATTGTATGGGGAACCCCAAGCCACTTCATGAGAGTTGAAGTCTCCCAAAATCAAACGTGGCGAGGGAAGAAGTTCTATTAAATCAAAGAGCAGCCGTTGCTCTGGGAGGAATATATATTGAGGCAATACAAAGCTCTTTACCTTGTATTGTCATTTGACATGCGACAACTTCGATGCCTGGAATCGAGGGGAGGTTAATACGATAGAAAGAATAGCACTTTTTAATCCCTAAAAGTACTCCTCCATATGGGGTGTCTCGATCAAGGCGAATAATATTAAAATCATGGAAGTTGAGATCAATATTTGAAGTAAGCCAAGTTTCACAAAGGGAAAATGCATCGCATTTGTTTTTATTTATCAAAACTTTAAACGAATCAATTTTTGGTAAAATACTTCTACAATTCCACTGTAAGACAGAGATAGAATCCTTCATATACGCAGTTGAATTAGGCATCGAAGGATACAATGGCTGCAAGGAGGGGCCATTGGGCAGTCAACTGCTTCAAAAATGATCTAACTGTTGGGAGGAATGCTGTAAGAAAAATTTTAATTGGATCGGGTATATTGAAATTTTCAAAAATCCAGTCCACAATGTCAGAAAATTTCACTAATCCAGAGTTTGTTTCATCAACTGGATGTGCAAAAGGAACAACTGGGGTTTTAGATGTTCCTGGCAGTGCTGGGAACTCCTTCTGGGACTTTAAATTTGCAAGCCCAGGAGGAGTTTGCTTCGGTTTTTCCGCAGCACTGTTTGGTTTGTTCGTACTTTTGATTACACTTTGGGAAATCTTAGGACCTTTACGGGGAAGTTTAGGAGAAGAAACATTTTTCCTCTTCCTAGACTCCCCAGGATTGGCATAAGATGTTCCCGCTGATGAATCGTCAGAATCGGTTTCATCGGAGGGCAACAGATCAAAGGGGTTCGATGTTATGGTAGAAGTGGTCACGGTCTTCTTCAGCATCTCAGCGTAAGAACGCTTTGAACGCTCCTTAAGTGACCGCTTGATTTTATCTCTGCGCTACATGTACACCGGGCATGTGGAGAGCTCATGCTGGTTTTCCCCACAGTGAATACATTTTTCAGCATTAACACTGCAAGAATCTTCCGCATGAGTCTCCCCACACTTGCTACATCGTGCCTTATTGCAGCAGTAGGCGGCTGTGTGGCCTAACTGCTTGCAATTGGTGCAATTCATAACACGGAGTACATACAATCGCACAGGCAGACGAACCCGGTCGATCGAGACGTGGCTAGGGAGTGCAGATCCGGCAAACGTAACGCGAAACGAGTCTGACGGAGTGTAAACTTTTTTACCGCCGACGAGAGACATGGACCGCAATTGCTTACAATCCAAAATCTTCGCCTGTGTTTCGGTATTTTTGAAGCAACCGGTTGCGCTTTTTAGGATACACTCGACAGACAGACTCGAATCGGTTATGACACCGTCGATCTCCGCGTTTCGTGCGGGTATGTAAACGCGATACTCGCGTGTGAAGAGCTCAGAGCAAGCGATAGCATTGGCCTGTGCCAGATCACTGACCACGACACGGAGCTTGTTAGGTCGGACCTTGGAAATTTCGGTCACGGCCTTGTACCCCTTCGTCAGGTCTTTTGAAATTTGCAGTATGTTTAATCGCTTTGAATTCACTCCTGCCTTTGGACGAAAATAAACAGTATAGCTGCCCTGTTGAGATCCGTCCGGGTAAAGCCTGGGGCGAGGGGGGACTGGAGAATGAACAGGGGAGGGGGTAACAGAAGGGTCAGGGTCAGGGGGGTTCGGGGATGGTGGCACGGGAGGCGAGGGATCTATATCCATCGCGCTAAATGTAGCGCACTAGCGAACTAGCGCCGACAAGAACACGTACCTCTTTACTTCTTCCTTCCAGCAGTGGTTGTCCGATCGTTCGAAGCTGCACCCAAAGCAGCCAGCAGCACCAGTACAGCAGCACCAATACAGCCACCAGCAGTGAGCCGGGTGTGAGATCACTCAGCACAGCGACACGGACTCGACTGTCAACTGATGGCCTTGAATAATACACTCTTTTGTTTGGCTATTCGTACACACGGACCGGATTGTAATAGAACGACCACTTTGCACGTCCGTTTCTGTCGAGTGTTCGACGCGGAATGAAAGGTCAGTTATCGCGCACGGCTTGGAACAGCCATCCACAATATTGGTGAGGACGATGTCGAGGATAGAGCCAGTCCCCGTCGCCGAGTAGAAGGTTGGTGTGTCTGGGTTGAGGATCACATAGTGACCTGCCTGAAGGTCGTCAGCAAGTACTGCGCCATTTTTGTTGTTCCTAGAGTTGCCCCACGTCGAATGCCGGGCGTTGAGATCGCCGGAGATGATAAACTTTCCTCTTCGTCGAGTTCGTTTTGGATGTCGTTCTTGAATCGTGTTGCACTTCCGTCAGAGGTTTTGCACTGACCAGGGCAATAAACGGCGATGATGATGATAGGCCCCTCGGGAGATATCAGCTCAATTCCGACAGCTTCAATGACAGACAGTTGAAGATTAGGCTGCGTTCTGAATTAGAGTCCCTTACGAATGATGATGGCTACACCACCTTTTGCAGTCCCAACACGGTCGAGTCTGTAGATGGCATGGTTTGGCAGACTGAAACTCACACTAGACTTGAGGTGCGTTTCCGAAAGAAATGCGACGTCTATTAGGTTGTTTTGCAGAAATTCAATGAACTCCACTTTTTTGGCCGCCAAAGAGCGAGCATTCGGATGGTGAATGTTAAGCTGCATGAAGAGGTGCATCATCTGCATCATCATTTTCTGTAGTTCAACAACGAGGGTTGCCAGTTGAGTGACCGCTTGTGTAAAGCCTTCCGTAGGATGGGGAACGTTTATCGAATCTGATTGCAATGTGTCAGGGACTGGTTGAACCGGGTGGCAACGCAGCTTGCGATTCACTCCTTTTCCACTGCTGGTTGGGAAGCGGTAAGGGTTCGAGGTTTGGCACCGTTCTCTGACGTGGTGGAGGCAATTCGGGGAACTGATCCAGGTTTAAAATTTCTTGCTTCTTCCTCTTCTGCTGGTTCGGCTGGTTTTTCTTGGTGGCTTCCATTCGGATTTTGCGGTATTCTTCACGTTTTGTACAACTCTGGTCTGTTGGCTTGTGGGCGGCACCGCAGTTTGCACACTTGTGGGCACCATTTCCATCGGTCGGGCACTCATTGGATAAATGCTGCAAGGAGCAGAAGTTGCACTTCGGCTGTAGATGACAGTTGCGGGTACCGTGGCCAAAGTTGAGGCAGCGCATGCACTGCGTGACACTTCGGTGTGGTCCTCGATACGCTTCCCATTGTACGACGATTTGGTTGATGACACGAACGGCTTGCAAGGCGCCGAAAGTTGCACTGCCTTTAGCAAAGTGGACCAAATACAGGCAATCTCGGTACAATTTGTCCTGGTTCCTACGGTTCATGGGAAAGACCGTTATCGGGCGTAGTTTATAGTTTTCACGAAGTTCCTCTTCAATTTCCTTTGGGTCCATGTCTGGTAGTCCCCTAATCACCGCTTTAAACGGTTTATCGGAAGCCACGTCGTACGTGTAGAAGTTAGCGTTGGACCTGGTCAGGTACGTTTTGGTTTTGTTGTATTCTTCCCAAGATGACGTGATGATTTTTATTCCCATCCTTGTGAGCTGGAACTGGGCACTGATTGTGATGGCTTGTACTACCCTCTTGAGTTTTTCTAGAGGGACCTAGTTTACCACCAACGGTGGTAGCTTTTGCTTGATTTGATGATTAGGCTGACGAATACCCGACGAGCCTTCGCCAGGGTTGTTTTTGTTGGTGAATGCATCTGTCACTGAACTGGTGACCGAACCGTCATCTTCCACATCAGCTAGGATATCGTATCGATTCTGGCTTTGGTTGGTATCATCCATACCATCAGTAATTGAATCCGCCAGTTGAAAGGATGCATAGCTACTTCGTTTGCCCTCTTTTTCGAGAGGGCTTTCTTTAGTGTCGTTGGGGCCGATACTCTTCTTCTTCCTCTTACTGCTCCCCATGTTTTCAATTTCACACTCTTCAATTACACTCTTCACTACTACCGAAAAGAAAAATACGTGCTCGCTCAACGGAGGCTCACACTCTAATGATAAGGAGCTTCGGCTGAAACAGGCTCTTATATAGGCCAAACAACATATTTTCAATTGCAAGGTATATGATTCTGTCGACCGTGCTTGGGAAGCAATCATGTAACGACCAATCAGAGGTCGAATTTTGCGTTTTGACAAGGCTTGACTATTTTCAATAGTACAATAGTTTGAATAATAAAATTACAATTATCTTCATTTGGGATGAATCTTAGAAGACTTTCCAATCTACTGCTGCAAGAACGAAGGAAATCCATCGAATACTAACCGATTTATTAGCATTTGAAATTGGACATATTTTTAACTTTTTTCCGGTTTTAGATTTTCATTTTACATCCCTATGTAGCCGAACTTCCTGAGAGAAGTATTCTACTTAAAAAAATCACAGGAGGGTTGTGTGCAAAGCCACGACCGCGAGGTTGAAGTAGAATACGTTCACACAGCTCTACTTACGGCTGCACATTAACCTACGGCCGGGCGAAACGGTTCACGCTGCTTTTCGCGTTTAGCCTGGAAGAGGCCTAATGTGCACGGCCAACACAATAGAAAAGTGTTTTCACATTGAAAATTAGACACGGCTTTACTGGAGTAAGTGTTGGCAAATGCATCTACCGCTAATACCGCCGCTATCGTACGAAAGTGCTTCGTTTCATGTGGGGAATAATATCAACAACGAAAAATGACGCGCGTCTAAGCACACCCGAACTGTTTCGCCGTGCCGCTTCCATTTACTTCCTTATAACATCGGCCTCATGGAAATACCGGCTGCACCTACCGCTAAGGCTGTTACCATACTGCTACTGGTACTCAAAACTATTAACTCTTCAAATTAAGTGTTTTATTTGTCCTCAAAAGAACAATTGTTCAATTCCATATCGGATATAATGCAATCGCAGCTCTGTAATATTACCGACAGTAATATTCTTCTGAACAAAATGATCCAACTTTTCCATTAGAGGAAGTGCCGGCTGATGTACGGCAAAAATCTTGCCCGATCGCTCGCGTTGGCGTTCGTTCTCAGGCAACGTGATTTGTTTAATTTGAAGGCAGCCACAGGCGCGACCCGCCGCTATGGTCTGTTACTGCTGAGTGCCGATATCTGCTGTTACTGCTGTCAACGTTGTGGACGGTCCATCCAGCTCACCTTCCGACTAATGAATGTAGCTAGTTTTCCCAGAAACACTCTTTTATAGCCGAAAGGTGCTACGTAATAGGCCACGCCCTATCAGTTCAGTTGTTCCATTCCCTAATGTTCTTCAAACAAATTATTCCACAATTCGCATTTGATTTTTGTATCCAGCGAATAAACACCGATGGTGTTCTCACACACGCAACGGTTTTAACCTGTATCTTATTGCGGTTTGTAACATCAAGCGATTTCGTTTGCTTGCTGTTGCGTGTTGCATCATGTTGCAGCTTGGCAGCTGGGAGATGACGAAATTCTGTTTATGCTGATTGATTGAATCGACTTTTTTTTATAGGGGGGAGTTTGTAATGATTTATTTATGTACTAAAATATCTATTCATTCTGTGCCGAACACGCATCAGTATGGGACGTGTTTGGTGATCGCTCCGATAGAATATAAAACAAAAGACGCGCGAGCAAGTGTTGGCATTGTTTGCCTGGTCGAGTGAAGGTTCAAGGTCGCCCGCCTTTGTGCAACTGTTTCGAAGCGTGGCTGTTTGCTGGTGCGTAAGCCGATTTGGCTGCTAAGTGATTTGTGCTACAGCAGTGGACGAGAATCTCAACACAAAGGAGGAAAAAGAAGAAGCCAACAGTTGACAGCGAGTTGTGTCACTGTGCTGAGTGATCACACACCCGGCTCGCTGCTGGTGGCTGTTTGGAGCTTCTGTATTGGTGCTGTTGGCTATAACGGCTGCAGCTTCGACCGTTCGGACAACCAACCCTGCTGAAAGGAGAAGTAAAGAGGTACGTGTTCTGTCGGCGCTAGTGCGCTAGATTTAGCGCGATGGATGTAGATCCCTCGCCTCCCGTGCCACCATCCCCGAACCCCTCCGACTTTGTCCCTCCTGCCAACCCTTCCTCTGTTAATTCTCCAGTCCCCCCTCCCCCCAGGCTTTACCCGGACGGATCTCAGGGCAGCTTTACTGTTTTCTTTCGGCCAAAAGCAGGACCGAAATCGAAACCGTTAAACATCCTGCAGATTTCGAAAGATCTGACGGAGGGGTACAAGGCCGTGACCGAAATCTCCAAGGTCAGACCCAACAAGCTCCGTGTCGTGGTCAGCGACCTGGAACAGGCCAACGCTATTGCTCGCTCCGAGCTTTTCACACGCGAGTATCGCGTTTATATACCCGCACGAGACGTGGAGATCGACGGTGTCATAACCGATTCGAGTCTGTCGGTCGAGTGAATCTTGGCAAGCGGTTTTGGCTGCTTCAAAAATGCTTTGTGTCACGACGTGAAAGTAAAGATCATAGATTGCAAGCAATTGCGGTCTGTGTCTCTTGTCAACGGCACAAAAGTGTACACTCCGTCAGACTCGTTTCGTGTTACGTTCGCCGGATCTGCTCTCCCTAGCCACGTCTCGATCGATCGGGTTCGTCTGCCTGTGCGATTGTCTGTACCCCAATTGTACCAATTGCAAGCAGCTAGGCCACACAGCCGCCTACTGCTGCAATAAGGCACGATGTAGCAAGTGTGGAGAAACTCATGCGGACGAATCTTGCAGTGTAAATGCTGAAAAATGTATTCACTGCGGGGAAAATCAGCATGAGCTCTCCACATGCCCGGTGTACATGCAGCGCAGAGATAAAATCAAGCGGTCACTTAAGGAGCGTTCAAAGCTATCTTACGCTGAGATGCTGAAGAAGACCGTGACCACTTCTACCATAACATCGAGCCCCTTTGATCTGTTGTCCTCTGATGAAACCGATTCTGACGATTCACCAGCGGGAACTACTTATGCCAATCTTGGGGCGTCTAGAAAGAGGAAAAATATTTCCTCTCCTAAACTTCCCCGAAAAGGTCCTAAGATTTCCCAAAGTGAAATGAAAGTTACAAGAAAACCAAACAGTGCTGCGGAAAAACCGAAGCAAACTCCTCCTGGGCTTGTAAATTTAAAGTCCCAGAAGGAGTTCCCAGCACTGCCAGGAACATCTAAAACCCAAGTTGTTCCTTTTGCACTCCCAGTTGATGAAACAAACTCTGGATTAGTGAAATTTTCTGACATTGTGGACTGGATTTTTGAAACTTTCAATGTACCCGATCCAATTAAAATTTTTCTTACAGCATTCCTCCCAACAGTTAGATCATTTTTGAAGCAGTTGACTGCCCAATGGCCCCTCCTTGCAGCGATTGTATCCTTCGATGCCTAATTCATCTGCGTATATGAAGGATTCTATCTCTGTCTTACAGTGGAATTGTAGAAGTATTTTACCAAAAATGGATTCATTTAAAGTTTTAATAAATAGAAACAAATGCGATGCATTTTCCCTTTGTGAAACTTGGCTTACTTCAAATATTGATCTCAACTTCCATAATTTTAATATTATTCGCCTTGATCGAGACACCCCATATGGAGGAGTACTTTTAGGGATTAAAAAGTGCTATTCTTTCTATCGTATTAACCTCCCCTCGATTCCAGGCATCGAAGTTGTCGCATGTCAAATGACAATACAAGGTAAAGAGCTTTGTATTGCCTCAATATATATTCCTCCCAGAGCAACGGCTGCTCTTTGATTTAATAGAACTTCTTCCCTCGCCACGTTTGATTTTGGGAGACTTCAACTCTCATGGTGTGGCTTGGGGTTCCCCCTACAATGATAACCGCTTCTTTTTAATCTATAACCTTTGCGATGACTTCGACATGACTATTTTGAACAACGGTGAAATGACACGTATCCCGAAACCTCCAGCGCGTCCAAGCGCTTTGGATCTATCCTTATGTTCGACGTCGCTACGGTTTGATTGCACATGGAAGGTAATCCTTGATCCTCACGGTAGCGACCATCTGCCTATTCTTATTTCAATTCCTAACGGTTCAACTCGCATGCGACCAATTGACATTCCGTATGACCTCACTAGGAATGTCGATTGGAAGTTATACGAGGAAATGATTTCAAAGCGGTCGAGTCGATTCAACATCACCCACCACTTGAAGAATACAACCTCCTCGCGGGCTTGATCCTCGACGCCGCGTTGCAAGCCCAAACGAAGAAATATCCCGGCGTAACGATCAAAGAGCGGCCTCCAACTCCGTGGTGGGACCAAGAGTGCTCCGATGTCTACACGCAAAGATCCGACGCGTTTTTGGCCTTCCAGAAGGGAGGTATACCCGACGACTATATACGGTATTCGGAGCTTAATACCAAGCTTAAAAGCCTGGCTAAAGCAAAGAAACGCGGATATTGGCGTCGGTTCGTGAACGAGACGTCGAGGGAGACATCGATGAGCTCTCTTTGGAACACAGCCCGAAGAATGCGGAATCGCGTAACGGTCAACGAAAGCGAGGAGTCTTCAAGTCGGTGGATATTTGATTTTGCCAGGAAAGTATGTCCGGACTCTGTTCCTGAGCAAAACATTGTTCGCGATGCGTCTCCGGGCCACGACGCGATAGAATCACCTTTTACGATGGCAGAATTTTCAGTTGCCCTCCTGTCCTGTAACAATAACGCGTCTGGGTTAGATAGAATCAAATTCAACTTGTTGAAGAATCTACCCGGCAATGCCAAGAGGCGCTTGTTGAACTTGTTCAATAAGTTCCTGGAGCAAAACATTGTACCGCAGGATTGGAGGCAAGTGAAGGTGATCGCCATCCAAAAACCAGGGAAACCAGCTTCTGATCACAACTCTTATAGGCCGATTGCAATGCTATCCTGTATCCGGAAATTGATGGAAAAAATGATACTCCGTCGTTTAGACCATTGGGTCTGCCTACTATCGGATACTCAATTTGGCTTCCGCCGTGCCAAAGGGACGAATGATTGTCTTGCGTTGCTTTCAACAGATATTCAGCTGGCGTATGCTCGCAAAGAACAAATGGCGTCTGCGTTCTTGGACATTAAGGGGGCTTTTGATTCCGTTTCTTGATACCGACAAGGATTTTCTCCAATTTCGAACACTTTTTTGCACAATTTGCTGTCCGAAAAGCACATGCATTTTACGCACGGCGATTTGGCAACTTTTCGCATTAGCTACATGGGTCTTCCCCAGGGCTCATGTTTAAGCCCCCTTCTTTACAACTTTTATGTAAATGACATCGACGAATGTCTGGAAAATTCATGCACGATAAGACAACTTGCAGACGACAGTGTAATCTCTGTTACAGGAGCCAAAGCTGCCGATTTGCGAGGACCATTGCAAGATACCTTGGACAATTTGTCTGCTTGGGCTTTACAGCTAGGTATCGAATTCTCTCCAGAGAAGACTGAGATAGTAGTTTTTTCTAGGAAGCATGAACCTGCTCAGCTTCAAACACAATTAATGGGTAAAACGATTTCTCAGGTTTTGGTACACAAATATCTTGGTGTCTGGTTCGACTCTAAAGGCACCTGGGATTGTCACGTTAGGTATCTGATGAAAAAATGTCGACAAAGCGTGAATTTTCTTCGTACAATAACCGGACAATGGTGGGGAGCCCACCCAGGAGACCTTATAAGGCTTTACCAAACAACGATATTGTCTGTCATTGGGTACGGGTGTTTCTGCTTCCGCTCCGCAGCAAACACACATTTGATCAAACTGGAGCGAATACAATATCGTTGTTTGCGTATCGCCTTGGGTTGCATGCAGTCGACCCATACGATGAGTTTGGAGGTCTTAGCTGGAGTACTACCATTGAAAAACCGCTTCTGGAGCCTGTCTTCTCGCATTCTTATCAAATGTGAGGTCTTGAACCGTCCTGTGATTGAAAATTTTGAAAGGTTAATCGAACTTAATTCTCAAACCCGTTTTATGACATTGTATTTCATTTACATGTCCCAAAATATTAACCCTTATTCGAATATTCCAAATCGTGTCGACTTATCAAATACTTCTGATTCTACTGTGTTTTTCGATACATCCATGATAGAAGAAACTCGTGGAATCCCGGATCATTTACGCGTGCAGCAGATCCCCAAAATTTTTTCCAATAAATATCGAAACATCAAGTGCGACAATATGTTCTACACTGACGGATCACTTCTTGATGGGTCCACTGGCTTCGGTATTTTCAATAACAATTTAACCGTCTCACATAAGCTTGATAATCCTGCTTCTGTTTACGTCGCTGAATTGGCTGCAATTCAGTACACCCTAGGGATTATCGAAAAAATGCCCACGGACCATTATTTCATCTTTACGGACAGTCTCAGTTCCATTGAGGCTCTCCGATCGATGAAAGATGTTAAGCACTCTCCGTATTTCCTGGGGAAAATACGGGAACATCTGAGTGCTTTATCCGAAAGATCGTATCAGATTACCTTAGCGTGGGTCCCTTCTCACTGCTCGATACCGGGCAATGAGAAAGCGGACTCTTTGGCTAAGGTGGGCGCAACAAACGGTGGAATTTTTGAAAGACCAATTGCCTTTAATGAATTTTTCTCATTTGTACGTCAGAATACGATCATCAGTTGGCAAAATGCTTGGACCAGAGGGGAACTGGGAAGGTGGTTACATTCCATAATCCCCAAGGTGTCAACGAACCCGTGGTTCAAGGGGTTGGATGTAGGTCGGGATTTCAGTTGCGTGATGTCCCGGCTTATGTCCAATCACTATAGGTTTGACGCGCATCTCCGTCGTGATGGGCTCGGGGAAAGTGGTATCTGTGCCTGTGGTGAAGGTTATCACGACATAGAGCACGTTGTTTGGTCATGCCCTGTACACCGTGACGCCAGGTCTAAATTAATAGCTTCCCTGCAGGCCGAAAGTAGGCAGCCGGCTGTTCCTGTTCGTGATGTCTTGGCGAGCCGTGACCTATCATACATGTCCCTTATATACGTTTTCCTGAAATCCATCCACGCCCCAGTTTAATCCTATTCCCTTCCGCCTTCATCCAACCAAACGACAAGAACACGTTAAGACCCCGGATCCGGAAACAGCAACTAGACCCGCACGATACTCTCAGGTCCCGAGGAAGACAACCCAATATGCCAGTCCGTAATATCTTGGCCCAGCAGCGGAACATGTGCTTACCTATGGCAATGAAAACCATCATACAGTAAACCAGTGCTTTTAATGCAAAATATTATAGCCTTAAGTTACATTTAGTTTCAGCTCGTAGTATCTTAATAACTAAAAGCAAATTTTTTATCCTCGCTGCCGACTACGAGCTGAAACTAAATCTAACTTAAAGCTAGAATGTTTTGCATTAAAAGCACTGAGTTGTTGTTTGATGGTTTTCCATAGGTTCCATAGGCCATAGGTAAGCAGCATATTGAATATGTTCCGCTGCTGGGACAAGATATTACGGACTGGCATATTGGGTTGTCTCCCTCGGGACCTGAGAGTATCGTGCGGGTCTAGTTGCTGTTTCCGGATCCGGGGTCTTAACGTGTTCTTGTCGTTTGGTTGGATGTAGGCGGAAGGGAATAGGATTAAACTGGGGCGTGGATGGATTTCAGGAAAACGTATATAAGGGACATGTAGGATAGGTCACGGCTCGCCAAGACATCACGAACAGGAACAGCCGGCTGCCTACTTTCGGCCTGCAGGGAAGCTATTAATTTAGACCTGGCGTCACGGTGTACAGGGCATGACCAAACCACATGCTCTATGTCGTGATAACCCTCACCACAGGCACAGATACCACTTTCCCCGAGCCCAACACGACGGAGATGCGCGTCAAATCTATAGTGATTGGACATAAGCCGGGACATCACGCAGCTGAAATCCCGACCTACATCCAACCCCTTGAACCACGGGTTCGTCGATACTTTGGGGATTATGGAATGTAACCACCTTCCCAATTCCCCTCTGGTCCAGCATTTTGCCAACTGATGATCGTATTCTGACGTACAAGTGCGAAAAATTCATTAAAAGCAATTGGTCTTTCATAAATATCACCGTTTGTTGCGCCCACCTTAGCCAAAGAGTCCGCTTTCTCATTGCCCGGTATCGAGCAGTGAGAAGGGACCCACGCTAAGGTAATCTGAAACGATTTTTCGGATAAAGCACTCAGATGTTCCCGTATTTTCCCCAGGAAATACGGAGAGTGCTTAACATCTTTCATCGATCGGAGAGCCTCAATAGAACTGAGACTGTCCGTAAAGATGAAATAATGGTCCGTGGGCATTTTTTCGATAATCCCTAGGGTGTACTGAATTGCAGCAAATTCCGCGACGTAAACAGAAGCAGGATTATCAAGCTTATGGGAGACGGTTAAATTGTTATTGAAAATACCGAAGCCAGTGGACCCATCAAGAAGTGATCCGTCAGTGTAGAACATATTGTCGCAGTTGATGTTTCGATATTTATTGGAAAAAATTTTGGGGATCTGCTGCACGCGTAAATGATCCGGGATTCCACGAGTTTCTTCTATCATGGATGTATCGAAAAACACAGTAATACAATGTCATAAAACGGGTTTGAGAATTAAGTTCGATTAACCTTTCAAAATTTTCAATCACGGGACGGTTCAAGACCTCACATTTGATAAGAATACGAGAAGACAGGCTCCAAAAGCGGTTTTTCAATGGTAGTACTCCAGCTAAGACCTCCAAACTCATCGTATGGGTCGATTGCATGCAACCTAAGGCGATACGCAAACAACGATATTGTATTCGCTCCAGTTTGATCAAATGTGTGTTTGCTGCGGAGCGGAAGCAAAAACACCCGTATTCAATAACAGACAATATCGTTGTTTGGTAAAGCCTTATAAGGTCTCCTGGATGGGCTCCCCACCATTGTCCGGTTATTGTACGAAGAAAATTCACTCTTTGTTGACATTTTTTCATCAGATACCTCACGTGACAACCCCAGGTGCCTTTAGAGTCGAACCAGATACCAAGATATTTGTGTACCAAAACCTGAGAAATCGTTTTACCCATTAATTGTGTTTGAAGCTGAGCAGGTTCATGCTTCCTAGAAAAAACTACTATCTCAGTCTTCTCCGGAAAGAATTCGATACCTAGCTGTAAAGCCCAAGCAGATTGTCCAAGAATTGTCCAAGGTATCTTGCAATGGTCCTTGCAAATCGGCAGCTTTGGCTCCTGTAACAGAGATTACACTGTCGTCTGCAAGTTGTCTTATCGTGCATGAATTTGCCAGACATTCGTCGATGTCATTTACATAAAAGTTGTAAAGAAGGGGGCTTAAACATGAGCCCTGGGGAAGACCCATGTAGCTAATGCGAAAAGTTGCCAAAACGCCGTGCGTAAAATGCATGTGCTTTTCGGACAACAAATTGTGCAAAAAATTGTTTGAAATTGGAGAAAATCCTTGTCGGTGAAGTTTACCCGAAAGAATGTCAATAGAAACGGAATCAAAAGCCCCCTTAATGTCCAAGAACGCAGACGCCATTTGTTCTTTGCGAGCATACGCCAGCTGAATATCTGTTGAAGGCAGCGCAAAACAATCATTCGTCCCTTTGGCACGGCGGAAGCCAAATTGAGTATCCGATAGTAGGCAGACCCAATGGTCTAAACGACGGAGTATCATTTTTTCCATCAATTTCCGGATACAGGATAGCATTGCAATCGGCCTATAAGAGTTGTGATCAGAAGCTGGTTTCCCTGGTTTTTGGATGGCGATCACATCCACTTGCCTCCAATCCTGCGGTACAATGTTTTGCTCCAGGAACTTATTGAACAAGTTCAACAAGCGCCTTTTGGCATTGCCGGGTAGATTCTTCAACAAGTTGAATTTGATTCTATCTAACCCAGGCGCGTTATTGTTACAGGACAGGAGGGCAACTGAAAATTCTGCCATCGTAAAAGGTGATTCTATCGCGTCGTGGCCCGGAGACGCATCACGAACAATATTTTGCTCAGGAACAGAGTCCGGACATACTTTCCTGGCAAAATCAAATATCCACCTACTTGAAGACTCCTCGCTTTCGTTGACCGTTACGCGATTCCGCATTCTTCGGGCTGTGTTCCAAAGAGTGCTCATCGATGTCTCCCTCGACGTCTCGTTCACGAACCGACGCCAATATCCGCGTTTCTTTGCTTTAGCCAAGCTTTTAAGCTTGGTATCAAGCTCCGAATACCGTAAATAGTCGCCAGGTATACCTCCCTTCTGGTAGGCCAAAAACGCGTCGGATCTTTGCGTGTAGACATCGGAGCACTCTTGGTCCCACCACGGAGTGGGAGGCCGTTCTTTGATCGTTACGCCGGGATATTTCTTCGTTTGGGCTTGCAACGCGGCGTCGAGAATCAAGCCCGCGAGGAGGTTGTATTCTTTAAGTGGTGGATGATGTTGAATCGAATCGACCGCTTTTGAAATCATTTCCTCGAATAACTTCCAATCAACATTCCGTGTGAGGTCATACGGAATGTCAACTGGTCGCATGCGAGTTGACCCGTTATTAATTGAAATAAGAAGCGTAGCGACGTCGAACATAAGGATAGATCCAAAGCGCTTGGGCGCGCTGGAGGTTTCGGGATACGTGTCATTTCGCCGTTGTTTAAAATAGTCATGTCGAAGTCATCGCAAAGGTTATAGATTAAAGAGGAGCGGTTATCATTGTAAGGGGAACCCCAAGCCACGCCATGAGAGTTGAAGTCTCCCAAAATCAAACGTGGCGAGGGAAGAAGTTCTATTAAATCAAAGAGCAGCCGTTGCCCAACCTGTACTCTGGGAGGAATATATATTGAGGCAATACAAAGATCTTTACCTTGTATTGTCATTTGACATGCGACAACTTCGATGGTTGGAATCGAGGGGAGGTTAATACGATAGAAAGAATAGCACTTTTCAATCCCTAAAAGTATTCCTCCATATGGGGTGTCTCGATCAAGGCGAATAATATTAAAATCATGGAAGTTGAGATCAATATTTGAAGTAAGCCAAGTTTCACAAAGGGAAAATGCATCGCATTTGTTTCTATTTATCAAAACTTTACACGAATCAATTTTTGGTAAAATACTTCTACAATTCCACTGTAAGACAGAGATAGAATCCTTCATATACGCAGTTGAATTAGGCATCGAAGGATACAATCGCTGCAAGGAGGGGCCATTGGGCAGTCAACTGCTTCAAAAATGATCTAACTGTTGGGAGAAATGCAGTAAGAAAAATTTTAATTGGATCGGGTACATTGAAAGTTTCAAAAATCCAGTCCACAATGTCAGAAAATTTCACTAATCCAGAGTTTGTTTCATCAACTGAGAGTGCAAAAGGAACAACTGGGGTTTTAGATGTTCCTGGCAGTGCTGGGAACTCCTTCTGGGACTTTAAATTTGCAAGCCCAGGAGGAGTTTGCTTCGGTTTTTCCGCAGCACTGTTTGGTTTGCTTGTAACTTTCATTTCACTTTGAGAAATCTTAGGACCTTTTCTGGGAAGTTTAGGAGAGGAAATATTTTTCCTCTTTCTAGACTCCCCAGGATTGGCGTAAGATGTTCCCGCTGGTGAATCGTCAGAATCGGTTTCATCAGAGGACAACAGATCATAAGGGTTTGATGTAATGGGAGAAGTGGTAACGGTCTTCTTCAGCATCTCAGCGTAGGAACGCTTCGAACACTCTTTGAGAGACCTCTTTATTTTATCCCTGCGCTGCATGTACACCGCACATGTCGAGAGCTCATGCTGACTCTCCCCACAGTGAATGCATTTTTCAGCATTTTTACTGCAGGAATCATCCGCATGATTCTCCCCACACTTGCCACAACGTGCCTTATTGCAGCAGTAGGCGGCGGTGTGGCCTAACTGCTTACAATTCAGGCAGTTCATGACGCGAGGCACATATAATCGCACAGGGAGACGAACCCGGTGGATCGAGACGTGGCTTGGTAGCGCTGACCCGGCGAACGTAACTCGAAACGAGTCTGACGGGGTGTATACTGTTTTGCCACCGATGATCGATGCTGACCGCAATTGCTTGCAGTCGAGCACCTTCACATCGGGACAGGTTTTGTTTCTAAAGCACCCTTTGGCACTTGCCAGTATACACTCGACGGACAGACTCGAATCGGTTATGACACCGTCGATCTCCACGTCTCGTGCGGGTATGTAAACGCGATACTCGCGTGTGAAGAGCTCAGAGCAAGCTATATCGTTGGCCTCTTTCAGGTTACTGACCACGACACGGAGCTTGTTAGGCCGGACCTTGGAAATTTCGGTCACGCCCTTGTACTCCTTCGTCAGGTCTTTAGAAATCTGCAAGAGTTTCAACTGTTTCGATTTCGGTCCCGCCTTTGGCCGAAAATAGACAGCATAGCTGCCCTGGGCTCCGTCTGGGTAAAGCCTGGGACGAGGAGGGACTGAAGAATGAACAGGGGAGGGGGTAACAGAAGGGTCAGGGTCAGAGGGGTTCGGGGATGGTGGCGCGGGAGGCGAGGGATCTACATCCATCCCGCTAAGTCTAGCGCACTAGCGCCGACAAGAGCACGTACCTTTTTACTTCTCCCTTCCAGTAAGGTTGGTTGTCCGATCGTTCGAAGTTGCAGCCGTTACAGCCAGCAGCACCAATACAGCAGCACCAAACAGCCACCAGCAGCGAGCCAGGTGTGAGATCACTCCACACAGCGATACAACTCACTGTCAACTGATGGCTTCTTCTTTTTCCTCTTTTGTGTCTTGTCCACTGCTGTAGCACAATTCAGCCAGCAGCCAAATCGGCTTACGCACCAGCTGGTAGTCACGATGCGAAACAGTTGCACAAAGGCGCGATCTTGAACCCGGATTTATTTCACTCGACCAGGCAAACAATGCCAACACTTGTTCACACGTCTTTTGTTTTATATTCTATCGGAGCGATCACCGATCACACGTCCGATACTGATGCGTGTTCGGCACAGAATGGAGACTTTTTAGTATTATTGAATGTTATTAGCTTTCGCAGTTAAGATAATGCAGATTGAACCGACTTCATATTAGTTCTGCATAGTCGAACTAATTGCTTTTGTGAATGCGTTCTAACAGGTCAGTTTATTATTCAATGTCGGTTATGCTGATCGCAGCCTTTGCGCTGCCCCTACAGTGGGGGGTTTACTAAATAAAGTAAAAATTAGACAACTACAACAGAATTTGATTGCATCCCGCACAGAATGTCTGCTTGTGTTGATGCCAGAAAACAATTAACCTTCAATTATTTTTTTATTTGCCTTCAAAAAAGCATTTTGCGGTTCAAAATCGGTTGCTAATTACAACCTTTGAGCTGCCCTAACATTGGGGAAATTAAGATACACGGATAACATGTACTGTGGAAACTATTTTACATTCAGTAAATTCGACGGGTGCGACAGATTTGAATTGCTAGGATGCAACACAGAATGCTTGCTTGCGTTGACAAAAATTATTAACTTTCAATGACTTGTTTATTTGCCTTGAAAGAGGCATTTTGATTTCCAAAATTGGATTTCCGGATGGCAATCATCATGCTGCCCCAACACGGGGGGAATATTGGCTGTCTGGCGACACACGCTGAGAAAAACCGCGCTGCTCCTGAGACGTGGTGACCAACCGCAGGGCTAGTGCTGCTGTTAAGGAAGGACGACTGCTGTTGTCGCTGTCTAGAACTATTTTGAGCGGCTCCGGCTGAAACAGGCTCTTATATAGGCCAAATAGCATGTTTTCAATTGCAAGGTATATGATCCTGTCGACCGTACTTGGGAAGCAAGCATATAACGACCAATCAGAGGTCGAATTTTTCGTTTTGACAAGGCTTGACTATTTCCAATAGTACAATAGTGTGAATAATAAAATTACAATTATCTTATTTTGGGAAAAATCTTAGAAGATTTTCCAATCTATTGCTGCAAGAACGAAGGAAATCCATCGAATACTAACCGATTTATTAGCATTTGAAATTGGACATATTTTTCACTTTTTTCGGCTTTAGATTTTCATTTCACATCCCTATGTAGCCGAACTTCCTGGGAGAAGTATTCTACTTCAAAAAAAGTTTGGCTCTGTGCTGTCAAGTTTGCATTTCACCATGTAACGATTACCTACCTTAGCGTGAATGTAAGTCTTTGTGCATGTGTTTGTGTGTGTATATATGTGTGTGTATGTGTGTGTATGTGTGTATTTGTATGTGTGTTTGTGCGTGTTTGTCTAATTGAAACTGCCGATGGACAATATCTGACGTTCGACCGAAACACGATTTATACAACTGATTCAACTGCGAGGCAGAGTAGGAAGCAGTTGAGTTTTACGCCAAGCTATGTGAACAATCTGCGAGAAAAATGAATGTTTATTCGCATAAACTTGCGTAGCGGTTTTTCTGGATCGATTACCACGGGTAAACTCGTATAATCCATGGGGCCTCTATTCAAACATCAATCTTAATAAAATTGACAGACTATTTTGTTGAAATTGTATCTCAATATAATAATTTGGGTTAAAACAACAAAAACGCGTTTTCCTCGCAATGATGGTGTTGGTTGTAACGTCAACTATCTAAACAGGGGCAGTATAGTATGCTACACATGCTATATCGTACACACGCTATAGCTAGCCATACACACGCAACAGCTCTAGCTATCGATACACATGAGTTAGCTGTCATCCCTATCATCGCAAATGTCATAGCTATGCAGATGCACATACGCTATATGTGCACATACGCTATATGGCGGTAGCTTTCTTAGTGGCGGTGCTGGCTCGTGCAGTTTCTGGCTTTATTCACCCAACGATATCTGAATTGGATCACGAATGGTGGGGTCCAACTCAAATCGAAGGGGAGCCGAACTGAATGAAGAAATGCAGCTGCCCACTTCCTCCGCCGCTGTTGCCTGCTGCAGCCCACTTTCGCCACTGGAATCCGCCACCGCTGCTACTGCTAACCGCTGCCAATTATTCAAGACTGTTCTAGTGGCCTTACACTTGTTAACTAATTCTGGTATGAGCTGACGTGACGCAGGTTCTTATATAGTCCAAAACAAAAAGCCATCAGCCAGCAAAAGAGAAGCGAACTTGTGATTGGTTGAACGTGCACAACTTTTAACTAGTTTAGTATTGAAAACATATTTTAATTACTATATAACAATCTTGCGCAATATTTCGCCTATCAATCAAGCCATCAGTGTTTAAAATCTGATCAGTGGTAGTATCGATAAATGCTGGTCATCGATATTATCGTTAATTTTTTGACGTTAACGATAATTATCGATATTATAAGGGTGAGCACAAGTCAGTGCGGCTGGTTACTGGAGGAGACCCAAACTCTTATAATATGATGGACATGCATAACGGCAGTCTATTGGTAATTCTCTGGTAATTGTTTAGTTTAACTTGGAACTGTTTAAGTTTAAAGTATCTGTTACCCAACAAACAATTTTTAGTTCCACTAAAAATCCAAATCATCGAAATTGTTGCGCAAAAAAAGTATCCTGATTTATACAGGGGATAGACAAAATAATTGAGATAGGGTAAATTACCAATTCTCGTCAGTCTATGTCGTTTGTCATGTTTTAAACTGTCATCCTTCTTTAGTAAGCTGACCAATTTCATCTATTATCTATCCAGCATACTTTCCTACTTTTTATCTTATCGGAAAAATTAAGAAAAGACACAAAAAGCTCAACGAAGCTTCTAGTTTTAATTGTAAAAATAACACTCTTATAGTTCCATTTTGGTCAAGCCATTTCCATTTTGGTCAGAATTTTGTTCAGTTCGTCAGTAGCAGAGAGGGAAAGAAAGCTTGTAAAACTATACTCATTCCATCTAGTTTCATTGCTATGAATTGCAAATAAACGTTCTTCGTTATTCCGCCATTCAAAGTATAAGTAGAATTCTGACGCCATTAGTTGTACGTTGCAAATTATTAGTACTAGTGATGTCATATTTGTATTTTTGCATATGTATTTGCTGCGCTTCTGTACACACGATTGTCGAGGGATTGATACATGATGTTGTTTACTGTGTGAGAACAAAAGGGATCGAGATATTTGCGCAGTGCGCAGCGTGTGCAGTGGCTCCAAATTTACCGCAAAATATGTTTGTACTCTAAATCTGATTACTAAATCTATTTGATTTATAAAGTAATTTCTTTGTGTAGGAATATGCGAATAGCAATAAGAGTTTTTGCAATTCAGTCAACATCTAAACATGGTTTCACATGTCATAAACTCTATTCAAAAAAAGGATACGGCACGTTTTGCAACAGAAACAATTCCCTTTTGTTCTGGCAACAAAAACAGCAGCAAACATGCCGTGTTGTCCTTCATTAATTGTGAGTGTTAAAAGTGCATGAGTTATTTGCTTTCGCGAGTGCGACAGAACTAAGAATATTTGAGAGTGAACGAGTGTATATTTCTCGAGAAAATCGTAACCAAATATTGCTAGCGGCGAAGATGTGTTTCGTGAATGTTTTCTTCGGCCGGGTGAAATTTCTGGATGTGTTAGAGTTGCAGTTTAATTTTTGTTAAATAGCAATAAATATGTTTGAGTTTTAGATGAAGTGATTCATTCATGCGAACAGAAAAACTTCAACGTTCATGGTAAGTTCACATACATTAAGTTTCTAAGTGGAATAACAGCATTGGAGCTAGGCAAACTGTATCCTGCTCACAATGCATATCACCTGACGAAGCCGTCAGTTACCCTAAATAAAATTCTCTCGAATTTTAAATGGCCAAAACTTTACGAAAAATGAATCAATTTTAATAACCGGTATGAAACCTAGAAAACAGTATTATATTAGTATTACTTGGGAACTTGGTGTGACCAACCTACACCGAAAATGTTTCGGATTTCAAGAGTGTGTGCACTGTACACTTTGAACATTTTTGCAACGCATAAAACGTTTTAGGTAACTAAATTGTCTATCTAAAATACTTCATTTAAAAAAATCTCCGATAACCGATATTTTCTAAAATAATTTTTTGTTTTCAAAATTTTTTTTTTTCAGAAGATCTTTAACACATTTTTTCATATTTTGAAGGAAAGTTCAGATAATTTTCACTAAGATATGTTGATTCATAAGAAAAAGGTTCAAATACAGTTAGGTTTTCTTACGCGGGGGATACATGCCTCGTGAAAAAAACCATGTAAATTTAGAAAGCCGCTTGATAAACCGCTTTAATTCAAAAATTCGCGGAAAAAACCACGTTAATTTGCAAATCTGCATAAATAACCCTTTAGAGAAAATCCACGTGAAAATGGCCTTTTTGAATGTTAATCCAGATAAATTTTCAAACGCAAGTTTGAAAGTTGCTTGGTTTAATAAGACCTACACAACCAGGGGGGATCTATCTGTCAAACATCGTGTAACCAACATATACGGCAACATGGCGTTTGTTTTGGTTTTTGTTCTTTTTGGTCATGAAATTGATCAATGTAAATTACTATAGAATTCGAACGTTTTATTTTATCAAAACTCGAGAAACCGCAAAAAACTTTCATGAATGTGTTGGTAATGATTTTCCCCCCATTTTTATTCATAGTTACAAACATCATGGACCAACAAACGTCATGGATCAGAGTTGATCTGCGTTAACGCACACATATATGAAATTTGACAGCAGTGGATCCCCTCTGTACACACCCACAATGTTCAATTGAATTCTGATAGAGTGCTGCAAGCTCAAAAAAAATTAGTACCCAACAGGGAAAAAAACGCCAAAATCAACACCCATACTTAATAAATTCATACCTCGATGATTCCTTGGCGAATTTTCAAGCTTTGGCTACCAATTAACCCGAAATAAATTCTGATTTATTGACAACATATAAACCTAAATGAAACAGAATGTCAGAAAAAGTTCTACGCGTTGCAAAAATGTACACTTTGGCACACACTCCGGAAATCCGAAACATTTCCAGTGACCCTTGGTCACATCCAGTTCTCAAGTAATATTGGGAAACTAGGACAGTTTTCCAGTAAAATGAAACCTGTTTTGTCAGAATTGATTCATTGTTCATGAAGTTTTGGCCATTTAAAAATTGACAGAATTTTGCCTGCTTCAATTATTCCCCTTATTATACAACTTTCAAAATGAACTTCGGCTTGAAACTACTCCGTAGAAAGCACTCCAGGCGCAAAACCCGAAGACTTTCCAAACAAACTGTTTAACTCGTCCGGTTGTTTGACTTTTCATTTGCAGTATCGTAAGATTTGTCATTCAAGGCCTTAACACAATGGATACGTTGCGGCTGCGTATGCGGCAATTTGACAGTTAGCCCATACATTTACTGTCACATTGACGTCAACGCAACGCAAACGTATCCATTCTGTTTGGGCCATTACTGTCTCTGTTTTTAACAAATTTATATAGCAAAATTGCATTTGTCGAATAACGTTTGTGGTTAAAAAAAATTGACAAAAATTGACGATTTTTCATGGGTTTACCTTTAATCGCACTGACGAAACTACTCATGCATCATCAATCATAGTAACCCATGAGTTAGCAAAAAAAATTGACAGCTCTATCAGTCAAACTCTAACTGTGATGGCGAAAAAAGTGAAGCTACTCCGTTCAGAAGTGTGCGCGTTCAAAGAACGATCCCCCGCCGCGTCAAAAACGGACATTGTGCGGCACTTTGTGGACGCCGAGTATGCCGGTTCTGGCATCTACAACATCTTGACACTATTGGACAACGATCAGAGCATCGAAAGAAAGCCCGGTTCCGGACGGCCAACGACCCTGAGCGACAAGAAGCTTCAAAGGATGCTGAAGAGGAAGACCGAGGGAAAAGTGGCTAAATCGCTGCGTGCACTTGGCCGAATGGTTGGTGCATGCTCTAAAACAGTGAAAAAGCATCTGGAGAACATGGACATGCATGCAGTAAGCAGCAGTCCCGTCCACTTGTCTCGGAGCTGCAGGCAATGACGCAGTGGTATTGGACGACTAGACCTATCTCACCCAGGATGGCAACGACTAGCAGGGCTCTTCGTATTATACCTCCCCCACGAAGGAAGTGAGCACCGAGGTAAAGTTTATTTCACAGACCAAGTTCCCCAAGAAGGTGCGGCTGTGGCTGACAATCAGCGAGAAAGGGATGTCAAAGCAGTTCTTCTTTCGCTCCGGGCTGGCCGTGAACGGGGAAATTTAAGTACGAAGTGCCTGACAGAAGTTGCGTCGTTCATCAAGAAATACCATAAGCGTGAAGACACGGTGTTCTGGCCAGATTTGACATCGGCCAACTACTCGAAGCGATCGTTTGAGGAGATGGAGCGGCTGAATATCGATGTGCTACCGAAGTCGGCGAATCCGCCCAATGTCCCCCACCTGCTTCCCATCGAGAATTTCTGGGCAAACTTGAAGCGCAAGATCTATAGTAACAATTCTGTCGCGAAAACGAAGGAGGAATTAATAAAAAAAACCAAGCTTGCTTGTCTGCTATCTGTCTTTATCCGCCACGTACAGAATAACTGCATATCCAAAGTAACAATTCTATAGCTACTTGGTTTTCTAACGGTTTTATCACAGCAATGAATATTACCAACGGTTTTATGGCGGTTAAACCCGTTGCCAAAAATAGCAAGTCGTAATGAACACTGATAGCTGTCAATAAAACTCTAATAAAACTTACAATAAAACCGGCAAGAGTCAATGCGATTTTGCTTTATTATTGGTTTTATTATTACTATCTATTGCCCCATAAAACCACTCCAGCTTGCTGTCATATAACATAGAAACCAGTTTTATTGCGGTCATTCAAAATCTAAAAACTACTAGTTGGCTATGAAAAATATCTCATTATATTGTAATAAGTGCCCAGTTTTTACCTGTTAAACTTGTAAACAAATATGTGCAGGCAATGATATATATACAGGTGAGATAAAAGCGGCTTAGTTGGTTTAGTGTGATGCAGAATTTTGTCGCAGTCTCTGTAAGATGTGTGTAAAATGCTTTAGAGCATCTTGCAGCGCATTTGTGAACTTTGATGACGTAGAACTCCAAGAATCTAATAAAGTAACACGGCAAACTTAGTATTAGTACTTAGTACTGTTCGGTAGTTTTTTTTTAATTTTATCGCCAGTTTTGTCTTGTTTCGGTTGAAAATAATTTCCTATGTCGTTAAACTATGCGTCCTTAAAAATAAGGTAGGGGCAAGACACTATTGTTTTACTTCGAAATATATTCAATATTCAATTAAACTAAGTATATAGCGTTGCATTTTTTGTGCACCTCTATATTTATATCAAAGCTCGTTGATTCCTCATTATCGTCGGTGTGATGTCAGATTTTTCATAAAAATAAAGTTGTCTAGGCCCCAGGGATTTACCATATTTTTCTCAAATAATACAGGCATCCAACCTTTGCCGCACCTTACACCATATATATCATTGAACTAGGCTTATTGCGGCTACGATTGATACCAACTAATTACCAACCGCTCCATATTGATAACATATTGATTGAAACGGTTTATAGAGGATGGTGCTAACAGCCGTGATAATTCGATGGTGAACCTTGGGGGCAAAACAGCCATGATGGAGCACATCATCAAGCACCAACACATGTTCGACCTCACCAAGGTAGAACTAATAGATAGAAGCAGGCACACATGGGCACTACCAATGCTAGAAATGTGTCATATCGCCAATACAGACAACACAGTTAGCCACCGAACTGATATCGATGGCATCAACACCGCTTACGCTGGAATCCTACACACTATCAAAAACTACACCCGCCGCAGAAGAAATACTCAACACAAACAAACCACCCCTAGTAGCTCACCGCAATGATCAATACCCGCCTAATCTGAGCACCATTTCAAATCGATCGTTAATGTACTATACAGCCAATTTCCAAGTGACCAAAGTTCGCAGTTTTCCGATGAATAAACCGAGCAAAAGTTAATCGCAACCGAAGCAAAAACCAAACCACCACAAAACAAGACTTCCGACCGTTGAAAACCAATTTTTAAGACCAATACGACACAACTAAAGTGAGTGACTATCTATGTAACTTTTAGTAACTTTTTTACGTTGAATGTAGTTTTCCCTTGAAAAAGGCCACCAAAACGGCCGAAACGTCGAGCAATTTTGCTAGATTGTCGTGTATTTTCTTCATAAAAACTGAGAAAACCAAAAAAACAGACCAACTTTTGCTCTTCATGATCTTGAAACGAAAATCGAATCGTCGTCTGACTAACAAATAAATTGAACATCCAAAGTTGATTTTAATCTATCTCTGTATTAAAGAACACGGCTAGATTTTTTTTCTGGAAACGTGAGCTGAAACAATCCAATTCATTTTTGCTAACAATGAAATCATTTTGTAAGCCCGTACTATTTTGATGGCGCATAAATTTTAAGCGCCTATGTTCTCAAAATGCACGACAAAGTTTCATGCGCATATGCTTGAGAGGTACAAAACCTACCAAAAACCCCTCTTTAATTCTTATCTTTCTACAATATCACCATCAAATAAAATCGATTGTACGAAGATAACCAACACAGGTGAAACATTTCACCCGCGGCGAGAGATTTACTTATTAAAAAAAGTGGCGTGATGTTCTGGTGTGTGTGCAGGAACGGCACAACAAATCAACTTATTACGGTTGCTGTCAAGCAATGAACAGTGAGCAAGATCGCGCCAAATGACCTATGGTCGAATATCGACCATTTTTGATTTGAATGAAACTTTGCACACGTATTTGGCTTAGCAAATTGAGAATTTTTCACAGATGGAGAGATTTTTTACACCCATGAGTTACATTCTAAAAGGGCGTATGCCTTTTGACATAGGTTTTATTCGAAGCATTGTAGCCCAGAAACCGTTGGTTGTATAGAAAAACTGTCTGGGAATGAGTTGCAGGGAATTAAAAATACACCATAAAAAATATACACTGTACAAAAAAAATTTTTTTTGACCAAAAAAAATTAAAAATAAAAATTAAATTTCAATTTAAAAAAAAGAGTTGAATATTTTGTTATTTTTTTTAAAGAAACTTGACGTTAATACGCAACTTTAAAAAAAAGTCCAGGATGGAGAAATGAAAAATAGTTTTTTTATGGTAGATTGATTTTTTTTTATAAAAATTCTAACTTAAACATTTTTCAAAATATTTGTATTCTGAGAATTTTAAAAGATGCAGAGAGTTATTTTGAATCAAAAAGCTTCTGGTAGTAAACATTCTAAAGGCATCGGTTTTCGAGTTATTTTTAATTTAAGCTCGAAAAATTATTAATATTTCGGAAAACACACGTTTTTCTTAATTTGTCCATGGTTCTCCAGCAAAAACCATACTTTCATTGGAATGCTTGATCAAAAATATACAATTCATTCTTTGACAAGAAAACGATTGGATAAATAACTCAAGCGCTAAACCTTAGCCTACCTACACGTTCCCCCTTGCCAAATGTTTTATAAAAAATATGTTTGTCGTGCAACACTACCTACTTGTTTCCTAATAATAACTGTTTGTAAAGTACGCAACCAATAACTACTGGGTTACCTATAATATCTGTTTTCGTATATAAATACGATTGCACTACTCCAGATGTGTTAGTAACAGTTTGCATTTTGTGAAAATGAATAAAGTGAAAATGGAATACACCAAGCCCAAATGCTGTAAACCCTTTCCTGATCGTCGGTGCTCATCAAGCTTACGCAAATTAAACGAAAACGTTATTGCGAAATTAAAAATATTGAACAGTCAAGCTTATTTTAATACGTCTTTATCAATTTGTGATTCGTATAGTTAATGGAATGATAGTCAAGCCACCATTCATCCCTACGTTGTTTACTATTCAGAATCTGGAACACTTAAGAATATCAGCTTCATCATTATATCGGAAGTACTCCATCATGATACTGTTGCGGTTCAGGTGTTCATTGCCAAATTAATGACCTCTTTGAAAACAACAATAGAGTTGGAAAAAGCGATATTAATGTCTGATGGAGCTGCCTCACAATATAAAAATAGAAAAAACTTTACAAGTCTTTGCAAGTGCAAAACAAAATATAACGTCGATGCAGAGTGGCATTTTTTTGCGACTTCTCATGTTAAAGGCCCATGCGATGCAATAGGTGGAATATTAAAACGAATGGCAGGAAATGCAAGTTTAGCTGATGAACATGAACATCCCATTACAAGCGCAAAAGAATTGTGTGATTGGTCTAATCAGAAAATTAATAAAAATTCATCCAAAATGTCATTTAGTTGGGTATCATATGAAGAATATGAGCAAGGAGTAACAGAATGGAGCAATATTTTCAAAAAATCTATTATAGAGCAAAATCATTTCAAATCGCCTGGAAATACGCGAAAATTTAATCGACCATTTTTAATTTGAATGAAACTTTGCACACGTATTTGGCTTAGCAAACTGAGCATTTTTCACAGATGGAGAGATTTTTTACACCCATGAGTTACATTCTAAAAGGGCGTATGCCTTTTGGCACAGGTTTTATTCGAAGCATTGTAGCCCAGAAACTGTTGGTTGTATAAAAAAACTGTCTGAGAATGAGTTGTAGGGAATTAAAAATGCACCATAAAAAAATATACACTGTACAAAAAAAATTGTTTTTGACCAAAAAAAACTAATTATAAACATTAAATTTCAATTTAAAAAAAAGAGTTGAATTTTTGTTTTAATTTTTTTTTTTAAGGAACTTGACGTTAATACGCAACTTTTAAAAAAAAAGTCCAGGATGGAGAAATGAAAATTAATTTTTTCATGGTAGATTAATTTTTTTATGAAAATTCTAATTCAAACATTTTTCAAAATATTTGTTTTCTGATGATTTTAAAAGATGCAGAAAGTGGAAGTAAACGTTCTAAAGGCATTGGTTCTCGAGTTATTTCTAATTTAAGCTCGAAAAATTATAATTATTTAGGAAAATACACGTTTTTCTTAATTTGTCCATGTTTCTCCAGCGAAAACCATACGTTCATTGGAATGCTTGATCAAAAATATACAATTCATTCTTTGACAACAAATCGATTGGGCGAACGGTTCTCAAGAAAAGAGTCAAATGTTCTAAGTGATATAAATATATATAAGAATCAAATATTTATTTTCGAGTTTTATTATCTTAGGAACATATTTTTTTATGACATAGATACTTTACAGAACTAGTTTCACCTTATATTTTATATACATCATAAGTAAATGATTCGTCATCTTTTGAAAACAGCTTCGCTTGTATCTTATTTTCTGAAATCGGAAAAAAATGTAATGCTTTTGCGTGGCAGCTATTATTGAGACAAATCGCGCGAAATGACCGATGGTCGAATATCGACCATTTTTGATTTGAATGAAACATTGCACACGTATTTCGCTTAGCAAACTGAGCATTTTTCACAGGTGGAGAGATTTTTTACACCCATGAGTTACATTCTAAAAGGGCGTATGCCTTTTGGCACAGGTTTTATTCGAAGCATTGTAGCCCAGAAACCGTTGGTTGTACAGAAAAACTATTTTCTTGAATAATTATAATTTTGCGAGCTTAAATTAGAAATAACTCGAAAACCAATGGCTTTAGAATGTTTACTACCAAGAGCTTTTTGATTCAAAATGACTCTCTGCATCTTTTCGAATCATCAGAATACAAATATTTTGAAAAATGTTTAAATTAGAATTTTCATAAAAAAATTAATCTACCATAAAAAAATTATTTTTCATTTCTCCATCCTGGACTTTTTTTTAAAGTTGCGTATTAACGTCAAGTTTCTTTAAAAAAAATGAAAAAAAATTCAACCCATATTTTTAAATTGAAATTTTATGTTTATTTTTAATTTTTTTTGGTCAAAAAAAAATTTTTCTTGTACAGTGTATATTTTTTTTATGATGCATTTTTGACTCGCTACTACTCATGCTCAGACAGTTTTTCTATACAACCAACGGTTTCTGGGCTACAATGCTTCGAATAAAACCTGAGCCAAAAGGCATACGCCCTTCTAGCAAGTAACTCATGGGTGTAAAAAATCTCTCCACCTGTGAAAAATGCTCAGTTTGCTAAGCCAAATACGTGTGCAAAGTTTCATTCAAATCAAAAATGGTCGATTAAATTTTCGCGTATTTCCAGGCGATTTGAAATGATTTTGCTCAAGTTGAATTGGACTTATTGTGGCAAGTAACAGAGCGCAATAATGCAACCAAACTTATTGCGCTCTCAAAGAGGTAATGCCAGCTGCTTATAGTATGCGGTACTCTTTCCATATGGTTTTAAAGCAGTTTTTTTGCCATTCTTATAATTGCTTCAATAAGCTTGGCAAGGGTGGGCCACCTGGCTGTAAAGCAAACTTATAGCGGTTATCAGGAGGTTCTGATAGTATTTCTAGTTTTAACAGCAGTTTTGCGAAATTGGTCATGAAAACCGCTAAAAGAATGCAATACGACTTAAATTGTTACTTGGGATGTACAATACGCAACCGATAAAAAAAAGTATTCGATTGTCTTCCAAAACACAAAACTGTACATGTTAGGTATAATACTGCGTGTGCGAAAGCTCTATCGGTCCGGCTCCAACGGCTGCCAACATGAAATAAAATTAACCTTTATCGCATTATAAAAAAAACGTTGTCTACCCTGGTGTGTGGTTTACCACACATACAACATTTGAATTTATTTTGGACAAGAAACAACTTAATTTTGCCTCAAACGTATTTTTTTCATCGAGTATGTGTGCGCAAGTATGTGTATGTGTGTTTATTTTCATTCTTACGACCAATATATCTCGATTTTCTCAGCATCGGCTGAACCGATTCGATTGTTCTTAGTCGCGTTTGAAAGAATTTAGAGTCCAATTAGTTGATAGAAAATATCAATTTGATCCGAGGGTTCATTCAAAAGTTACGTAACAAAATTTGATCAATAAATATGGAAACTGACATACTTTCCGATTTTTGAAGTAGAATACTTCTCTCAGGAAGTTCGGCTATATAGGGATGTGAAATGAAAATCTAAAACCGAAAAAAGTGAAAAATATGTCCAATTTCAAATGCTAACAAATCGGTTAATATTCAATGGATTTCCTTGGTTCTTGTAGCAATAGATTGGAAAATCTTCTAAGATTCTTGCCAAAAGAAGATAATTGTAATTTTATTATTCACACTATTGTACTATTGAAAATAGTCAAGCCTTGTCAAAACGAAAAATTCGACCTCTGATTGGTCGTTATATGATTGCTTCCCAAGCACGGTCGACAGAATCATATACCTTGCAATTGAATACATGCTATTTGGCCTATATAAGAGCCTGTTTTAGCCGAAGCCGATCATAATAGTTCTATACAGCGACAACAGCAGTCGTCCTTCCTTATCAGTAGCACTAGTCCTGTGGTTGGTCACCACGTCTCAGGAGCAGCGCGGTTTTTCTCAGCGTGTGTCGCCAGACTGCCATTATTCCCCCCGTGTTGGGGCAGCATGAAGATAGCCATCAGGAAATCCAATTTTGAACATCAAAATGCCTTTTTCAAGACAAATAAACTAGTCATTGAAAGTTAATAATTTTTGACAACGCAAGCAAGCATTCTGTGTTGGATCCTAGCAATTTAAATCTGTCGCACCCGTCTAATTAACTGAATGTGAAATAGCTTTCACAGTGCATGTTGTCCGTGTATCTCAATTCCTCCACTGTTAGGGTAGCTCAAATGTTGCGATCAGCAACCGATTTTGAACCGCAAAATGTCTTTTTCAAGGCAAATAAACAAATAATCGATGGTTAATAATTTTCTGGCATCAACACAAACAGACATTCTGTGCGGGATGCAATCAAATTCTGTTGTAGTTGTCTAATTTTTACTTTATTTAGTTAATTTAGTTGTTGGGGCAGCGCAAAGGCTGTAATCAGCAGAACCGACTTTGAATAACAAACTGCCCTGTTAGAACGCATTCACAAAAGCAGTTAGTTCGACTGTGCAGAGCTAATATGAAGTCGATTCAATCAATCAGCATGAACAGAATTTCGTCGTCTCCCAGCTGCCAAGTTGCAACATGATGCAACAAGCAACAGCGAGCAAACGAAATCGCTTGATGTTACAAACCGCAATAAGATACGGGTTAAAACCGTTGCGTGTGTGAGAGCACCATCGGTGTTTATTCGCTGGATACAAAAATCCTATGCGAATTGTGAAATAATTCGTCTGAAGAACATTAGAGAATTGAAAAACTGAACTGAGAGGCGTGGCCTATTTCGTAGCACCATTCGACTATAAAAGACTGTTTCTGGGAAATCTAGCTACATTCATTAGTCGGAAGGTGAGTTGGATGGACCGTCCACAACGTTGACAGCAGTAGCAGCAGATATCAGCACTCAGCAGTAACAGAGGATAGCAGCGGGTTGCGCCTGTGGCTGCCTTCAAATTAAACAAATCACTTGCCCTGTGGTTGGTCACCACGTCTCAGGCCTCTGCCAGGCTGAACGCCAACGCGAGCGATCGGGCGAGATTTTTGCCGTACATTAGCCGGCACTCCCTCTAATGGAAAATTTGGATCATTTTGTTCAGAAGAATATTACTGTCGGTAATATTACAGAGATGCGATTGCATTATATCAGATATGTAATTGAACAATTGTTCTTTTGAGAACAAATAAAACACTAAGTTTGAAGAGTTAATAGCTTTGGGTACTAGTAGCAGTATGGTAACAGCCTCAGCGGTAGGTGCAGCCGGTATTTCCCTGAGGCCGATGTTATAAGGAAGTAAATGGAAGCGGCACGGCGAAACAGTTCGGGTGTGCTTAGACGCGCGTCATTTTTCGTTGTTGATATTATTCCCCACATGAAACGACGCGCTTTCGTACGATAGCGGGGGTATTAGCGGTAGATGCATTTGCCAACACTTACTCCAGTAAAGCCGTGTCTAATTTTCAATGTGAAAACACTTTTCTATTGTGTTGGCCGTGCGCATTAGGCCTCTGCCAGGCTAAACGCGAAAAGTGGCGCGAACCGATTCGCCCGGCCGTAGGTCAATGTACAGCCGTAAGTAGAGCTGTGTAAAAGTATTCTACTTCAACCTTGCGGTCGTGGCTTTGCACACAACCCTCCTGTGGTTTTTTTTCAACGGTTTGACTGATTCGATTGATTTTGGTGCGTTTGTTAGGATTTGTGGGCTAGCTTTTTATTTAAAAATATACTTGAAACTAAATGATAATTTCAAAAGATATGCTGAAAAATAAAAACAAAACAAAACTTGTGGGAACGCCTAGTACATTGCAGTGTCTTGGAGGTAAAAATACATTTGGATTAGGGTAGAGAACGGCTTAAGCAGTAGCGCCTATTTTAATCAGTCGAAGAAAATAGGCCTCCAACTCCTGGATTTTGATCAATATCGACAATTCCAATGATGGAAACGAAAACTTTGATTGTTTAGCTGTCTTACGAATATAAGAAATACCGTTAATCACAAAGAAATCACACAGAAATCACCATTCGAAACAAATCGACCTATATTGCAGCCATTCAGGAGCCACTTCGAGTGCTGAAAAAAACGCCTGCAAAACAGATGGAAACTGCTGAAAATAGGTTCGGGGTGATTGGAATAGTGTCCCTCGATTAGTAACTTCAATTGATTATTGTTAAAGTTTGCCAACTTAGTTTTACAATCTGAAAAAAAGTTCTGACAGAGAAAAAGATAGAGAACAGATTGATATACTTCTGTTTGAATTTCATCCAACACATTTCGAGTATTTCGTCTCAATAAACAGGCGGCTCCTAAAGCTGCTTAAAATATGTTCCCTACCCTATCGCAGCGATGGATGTATTCATATGATTTTTTTTGGCTGCAATTGGAATGGCTTGAAGGTTATTAGGTCATCATCGGACATCTGTTTGATCCGATGGTTCATGCAAAAGTTACGAAACAAAACGTGTTTACATGATATGAGACCAATTCAACATATGATAACAAATTAACAAAAAAATTCCTAACATCGGCTTGACCAAATGAAGCAATTTGGTACTAGGAATGTTTGTGAGAATAATCTAAAATCCAGCTAAACAAAGTAAAGGTGTGTTTAGATTATCTGATTTTTTCATCTGATTCGAGCTGATTGCTCGAAAATATATCGAATGCAATGTTGGTTTACGTTTACACCTATTTGATGTTGTGATTCGGCATGCCGTTCGATATGTCGAATGGAGTAGGAACATTTCTATTTTTCGTTCGACTTCAAGAACATAGTAACCTTTGATTTTTTCCAGTTTTTTGTTTTGGCTTTGTATAACAAACATCATTTTCATTTTTTGTGTGCCGGCAAACATTGAAATGGAAAAAGAATTCATTTGACATTCATTTGGCAGTTCTTCCGTTCGACTTGTGCAACGGTGTGAACACCGCCATACAAACAGGTTCGACAAAGTATGTCGAACGGTAAATCGAGCAGACTTTTGATTTCTGCAGTGGTCAAAATCAGACCGACATGTCTAACAGTCTAAATGTACCTTAAGCAAAGCATTGATGCTACATTCCGGTTCGGAGCTCGACCTTTTGTTTATTATACACAGACTTCGCAGCTAACTGTTTAGTGTACAGAACCATTGCGTTGCAAGCGCTACGATCCTACTAACACTAACAGTTTCTCCCGAGCCGGGGCTCGAACCCACGACGACTGGTTTGTTGGACCATCTCGGGAGATCCATTCTAATTCATTTCAATATACCTAAAAGTTCGAGTCTTGCATTAGACATAAAATTGTGTAAATGTTGAACAGTGTTCAACCAGGCTGTGCGAGCACTAAATAGGTACTTTTTAGCATTAGTGTATTCGTTTGGATGTGAACCCATACGTATGAAAATTCTCACACTGGGGTGAAAAATACAAACACATACTTTTATACATCTCCCACGTAGCCTGTTGATTTATGTTTTCATGTTGCGAATTGCAAAAATGCATCTATATACACTGCCGGTACCCGCATAACTGTCCCATACTGGTTTTGGTCACTTTTCAGTTATCATCGGGAATCGACTTAACGGTTATCATATTTTCTGGAAAAAAATTAAAATTGATACTTTTGTATGGAAAAACATGGAAAAAATACCAAGTTGCTTTTGTCCCATATTGAAAGTACCCGCATTACAGTCCCACTGCATAGTGGTGCAACCTGCAAACATATAATTTTGCTCCAGATTAGTGTATATCGGATTATTTTAGGCATATAGAAGTAGGTTATTTAATTAACTTAACTAATGTTGTTTTTCTGTAGTACAATCTACGTTGCCGATGATAATGTCGGTTGCTGGTTGAATTTATATGTGATGGGACAAAATATGCGAGTACTTTTGAAATGTACCCGCATATTTTGTCCCATTTTGTCTTTTTTTTTCAAGTTATATAACGTAAAACCAATTCCATCCATGTTTTTTTGTTCTCAACGATAAACTTGTGCTGCCATGAAACTGTTATGGTCGTTGGTTCTGGATGTAATTGCTGGAAATCTGAAAATTCACGAATAATATTAAATCGCCGTTTTCTCAACATGTTGTTGTTCATTATGGGACAGTTATACGGGTACCGGCAGTACGTTTCTAACATAAGTCAAAACGTGGAAAAAACTGATTAGTTTATCAGTTCCCATATAAACTGATCACATTTTGTTACGTAACTTTTGAATGAACCTTCGGATCGAGTCCATATTTTTTATCAACTTACTAGACTCTAAGCTCTTTCAAACGCGACTAAGAACAATCGAATCGGTTAAGCCGATGCTGAGAAAATCGAGATATATTGATCGTAATAATGGAAATAAACACACATACACATACATTATTTGGTACCTATAGCTTCAGGTATGTAAGCACATATGTTTGGGGTGAAATTAAGTTGTTTTTTGTCCAAAATAAATTCAAATGTTGTATGTTTGGAAAACCACACACCAGGGTAGACAACGTAAGTTTTTAAATATTTCATAAACCAAAAATTGTTTTCCCTTGAAAAAAATGTATTTTGTGTTAGATTGATGGTTTAGGAATTGTCAAGGAATTTCGTCACAATCGATCGAGAAGTTCTCGAGAAAAAATCGAAACAAAATTCATTTGTGTGGTTTTCCACACAAGGGTAGGATGAAGGTTAATATTTTGTGCACTCGCATTACGAACCAGAGACAAGAAGAATCTTGAAATAAAGGCGTAGTCTTACAACATAGCTCTAAAAAAATATCAGGAACAGAGTGATACAGTTCATAACAGTTCAATTAGCGGACTTGGAGGTTCGATTGAATAAGTTGCACCAGAGACGGTTCATTCTTCATACTTTATTTTTCCTAATGTTCTTACAAGTCTCCTACTGGAGACACTTGAAGCACCGTTATCTATGTATGCTATGTACACGATCACATAATCGATGATCGTGTACATGCGAAAGAGAGAAAGATATATTCACTGAAACTTCATGACTGTACTCTTGGTAATAGCATGGTTCAATGAATCCGAAATGCGACACTTCTGTTTTTGTGTCGCTCCAAATTCCAGGCATTGAACTGAAGCATGTTTCCACTGGTGTGGTCTGCTGGAAGTACACAATCGAAACTCATGGTAATGACATGTGGAACACACATGCCACACCAGTCCCCTATAGCAAAATGATTTTATGTAATGTTAATCGTTGTGGCTTCAAATGTCTCTCACATCAATTTTTTTTGGGCCTAATTTTTCTTTTGACTATATGTTTTGCTAATAACTTGTTTTATAATTTTTCTCTGATATTTTTGCTCTTTAATATTTTGATATCTTGGTGTCTCTTCAAACCTTTTGCTACATCTTTACATTCTCTTCCCCCTAATGGAAAGGTAATGTGAATTTTTTTCTTTCACTTAATTAATCTAGATTTATGCACTTCTATTATCTTTTTATCGTCTTGTATCATTGCATTGGAGTTATTCAGATTCACTATTTTATATGGTCCTGAATATACTTGGTCTAGTTTTTGGTTATTTTCTAATTTCAAGTAAACTTTATCTCCTATGTTGATTTGTGTATCAGTTATATGTCTGTTGGCTTGAATGGTTCTGTTCGTTTTTGCTTTGTTAATTTCTTGTAGAACTTTTGAGTGTGTAACCTGCATTCTATATTTGAGTTCTTTTTCGTACGACTCGTAATTATATAAAGGATTAATTTTGTTATCGGCTAAGAATTTCATCTCATTACATTGTCTTCCAAAAACTAGCTCATAAGGTGTGTAGTTGTGGTCGGCGCTTGGGGTTGTGTTGTATGCAAAACAGTAATATGGCATCCATTCATCCCAGTCAGTTTTAGAATCATTAAAGAAAATCCGTAGGTATTCGTTTAAACACCTATGGTTCCTCTCCAATGCTCCAATTGTTTGTGGGTGGTATGCAGTACTACATGTATGGTTAATACTTAGTAACTTGCATACCTCGTCAAAAACGCCTTTGTATTCTGTTCCCTGATCAGTCTTAATGCTTTTCATGAGAGCAAAACTTAAAATGCAATGTTTTACAACTGCTTTGGCAACTGTTAATGAAAATTTATCAGGTATCGGTACCATAATGACAAATTTTGTAAAGTCACACTGCATGGTAACCGCATAACGGTTTCCATTTTCAGTGATGGAAAATGGGCCTACAGTGTCTATTGACACAACGTCGAATGGTCTCGTTGGGGTTGTTGTTACTACCGCTTTAGTTTAAACTGCGGGATAATGCTTATTTAGTTTACATTCAGTGCATGAGTTAACATAATTAGCGATACTTTGTTCCATATCATGCCATTTAACATGGATTTCACTTTGCGGTATAACCGTTCAATACCCAAATGTCCTCCAGTAGGTAAATTATAGAACTGTTTTAATATTCCGTTCACCTGTTCTTGACTCGTCAAAACTCTAGGTTTTTCAAATAATAATATGGTAGTATTCCTTAGAATATCATGCTTAAAAACTTGAATATCAATATATTTGAATATTATTTCGTTCGTTGCCATGGCAACTTTGCTGGGTATTTTCCATCCAGTCATTTTTCCCGTATACTCTTCTTTCATTTCTTGGGCGCCTTTCTCTATTTCGAGAAATATTTTTATTATTTGACTCGTAATATTTTTGTTATTTTCAATAATTGGAATACACATCCATAAGGCGGTTCCTTTTAAATAACTATATCTAACGACTCGTCACTATTATGTATAAAAGTAAGCTTCGGCAAAGTGAATGCTTCTTCATTGCTAATCGGTTCATATACATGAAGTTGATCAGGCTTCAGTGGTTGAAAATTAGGAGGAGAAACATTAACCTGCCTTTTATGCATGGAACGTGTTGTAACATACACGTGTTTCAGAGAATCAGTAGAAACCTGTATTCTCGAAAGTACGTCTGATAAGACGTTTGACTTTCCTTTTATATATTCTACCTCGAAGTCATACTCCTCCAGGTCTAACCGCATTCTCGTTAGTTTAGATGAAGGATTCTTCATTGAGAATAGATAGATAAGAGGTCTATGGTCGGTACGTATAGTAAATTTACGTCCATAAAGATACAGACGAAAATGTTTTACTGCCCAATGTATGGCAGTTAATTCCTGTTCAATAGTTGATTTGTTCGATTCGCCTTTGGTGAAAGCTTTGCTGGCGAATGAAGTTGGTAACTCAACTCCATCATGTAACTGGGCAAGCACCGCTCCACATGCTACTTTTCAGGCATCGGTAGTCAGTATGAACTCTTTCGTGAAATCGGGAAATTGTAGGATATTTGGTGACAGTAAAGACTTCTTAAGTAGATCAAAAGCTACTTGACAGTCTTTGGTCCACTCAAATTGGACGTTCTTTCTCGAAAGCTTGTTGATTGGGTTTGTTATGTTAGCGAAATTGGATATGAAACGTCGATAATAATTACAAAATGCTACGAATCTTCGTGTTTCGTCAGCATCTTTTGGGATGGTAAAATGTTTCATAACGTCATATTTACTCTTGTCTGGCTGGATACCACTTGCTGATACGTGATTACCTAAATAGGTGACATCAGCTTTGAAAAAAAAAGCATTTGGAGGGGTTTAGTTTAAGGTTATATTTTCTCAGACGTTGAAAAACTTCTCTAAGGTTACCTATATGATGATTAATCGAGCATCCGATGACTATGATGTCATCGATACACAGGAAAGCAATTTCGGGAGGTAGTCCACTTAATGCTATAGACATCATCCTCTGAAAACTATTAGGGCTGATATTTAATCCAAAAGGCAATCGGTTGAACTCGTAATGCCCTGAGTTTGATAAAAAAGCTGTATATTTTTTACTCTCCTTGCTCAATGGGATCTGGTGAAATCCTGATTTGAGATCGAGCGTTAAGAAGTACTTCGCTCGACCTATTTGATCTAAGATTTTATCTATCCTAGGCAATGCAAACTTATCTTGGCATATCTTTTTGTTTAGCTGGCGGAAATCCACTACTATACGCCAAGTTTTTTCGCCCGAAACAGATTTTTTTGGTACTAAAAGGATTGGGTTATTATATGGAGAAACCGAATTCTGAATAATTTTGTTTTCCAACATACTTTTTATTTGGGCATCCACTTCAATTTTTTGTGATTCGGGGAGCCTATAGTTTTTCATATATGTAGGATTCGAATCGTTCAAATGAATTGTTTTTTTTTTATTTTCGCTTATTTTCCGTCGGTCTAGTTCCGCCACTGTTGTGGCCAATCACCGACGCCCAGGGAGGCGACTCCACACCCAGGACCCTAACTCACGACCCGTTTATTAACGGACCGGCGCCAACGGCTTTACTTCCTCATGCGATGGAAGGCGTGATCCCAGAGATTTTTCGCCTGAGAAAATCTCCCGGTGTCGGCTAGGATTGAATCTAGACCAGTTTGGGTTGGTTGTGAGTGGATCACGCCACCTCACAACCATCGACACCTATGTCGGCGGTGGGATTCGAACCCAGGCGTCGAGCGTGGTTGGCGGAGACGTTACCAACCATACTAGGCCCCCGCTAAATGAATTGTTTGTTCGTAAAAATTATTTGTAGTTAGTGTGTCACTATCCAGTGAGAATATATCATTGAATTCTTCGCAAAGTTTAGTTAGCTTATCTTTTACTTTTGGGTCCATTTCATTCAAGTTTGGTTCATTTACCAAGACTTGATACCGTTGGTTATTTTTTGATGATTTCCTCAGAAGGAATGTTTCATAGTTTGAAAGTGGTTCAAATTTCGGCACGAAATCTGATGAGATTTGAACCGTTTTTTCGGAAGTGTTCACAATTTTTATATATGCGTTACTTTTGTTGATTATACCGTTGGCACAGAAAACTCCATGTTGGATTTCCTGCGCAAATGTTACACTATCCTCAATGTCATTCAGATTCAACCGTTTAACTACTTCGCATCGCGGTGGAATAAAACATTTACCTTTCAGGTGGTTTGTTATAGGTATTTCCAAATACCTCTCTTTTATTTTGATGGATAATGTCCATGTATCGTAATTTATATTGGATTTCCATTTTGTAAAGAAATCTCTACCAAGAATCCCATCTGTTGGAATCGGAAAATTATTATCCACTATATGGAAATTTTGCGATAATGCTTGGTCATTTATTAGGATATTTAAATTTGTATCACCTAAAGTACTAATTGTTCCATTTCCTACACCGGTGACACTACATTTATTTGTTGGGAAATAAATTTGTTCCGGTTTAATATTTTGTGCTTTAATAACCGATATATCAGAACCACTGTCAACCATAAGTATAATTGGTGTTTCTGAGGCATCAGTCTTCACGCACACGAAGTTCGCGGCAGATACGTTTATTGCGTATGCTGTCCGAATGGAACGCCTAAAGGGTAGATATTAGATTGTTGAGTGGAGTATTCCTGTTGCTGTGGGTTTTGGATGTGTGGGTGCAACGGCATTTGAATTGTCTGCTGCACTGGAAACATGTTTTGTGGATAGCGTCCACTTTGAGTCCAATTGACTCTTTGGTTCGGGAAATTTCCTCGACGAGACCAGTTGCCTCTTTGATTAGTAAAATTTCCACGATTGTGGGGAGAATGTTGGAATCTAACAGGTCGATGTTGATAAAAATTTTGATAATTACCACGTCCTCTGTTGATATTTCCTCCACGTCCTCTGGAGTGGTTTACTCTGCTTGTATAAATTTGGGCGTTCGTTGCAGGTGAACTGTTATTATTGGTGGTGGTTTCAGCGTTTTCCATCACCTTTTGTATCGCATCATTAATTTTGCTGAAGGTCCCTGCCTTCAAAATGAGTTTTATGTCGGTATTGGCGATGCCGTTTGTAAGACTTTCAACACCCTTTTTAGTAGCCATAATATGTGCTCTATCTACCGGGATTTGTTCTTTTATGTAGATAGTTTTCAACTGTGTAGTTAGTTTTTCTACTTCGCTACAGAATTTTTCTGCTGAATCTTTCTGCTTGACGTTTGACAGCTTTGTGGCCAAGTTGTCAGACGTTAGTGTTGATTCACAGTTTTGCTTTACTGCTTCTAACATACCTGCGAGGTCATTAGTTCCAGTAATTGCTTGCCGAGCAGAACCCGTTAATCGTGATTTTACAAAGCGTAAGACTGTTATTTTAGCCGCTTCCTTCTGCGCGGCAGTGGCATCGGCGAAGTCGTTCGTGACTGTGTCATCGAATAACGTTGTTGCATCGAGGAATGCATCTAAATTTTCTGGAGCACCGTCGTACATTTGTACGAGGGTGGTGCCCAGTCTGATGTCTACCTTGGCATTTGCCATTTTACGTTTTTTATATTTATGTTTCAATTTTATGTAAAATGAAAAAATGATACCTATTGTCCTAACACTAGTTAAACTGTCCTTGGCATGTGCAAGTCTATCGTTTATAGCTGCAAGGATATCGTTGAACTTCTGTCTGGCATGAAAAGTTATTGGTTGTTGTATATATGTGTTTATGTGGGTTTCGGTTATTAAAAGAGAAGTCGAACCTCTCGAGTGTACGGTCGATTCAATAATGCTTTATTATTTCTATTTCTTAGCCTATACAGGCCGCACGATCGCAGATCGATACGTGACCTTTAATGCTGTGCTCAGCATAATCGCCGTCGCCCGTTCCTCGCGCGGGTGGCGTGATAGCGTTTATGCTGATCACAGTGTTTACACTACTTAAGTTTATATTACTTTCTTTTGCTTATCTTAAAAGGGGCCGTATCCACCACACGCCCTTTCTTAATGAATTTAAAAATTAGCCTTAAGTTCTAATTTTTAAATCTATATAATGTTTGAATTGAAATTAGGAATAAAACATATGAAGTGAAAATCAATAATACAAATTGAAATTTGTGGATAAAAAAAAAATTTATAGTTGGAATTTATAATTATTACTCTAATATAATATATAATGATGGAGATACATATATGTACATATACATACACATATATACATATATATATATATATATATATATATATATATATATATATATATATATATATATATAATATATATATATATATATATATATATATATATATATATATGTATATATATATATATATATATATATATATATATATATATATATATATATATATATATATATATATATATATATATATATATATATATATATATATATATATATATATATATATATATATATATATATATATATATATATATATACATATATATATATATATATATATATATATATATATATATATATATATATATATATATATATATATATATATATATATATATATATATATATATATATATATATATATATATATATATATATATATATATATATATATATATATATATATATATATATATATATATATAAAACATATACATATATACACACACACACGTACATATACATAAATTAAAATCTGTATAAAAATGTTTTTGTATCAAATGTTTTTATATAAAAATATTTCTGTATATAATGTTTATGCATAAGAATAACATTTCTATAAAATATTCATGGAAATAATCATTATAAACTACTCTGGTTTCATCTTCTTATCTTTCTGAAAAACTGAATGTAGGTTCTTCTCTCTCTCTTTTTTTTTTTTTTTTTTACTTTAAAAATTCTCTTATTCTGTCCTTATGAACTATGTCTATATCTTTATTATTTTTAATTGCTATCTTTACATTTGATCCCATATCTTCTAAAATTTCATATGGTCCGTTATATTTTGTTTCTAATTTAGGTCCCTTTTCGGTCTTCACGAGGACCAATGTTCCTTTTGTAAAATTTGTGTCTTTGGCCTTTTGATTATATTTTGAAACTCTATCTGCCTTTACTTTGAGAAGATTCTCCCTAGCTTCTCTTTGAGAAACTTGTAGGTTGTATTTCAAAATACTCGTATAGTCGTCAATGTTATATATTGGGTCTGTTTGGTATTGTCCAGTTAGATTTGAAGGAAGGGTGCAAAGTCTTCCGAAAAGCAATTCGAACGGAGTCTTACCTGTTGCACTATGTACCGTTGTATTATAGGCAAATTTGTAAAACGGTATCCAGGCAGACCAACTTCCATAAGAGTTGTTCGTTTGTATGCGTAGAAAATTTCCAAGAACTTTATGCGAAGTTTCCAATGCTCCGATTGTTTGATGGTGGTAAGCTGTGGAATTCAGCTTCTTCACCTGTAATAGTTTACATATTTTTTCAAATACAGTAGACATAAATTCGGTACCTCTATCTGTTAGAACCTGTGCTGGTACACCATAATTCAAAATGACATTTTCAACAAACGCTTTGGCCACGGCATCTGTTGTCTTGTCCATAATAGGTGTTGCGGTCACAAATTTTGTCAGATCACATTGAGTAGTCAGTATATACTGGTTACCTTCTGCGTCCGGCAATAATGGACCTACTATATCCAGAAATATTTTTTCGAAAGCTTGACTAGCTGTGCTTGTCAGCTGCATTGGTTGTTTAGTGTAATGGCTCTTGTTTCTCTGACAATGTGTACATCTCTTTATAAATGAAACAACATCGTTATCTAAGGTTTTCCAATGATATCGTTGTTTTATAGTATTAATTGTTCTTCTTATTCCTGCATGCCCTGCAGTTGGCAATACATGGAAATCGTTTATAATAATTTTTTGTTCATTTCTATCGTCTATTTGACGAGTATTTCTGCCTAATATAATTATAGGCGGCATGCCTTTTATATCGAGGACTTCTATTTTGTCCTTTAATTTTTTATTTTCAATCGTATTTTTAACGATTAGGCCTTTTATTTTGGTTTCTTTGATAAGATCCACTAATCGGTTCATTACTCCCCGTAGGTGAGTCAATGTCGTATTAGGGTCGATACAAATAATACCCTGCTCTAATTGAGCTTCTAGCGCTTCATTTTTCTTCATGGATCCAATTATAATTTCAATATAATTATTCGGTGTATCAATCTCAACCGATGTATCAGACTGTATTTTCTGTTTCGCGGTTTGACTTCTGGTACAAATAAAAGCTGTACCTGCTGGTGTTAGAGCCTTAAGATCTTCGATCGAAATACGTGATAACGCGTCCGCTACTACGTTTTCCGAGCCCTTTTTGTATATAACGTCAAACTTATATTCCTCTAGAGCCAAACGGAACTTGGTTAATCGGCTTGAAGGATCATTTAGTGTAAATAAATAAACTAATGGGCGATGGTCTGTAAAAATTTCAAATTTCCTGCCATATAAATATGGTCTGAAATGGCGTATTGCCCATACGACGCCTAATAACTCCTTCTCGATAGTGCTGTAATTCAGTTCAGCTTTATTCAAAGCCCTACTCGCAAATGCGATGGGTCTAGTGTTTTGATTACTTAATACTGCTCCTAAAGCCTTTCCCGATGCATCTGTGTGCAAGGTAAAAATATTACTCTCCGAAAAATCTGGGTAATCGAGGACTGGTGGATTCATGAAACACTCCTTCAAGTATTGAAAGGATCGTTCACACTCCTCCGTCCATTTAAAATCTTCATTTTTTCGAGCTAATTTATTTAAAGGACTACAAAGTTTCGCAAAATCCTTAATGTGCTTACGGTAATAGTTCGCAAAAGCAACGAACCTTTTTACCTCATCTGCGCTTCGTGGACTACTCCATTGTTTTATTATTTCAATTTTTGAAGGATCGGGTTTTACTCCTTCTACAGATACCAAATGTCCTAAATACAACAATTCGGTTTTAAGAAAATTGCATTTTTGCGGATTGAGTTTTAAATTTGTTTTACGTAAACGTTCGAAAACATCTGAAAGGTTTCTATTGTGCTCTTCCAGAGTCTTTCCAAAAACAATAATATCATCTAAATAAACAAGACATCTCTCCATATTAAGGCCTGACATAGCTACGGTCATTAATCTTGAAAATGTTGAAGGACTCACTTTTAATCCCATAGGAAGACGTGTCATTTGATATTGTCCTCCGCTGGTACCAAAAGCGGTAATTGGTCTATCTTCTGGCTTCAGTTCACATTGGTAATATCCTTGTGAGAGATTCAAATGAGAAAAATATTTCGCTCCTGCTAGCGACTCAATCACTTCTTCTATGTTAGGAAATGGAAACTTATCATCTTGCAATGCGTTATTCAATTTGCGGTAGTCTATGACCAACCTCCATTTTCTTTCATCCTGAGCTGATTTCTTGGGAACCAGTAATAAAGGACTATTCCACTCAGAAATAGCGTTCTCAATGATATTTTCGCTCAACATTTTGTCTACTTGTCTCTGGACTTCTTCCTTGTGAGCTTGTGGTAATTTGTATGGTCTGGTATATACAGGATGTGTATCTGGCTTAACAGTAAGCGAGGGTTGATAAATTTTCGTCACTGTTAATTTGTCATCTTTCAAACAAAAAATGTCATTATATTTTATGCACAATCTTTCTATCACTGGTCTGTCCTTGTCATGGATTTCAGTCAGTTTTAATTCTGATAAAAGTTCTTTCGTTCTAGCAACATTATATTTTGATGCACCGTCAATCTCAAGTATGTCATAATTTTTTAAAGGTTTTGCTTGAGGTTTTAAATTATCAACCTTCACAGCTTTATTTTTTAAGTTCAGTGTCCTAACAGGAATTTTTCCTTTTTCAGGTTTTACAATTGCTCCTGCAATGTATACTTGTGGTTGCATCTCCTGATTTAGAATAACCATTTGTTCTGAGAAACAAGTTTCAACAAAAGTAATCACTTCAGTTCGTGGAGGAATTATGAAATTTTCCTCAAATCGGGGGATTCTTAATGTCATTTTAGAATTTTCAAAATTTATCTTTGCTCCAAACTTTTTCAAAAAGTTGGTTCCAATTAAACCTATGACATTGGATGGTAGCTCATCCATAATGTGAAACGTAATCGGGTACATGTACCCATTATATTCTGTAAAAGTATCTATTGTACCTAGTGTAGTGGTTACTCCATTTACACCACTTACTTCAATTATCCGTGATGTGTCAAGATATGAATTTAAATTTTTCGTTAAATGACGCTTATCGAGTAGACAGCATGAAGCTCCACTGTTCACTACTAAAAGAAAATTAGAGTTATCTATTTTGAAATTCAATCTTAGAGCTCTCTCGCCGCTAAAATTACTCACGAAAAAACTCTCTTACATTTGCTTCTGCTCGGGGTTGTTGCTCTGGTGGTTCCTCCGCCACATTTGCATTTCGTCTCTGGGGATTATTATTATTGTTGAGGTTGTTGTTATTCCGAGGAGCATTGTTTCCATTGTTATTGTGGTTATTATTATTTTGGTAGTTATGATTAGGATAGTTATTATTAAGATTGTTGTGGTTATTGTTGAAGTTACGTCGATTGCTTCGATTATTGTAATTGTATCCTTGATTGTTATTAAAATATCCAGGGTTGTGGTTATCGTAACCATGGTTGTTATTGTAATAACCTTGGTTATAATTTCGTTGATTATTGTTATTATGAAGATAACCACGGTTATTATTATTGAATCTGCGGACTCCTCTACGGCCTGGGTTTCGGTTACTAAAATGATTACTGAAATGGGGAACTCTGTTTCCCTGAGCCCAGAATGCTGGCTCCGTCGATGATTGAGGTTGAACCTCCAATGCATCAGAAATAGCCAAAGTCAAAGTCTTTGGATTTCTGGACTTTACTAAATAAGCTGCCGATTTGTCTCTTAAACCATTTATAAAGGTGTGTACGGCTATAGGCTCCACCACTGGCCTAGCGGAAGCTTCGGTAGTAAATGGGGGGCCTTTGGAAACCCATGCAGCTGCCAGTTTCGTGGCTAGTTTTTCAATTTCACTGCCGAATTCGGTAACAGTTCTACCACTCCTCTGCTTTAACGATCGCAATTCAGCCTCCACCGCTATGGGGGTGAGCTGGACAGCAAACTTCTCTTTAAGTGTGGCTTTCGCTACCGCAAGGGTTTGAACTCCTTCGAGGGATCCGCGTGCAGCGCCCACTAATCGGGATTTGAGAAAGGTAATAAAGCTGACTTCCGGTACTTCCGGGTCATCAGCTCGTAGGACATCCACGTTGTCCAACCAAGACTGGAGAGAAGCAGCATCCCCGTCGTATTTATCAACGACTCGGATAGCCACTCCCAAATCAATTTTATGAGCCTTTGTGATCGTTTTTTGGCTTATTTCGCTTAAATTACTTTCTTTGTCGTCGTCTTCGTCTCCTATGTCTCTTGGGTCGTTTTCTGTAATCGTTAAATTTAAGTCTCCCTTTAACAAGGTCAAACACTCAATGGCTATTGTTTTTAATTTTTTGTATCTTTTTCTAATGACAATATAGTCGGCGGTTCCTTCAGCGGTTACTGTTATCTGCTTGATTTCTCGTAATAGATCGTATACCGCTTTAATCTTTTTATGCCTAGTCGGCGCTGTCAAATTCTTAAATTTTTTTAAACTAGCTAGCAACTTGTTTAGAGTGTCACCAGCTTCAAAAATTTTTTCCATTTAGCATTAAAGCATAGGTTGTATGTTACGTAGTTATTTATTTATTTATTTATATATATATATATATATATATATATATATATATATATATATATATATATATATATATATATATATATATATATATATATATATATATATATATCTTTCAGACTGGAATGGTCATAATAAGTATAGAGTGTTTTTGATACGAGGAAAATACATATATATATATATATATATATATATATATATATATATATATATATATATATATATATATATATATATATATATATATATATATATATATATATATATATATATATATCCATATCTACTTACACGTATACATGGATTAGTGTTTTTATTTTTTTTTTCGTTGCTACTCCATAAGTAAAATAGAATACTTATATTCTTGTTGTTACCTAAAAGGTACATTTTAAATATTGCGAAGTTTTATTAAACAACTCACGATACTCTCCTTTAGTCTAAAACGAGTTGGTCCATTGTATATTTCAGTGATTTCCCATATTATTCCACAACAGCACTGTATCTATTTCATCGTATAGCGCTGCCAGAGCGTTGAAAGTTGTCGTTGGTGCGCTATATCCGATGGCTGCATTTGTAGCTAGGTGGTACAGGTGTTCCGAAAGTTTCAAGTATGCTTCGGCCTCTTCCGGCATAAATGATCGTTGTTTGATATGGTCGTACAAAGTGTCTCTTAATTGCGTTAGATGATGACGGCAATATTGCACAAGGAATGCACTAGAAATTGCGGCTCTATGGGATCTATCCATTTTTTTTTTACTTATTGTTCGTGATTGCTCATAACTGTTTATTTCTCAGCAATAACGTCTGTCAAGCGGGCGATAGAACGTGCTGTGCGTTCTGCGTCCCGTGTTTTTGCACTTTTATATCGCTTCTCTAATTCTAGAACTAAGAAGATAGCGACCACTACACAAATGACCCACAAGATGACACTATGTTCTTCGTGATATGTGGTGTGTAGGTCTTGATTGTTGACCACTTGCACCAAAGCATCACCACTGGTGTCCGTCTTGGACTGGGGTGTGCCCATTCTTACATCGTTAACACTCACTGTGGTGCATTTGGTCTTTTCTGGTTCATTCGAGGAACTTGGAATCTTCTGATCGCCTCATCGTTAACTTTACGTTGCACAATTCCACTGACTGATACTGCTCATTTTCTACTGCTCTTCGGGTTATTGTTCACTGTTTTGAACATTTTACATTTGTATATCTTTGTTGCACAATTTCAAACACTTCATAACTGGGTTCAAAGTTTTCAGTAAAGCGACGCCGAACCGATACACCATCATAGGATCGCCTCCTGGCAGGATCGCCATGAAAAGTTGGTGGTTGTTGTATATATGTGTTTATGTGGGTTTCGGTTATTAAAAGAGAAGTCGAACCTCTCGAGTGTACGGTCGATTCAATAATGCTTTATTATTTCTATTTCTTAGCCTATACAGGCCGCACGATCGCAGATCGATACGTGACCTTTAATGCTGTGCTCTGCATAATCGCCGTCGCCCGTTCCTCGCGCGGGTGGCGTGATAGCGTTTATGCTGATCACAGCGTTTACACTACTTAAGTTTATATTACTTTCTTTTGCTCATCTTAAAAGGGGCCGTATCCACCACAGGCACCTTTAATCAAAAAATGGTGTTCCTCTTCTGAGAACCACATTTATCGTTTATGAAATTGAATATTGTTTGTGCTTTTTCTTTTTTTTTGATAAGAACTTTTTACTATACGTTCTATTCGGTGCCTTTCGAGAATTACTTAAAATTGTAGTTAATCTACCAATAGGCGCGTCGATTATAAATCTAACATCATCTATGCCCATTTAATTATAATATTTTTTCGCATGTATTAATAATAAACAATCTATCGTGTCACCAGCTTAGTAAATAATCAATGCATACATACCTTACGTCGAATCGTGAACATTTCTCGACAATTGCCGCAGATCAACGTGTCGCTGCTGTGGGTTGACGCTGCTGCCGGTGCTGCCGCTGCTGTGGGGTTGCTCTGCTCAGCTTTGTTGCTGCTGTGCGTTGACGCTGCTGCCGGTGTTGCCGCTGCAGTGGGGTTGCTTCAGAGTTTGTTGTAAATTGTTTGTTATTTTGTTTTTCTCTACACTTTATTAACGTTCGGGCGATTTTTAAGTTGTTTTTTATCTACACTTGATTAACGTTCGCCACCGATCGGGCGATTTTTATTGCTTGTGCCCTTGAGTGACGCTTATATATTTGATATAGCGCAATCAATAACTGGCACGCTACAATGCACAGGATTAGATTGATTTTAAACTCGTGCTCTGTATGATAGTCCGTATGGAGATCCAGAGTATTTTGTACACTCACTTGCGGATCTCCATTGTTGGTGACGGATTTAGAATGGGACTTGCCCATTTTTCACTTCACTTAAAATTCGTTAATTTGCACTGAGTATCGCTACGTACATAGCGTCGTATTCTGCCCTCCGTTATGACACTGATAACAAACAATCGGCTTCAACTATGTCAACCTTGACTTTCGCTGCTGGTTAGCATTTCAAAAAACAAAAACGAACCACTCCGCGTACAAAACACTTGTTCTTTTATCCAGGGAGGTTTTTCCACTGTATTTGCTTGGATAGTCTGCAGCTCTCGTCACTCTGACGCACGCTGGAAAATGTTTTGTTTTTTTTTTCAATTATTTCACGTCGAATTCATTCACACAGTTCCGCGAAAATTTGAAAAATGTTCATAATTATAGCCATTAATGTTCGCTGGCACAGGTCGCCATGTTACAGTTCATAACAGTTTAATTAGCGGACTTGGAGGTTCGATTGAATAAGTTGCACCATAGACGGTTTGGTGAAGAATTAATACTTTATTTTTCCTAATGTTTTTACAAGTCTCCTACTGGAGACACTTGAAGCACCGATATCTATGTATGCTATGTACACGATCACATAATCGATGATCGTGTACATGCGAAAGAGAGAAAGATATATTCACTGAACCTTCATGACTGTACTCTTGGTAACAGCATGGTTCAATGAATCAGAAATGCGACACTTCTGTTTTTGTGTCGCTCCAAATTCCAGGCATTGAACTGAAGGTTCGATGCCGGGTAGAATTGACCATCTCAGCATGTTTCCACTGGTGTGGTCTGCTGGAAGTGCACAATCGAAACTCATGGTAATGACATGTGGAACACACATGCCCCAAGAGAGCGACCTCGAGTAAAACAACAACAACAACAACAAATCGCTTTCTGTGCCGAACACGCATCAGTATCGGACGTGTTTGGTGATCGCTCCGATAGAATATAAAACAAAAGAGGTGTGAACAAGTGTTGGCATTGTTTGCCTGGTCGAGTGAAATAAATCCGGGTTCATCGTGACTGCCAGCTGGTGCGTAAGCCGATTTGGCTGCTGGCTGAATTGTGCTACATCAGTGGACGAGACACAAGAGAGGAAAAAGAAGAAGCCATCAGTTGACAGTTGAGTTGCATCGCTGTGTGGAGTGATCTCACACCTGGCTCGCTGCTGGTGGCTTCGAACTTCGAACGATCGGACAACCAACCTTACTGGAAGGGAGAAATAAAAAGGTACGTGCTCTTGTCGGCGCTAGTGCGCTAGACTTAGCGGGATGGATGTAGATCCCTCGCCTCCCGCGCCACCATCCCCGAACCCCTCTGACCCTGACCCTTCTGTTACCCCCTCCCCTGTTCATTCTTCAGTCCCTCCTCGTCCCAGGCTTTACCCAGACGGAGCCCAGGGCAGCTATGCTGTCTATTTTCGGCCAAAGGCGGGATCGAAATCGAAACAGTTGAACCTCTTGCAGATTTCTAAAGACCTGACGAAGGAGTACAAGGGCGTGACCGAAATTTCCAAGGTCCGGCCTAACAAGCTCCGTGTCGTGGTCAGTAACCTGAAAGAGGCCAACGATATAGCTCGCTCTGAGCTCTTCACACGCGAGTATCGCGTTTACATACCCGCACGAGACGTGGAGATCGACGGTGTCATAACCGATTCGAGTCTGTCCGTCGAGTGTATACTGAAAAGTGCCAAAGGGTGCTTTAAGAACAAAACCTGTCCCGATGTAAAGGTGCTCGACTGCAAACAATTGCGGTCAGCATCGATCATCGGTGGCAAAACAGTATACACTCCGTCAGACTCGTTTCGAGTTACGTTCGCCGGGTCAGCGCTACCAAGCCACGTCTCGATCCAACGGGGGTCGTCTCCCTGTGCGATTATATGTGCCTCGCGTCATGAACTGCCTGAATTGTAAGCAGTTAGGCCACACCGCCGCCTACTGCTGCAATAAGGCACGTTGTGGCAAGTGTGGGGAGAATCATGCGGATGATTCCTGCAGTAAAAATGCTGAAAAATGCATTCACTGTGAGGAGAGTCAGCATGAGCTCTCGACATGTGCGGTATACATGCAGCGCAGGGATAAAATAAACAGGTCTCTCAAAGAGCGTTCGAAGCGTTCTTACGCTGAGATGCTGAAGAAGACCGTTACCACTTCTCCCATTACATCAAACCCTTTTGATCTGTTGTCCTCTGATGAAACCGATTCTGACGATTCACCAGCGGGAGCATCTTACGCCAATCCTGGGGAGTCTAGAAAGAGGAAAAATATTTCCTCTCCTAAACTTCCCAGAAAAGGTCCTAAGATTTCGCAAAGTGAAATGAAAGATACAAGCAAACCAAACAGTGCTGCGGAAAAACCGAAGCAAACTCCTCCTGGGCTTGCAAATTTAAAGTCCCAGAAGGAGTTCCCAGCACTGCCAGGAACATTTGAAACCCCAGTTGTTCCTTTTGCACTCTCAGTTGATGAAACAAACTCTGGATTAGTGAAATTTTCTGACATTGTGGACTGGATTTTTGAAACTTTCAATGTACCCGATCCAATTAAAATTTTTCTTACAGCATTCCTCCCAACAGATAGATCATTTTTGAAGCAGTTGACTGCCCAATGGCCCCTCCTTGCAGCGATTGTATCCTTCGATGCCTAATTCAACTGCGTATATGAAGGATTCTATCTCTGTCTTACAGTGGAATTGTAGAAGTATTTTACCAAAAATTGATTCGTTTAAAGTTTTGATAAATAGAAACAAATGCGATGCATTTTCCCTTTGTGAAACTTGGCTTACTTCAAATATTGATCTCAACTTCCATGATTTTAATATTATTCGCCTTGATCGAGACACCCCATATGGAGGAGTACTTTTAGGGATTAAAAAGTGCTATTCTTTCTATCGTATTAACCTCCCCTCGATTCCAGGCATCGAAGTTGTCGCATGTCAAATGACAATACAAGGTAAAGAGCTTTGTATTGCCTCAATATATATTCCTCCCAGAGCACAGGTTGGGCAACGGTTGCTCTTTGATTTAATAGAACTTCTTCCCTCGCCACGTTTGATTTTGGGAGACTTCAACTCTCATGGCGTGGCTTGGGGTTCCCTTTTCAATGATAACCGCTCCTCTTTAATCTATAACCTTTGCGATGACTTCGACATGACTATTTTAAACAACGGCGAAATGACACGTATCCCGAAACCTCCAGCGCGCCCAAGCGCTTTGGATCTATCCTTATGTTCGACGTCGCTACGGTTGGATTGCACATGGAAGGTAATCCTCCATCCTCACGGTAGCGACCATTTGCCTATTCTTATTTCAATTAATAACGGGTCAACTCGCATGCGACCAGTTGACATTCCGTATGACCTCACACGGAATGTCGATTGGAAGTTATACGAGGAAATGATTTCAAAAGCGGTCGATTCGATTCAACATCATCCACCACTTGAAGAATACAACCTCCTCGCGGGCTTGATTCTCGACGCCGCGTTGCAAACCCAAACGAAGAAATATCCCGGCGTAACGATAAAAGAACGGCCTCCCACTCCGTGGTGGGACCAAGAGTGCTCCGATGTCTACACGCAAGAATCCGACGCGTTTTTGGCCTACCAGAAGGGAGGTATACCTGACGACTCTTTACGGTATTCGGAGGTTGATACCAAGCTTAAAAGCTTGGCTAAAGCAGAGAAACGCGGATATTGGCGTCGGTTCGTGAACGAGACGTCGAGGGAGACATCGATGAGCACTCTTTGGAACACAGCCCGAAGAATGCGGAATCGCGTAACGGTCAACGAAAGCGAGGAGTCTTCAAGTAGGTGGATATTTGATTTTGCCAGGAAAGTATGTCCGGACTCTGTTCCTGAGCAAAATATTGTTCGCGATGCGTCTCCGGGCCACGACGCGATAGAATCACCTTTTACGATGGCTGAATTTTCAGTTGCCCTCCTGTCCTGTAACAATAACGCGCCTGGGTTAGATAGAATCAAATTCAACTTGTTGAAGAATCTACCCGGCAATGCCAAGAGGCGCTTGTTGAACTTGTTCAATAAGTTCCTGGAGCAAAACATTGTACCGCAGGATTGGAGGCAAGTGGATGTGATCGCCATCCAAAAACCAGGGAAACCAGCTTCTGATCACAACTCTTATAGGCCGATTGCAATGCTATCCTGTATCCGGAAATTGATGGAAAAAATGATACTCCGTCGTTTAGACCATTGGGTCTGCCTACTATCGGATACTCAATTTGGCTTCCGCCGTGCCAAAGGGACGAATGATTGTCTTGCGCTGCCTTCAACAGATATTCAGCTGGCGTATGCTCGCAAAGAACAAATGGCGTCTGCGTTCTTGGACATTAAGGGGGCTTTTGATTCCGTTTCTATTGACATTATTTTGGGTAAACTTCACCGACAAGGATTTTCTCCAATTTTAAACAATTTTTTTCACAATTTGTTGTCCGAAAAGCACATGCATTTTACGCACGGCGATTTGGCAACTTTTCGCATTAGCTACATGGGTCTTCCCCAGGGCTCATGTTTAAGCCTCCTTCTTTACAACTTTTATGTAAATGACATCGACGAATGTCTGGAAAATTCATGCACGATAAGACAACTTGCAGACGTCAGTGTAATCTCTGTTACAGGAGCCAAAGCTGCCGATTTGCAAGGACCATTGCAAGATACCTTGGACAATTTGTCTGCTTGGGCTTTACAGCTAGGTATCGAATTCTCTCCGGAGAAGACTGAGATAGTAGTTTTTTCTAGGAAGCATGAACCTGCTCAGCTTCAAACACAATTAATGGGTAAAACGATTTCTCAGGTTTTGGTACACAAATATCTTGGTATCTGGTTCGACTCTAAAGGCACCTGGGGTTGTCACGTAAGGTGTCTGATGAAAAATGTCAACAAAGAGTGAATTTTCTTCGTACAATAACCGGACAATGGTGGGGAGCCCATCCAGGAGACCTTATAAGGCTTTACCAAACAACGATATTGTCTGTTATTGAATACGGGTGTTTCTGCTTCCGCTCCGCAGCAAACACACATCTGATCAAACTGGAGCGAATACAATATCGTTGTTTGCGTATCGCCTTAGGTTGCATGCAGTCGACCCATACGATGAGTTTGGAGGTCTTAGCTGGAGTACTACCATTGAAAAACCGCTTCTGGAACCTGTCTTCTCGTATTCTTATCAAATGTGAGGTCTTGAACCGTCCCGTGATTGAAAATTTTGAAAGGTTAATCGAACTTAATTCTCAAATCCGTTTTATGACATTGTATTTCCATCACATGTCCCAAAATATTAACCCTTCTTCGAATATTCCAAATCGTGTCGACTTATCAAATACTTCTGATTCTACTGTGTTTTTCGATACATCCATGATAGAAGAAACTCGTGGAATCCCGGATCATTTACGCGTGCAGCAGATCCCCAAATTTTTTTCCAATAAATATCGAAACATCAACTGCAACAATATGTTCTACACTGACGGATCACTTCTTGATGGGTCCACTGGCTTCGGTATTTTCAATAACAATTTAACCGTCTCCCATAAACTCGATAATCCTGCTTCTGTTTACTTCGCAGAATTAGCTGCAATTCAGTACACCCTAGGGGTTATCAAAAAAATGCCCAAGGACCATTATTTCATCTTTACGGACAGTCTCAGTTCCATTGAGGCTCTCCGATCGATGAAAGATGTTAAGCACTCTCCGTATTTCCTGGGGAAAATACGGGAACATCTGAGTGCTTTATCCGAAAAATCGTTTCAGATTACCTTAGCGTGGGTCCCTTCTCACTGCTCATACCGGGCAATGAGAAAGCGGACCCTTTGGCTAAGGTGGGCGCAACAAACGGTGATATTTATGAAAGACCAATTGCCTTTAATGAATTTTTCGCACTTGTACGTCAGAATACGATCATCAGTTGGCAAAATTCTTGGACCAGAGGGGAACTGGGAAGGTGGTTACATTCCATAATCCCCAAGGTGTCGACGAACCCGTGGTTCAAGGGGTTGGATGTAGGTCGGGATTTCATTTGCGTGATGTCCCGGCTTATGTCCAATCACTATAGATTTGACGCGCATCTCCGTCGTGTTGGGCTCGGGGAAAGTGGTATCTGTGCCTGTGGTGAGGGTTATCACGACATAGAGCATGTGGTTTGGTCATGCCCTGTACACCGTGACGCCAGGTCTAAATTAATAGCTTCCCTGCAGGCCGAAAGTAGGCCCTCCTGTTCGTGATGTCTTGGCGAGCCGTGACCTATCCTACATGTCCCTTATATACGTTTTCCTGAAATCCATCCACGCCCCAGTTTAATCCTATTCCCTTCCGCCTACATCCAACCAAACGACAAGAACACGTTAAGACCCCGGATCCGGAAACAGCAACTAGACCCGCACGATACTCTCAGGTCCCGAGGGAGACAACCCAATATGCCAGTCCGTAATATCTTGGCCCAGCAGCGGAACATATTCAATATGCTGCTTACCTATGGCGATGGAAAACCATCAAACAACAAATCAGTGCTTTTAATGCAAAACATTCTAGCTTTAAGTTAGATTTAGTTTCAGCTCGTAGTCGGCAGCGAGGATAAAAAATTTGCTTTTAGTTATTAAGATACTTTAGAAAGTAAGCTACCAGCTATAATTGGCGCCGTTAAACATTAAATTGTTTTTGTGCCGTGTCAAATAAATTATAGATGAAGAAAAAAAACAACAAATCGTTTGCAAAGTCAGATCGGTTGTATCCGTTTGTGTCGACTGTGCTTGTGAAGAGATGTGGTGATTGGTTGCTCGGTATGATTTAGACAATCGATGTTATTTATCAAGTTTTCAATAGTGTATGTCATACAATAGGTAATTTTGTTATATAAATTTAACCTTAAAAGAACTTCTGGTCGGTTGATGCCAACCTCGAAATTCTGAAAAGAAATGACTGAAATATAAACGCTCAAAACCTGACCACATTTCCCTGGTTTTTCCTGGTTGAATTACTAGATTTTCAAATTCAGGCGCCTAACTTCGATATAGACGTTAGTCCAACTTCAAAAGGTTGGACTACACTGCTCACTGTTTGTCAGTATAAAAACGAACTTTGAGCGTGAAAGCGCATTATTCTATAGTCAACGGTGTACCCGCGGTAAAGAAGCCAAGAAATCTGTCGAAGCGCAGAAAAGCATTAAAAAATGTGACGACAGGAGAAACGTGAGAAGAGGTATTTTCAGACCACCGTACGTTTGCTGTTGCCAGGAGAACTAGCACGATGTATCCAAAGGAAGTGAGCTGTTACGAAATACACTAACTCTAAGTAAATTGTTTCATTCCTCTTGCCAAGCACAAATTACAATTGGCCTTTCTCAGGGCCACAAACAACAAAACTGATTTTTTTCTTACCTTAATAATTATAAAATGTGCAGTTTTACGTTTATTACAAGTGATGAAAAATCTTACCTACTTCAATTTCAAAATTTTAGAACACCAAAAGAAGCCTTGGTATTTCAAAACAGTAATAACACCGGCAATAAACTCTAACCTGTCTTCAGTTGTCGAAGTTTGTTCAATTCATCGGATTGCCATTTGCCGATGATTCTGGTTCTCTCGTTATCTCTAGAGCAATATCATTTCAAATCGCCTGGAAATACGCGAAAATTTAATCGAACATTTTTGATTTGAATGAAACTTTGCACACGTATTTGGCTTAGCAAGCTGAGCATTTTTCACAGATGGAGAGGTTTTTTACACCCATGAGTTACATTCTAAAAGGGCGTATACCTTTTGGCATAGGTTTGTAGCCCAGAAACCGTTGGTTGTATTGTAGCCCAGAAACCGTTGGTTGTATAGAAAAACTGTATGAGAATGAGTTGTAGCGAATCGAAAATGCATCATAAAAAATACCCACTGTACAAAGAAAATTTTTTTTGACCAAAAAAAAATTTTTTGACCAAAAAAAAATTAAAAATAAAAATTAAATTTCAATTAAAAAAATGAGTTGATTTTTTTTTTATTTTTTTTTTAAAGAAACTTGACGTTAATACGCAACTTTTAAAAAAAGTCCAGAATGGAGAAATGAAAAATAATTTTTTTATGGTAGATTAATTTTTTTATGAAAATTCTAATTCAAACATTTTTCAAAATATTTGTATTCTAATGATTTTAAAAGATGCAAAAAATCATTTTGAATCAAAAAGCTCTTGGAAGTAAACATTCTAAAGGCATTGGTTTTTGAGTTATTTCTATTTTAAGCTCGAAAAAATATAATTATTTAGGAAAATACACGTTTTTCTTAATTTGTCCATGGTTCTCCAGCGAAAACCATACGTTCATTGGAATGTCTGATCATAAATATACAATTCATTCTTTGACAACAAAACGATTGGGCGAACGGTCCTCAAGAAAAAAGTTAGATGTTCTAAGTAATATAAATATATATAAGAATCAAATATTTATTTTCGAGTTCTATTATCTTAGGAACATGTTTTTTATGACTTAGATACTTTACAGAACTAGTTTCACCTTATATTTTATATACATCATAAGTAAATGATTCGTCATCTTTTGAAAACAGCTTCGTTTGTATTTTATTTTCTGAAATCGGAACAAAAGAGTAATACTTTTGTGTGGCAGCTATTATTATAGATTTTTTGAAAATATTGCTCCATTCTGTTACTCCTTGTTCATATTCTTCGTATGATACCCAACTGACTGACATTTTTGATGAATTTTTATTACTTGTCTGATTAGGCCAATCATACAATTCTTTTGCGCTTATAATGGGATGTTCATGTTCTTTAGCTAAACTTGCATTTCCTGCCATTCGTTTTAATATGCCACCTATTGCATCGCATGGGCCTTTACCATGAGAAGTCGCAAAAAAATGCCACTCTGCATCGACGTTATATTTTGTTTTGAACTTGCAAAGACTTGCAAAGTTTTTTCTATTTTTATATTGTGAGGCAGCTCCTTCAGACATTAACATCGCTTTTTTCAACTCTATTGTTGTTTTCAAAAAACTCTTTAATTTGGCAATGAACACCTGAACCGCAACAGTATCATGATGGAGTACTTCCGATATAATGATGAAGCTGATATTCTTAAGTGTTCCAGATTCTGAATAGTAAACAACGAAGGGATGAATGGTGGCTTGCCTATCATTCCAATAACTACCGTGAAACGGGGCGAATAGAAACAGTCTGCGATATATCTTGCAGTGTACAAAAAATACTATAATGTATAGAATGAATATAAAAGTTTCAAAACATGGGTCTTGCCTCCCTTTATTAAGGGTGTAACGTCCATTTTGATAAAATAAGTAATTCATTGTTTTATTGAAAAATATGTTGAATGTTTCTATTCACCCCGCAATGGGGCGAATAGAAAAACTCGCCAATAAAATACGTTTTCCTTGTTCTGATAGAAAATTTGAGTTTTAATTTGAAGGAAACAGAACAATTGCAATGGACTTTTTTGTTGGTAAATCCTGACCATGATGGGCTGAAAATGCACAAAACATGTTCCAGACATCATTTTACATATAAAACATTATAGCATTTCTCAAATCCACATGTTTTGGTACAAAAAATAGCCGCTACGGCGTTGTTTCTATCCGCCCCGTTAATCTGAGAACCGCGAGTTTTCCATGAAACATAGGTGACGTGGTGATGAATACCTTACGGCAATCCTTTAATTCACCGTAAAAACTTGAAATGCTTAACTACCGACCCAGTATATCACACGAACAAGTTCTAAGTGGAGCAGAATGGCTTCCACAGACAAAGTTTTTTGGTACTCGGAAACGTCCAGAATTTGAGCCCCGATTTTGCATTTTTGACGTAGAACTACGTTTTACTTTAGCATACCACGCAGGGATGCAAACAGAAAAACTGGGACGAAATTTGTCCCTTTTCAAATGCTTATAGGTCGGTTGGTTTTCAAACGATTTCCTTCATTTTTGCAGCAATCGATTGGAAAATTATACACGCATCTGCCCAAATGCAGAAAAATGTTGTTTGAATCTGCGAACTATTGCACTATTGCAAATTGTCAAGCCTTGTTGAAATGAAAATAACGTCCTCTGATTGGTCGCTTGATGGCTTTCCCTAAAAAGGTCGACAAATCTAGTTAGCCGTAGCGTAGGGGCTTGCGCCAGTATCAGCTAGTTTGCCGAATTTGCTTTCGGCTTGAAAAAATCATTTGCCGGTTGGTCACATATCATAGCAGCAACAATCGTTTCGGATGGCCGGTCGAGGGCTAGGGCTTTTTTCCCCTTGATGAAGCTTGGTCTTATTTTGGCAAACAACAGCATGCTGTGCTATCCAGCTAGCCTAGCAATCAAAATTTACTATGTGTGAAAACAGCTTTTACAGTGTGTTGTATGAGTGCCTTATTCCCCCACTGTGGGCAGCACAAAGATTGCGTTCAGCATATCCGATTTTGAACAGCAAACTACATTTATCGAGGTAAATTAACAAGTAGTTGAAGATTAATAATTTTTTGAAATGTCTCGAGCGCTAGACTTCGGAAACAAATGCTTTCTCATTCTGTTTAATCAGTGATATAAGAATTTTTATGCGGGAATTAAAAGCCGACAACCTTTCAACAGCTGCTCGTTGCACGAAAATATGAAAATATTACACTTCATTCAAATGTTAGAGCGCCTTAGCAAAGGCGATTGATTCGACTTCACAGCAATAATTTGTACTGGATTAAGAATTTTATCGTCTCCCAGCCGCAGAGTTCCAACACGATACAAAAATTAAAAGCGAATTGTGGAGTCTCGCCGGTCTCGGCAGTGGGCAGCTGCAGTTCCTCGTTTAGTTCGGTTACCCTTCGATCAGGGTTGGACCCCACCAGTGGTAATCCAATCACACGAGACGTTAGTCCAACTTCAAAAGGTTGGACTACACTGCTCACTGTTTGTCAGTATAAAAACGAACTTTGAGCGTGAAAGCGCATTATTCTATAGTCAACGGTGTACCCGCGGTAAAGAAGCCAAGAAATCTGTCGAAGCGCAGAAAAGCATTAAAAAATGTGACGACAGGAGAAACGTGAGAAGAGGTATTTTCAGACCACCGTACGTTTGCTGTTGCCAGGAGAACTAGCCAAGCACGATGTATCCAAAGGAAGTGAGCTGTTACGAAATACACTAACTCTAAGTAAATTGTTTCATTCCTCTTGCCAAGCACAAATTACAATTGGCCTTTCTCAGGGCCACAAACAACAAAACTGATTTTTTCTTACCTCAATAATTATAAAATGTGCAGTTTTACGTTTATTACAAGTGATGAAAAATCTTACCTACTTCAATTTCAAAATTTTAGAACACCAAAAGAAGCCTTGGTATTTCAAAACAGTAATAACACCGGCAATAAACTCTAACCTGTCTTCAGTTGTCGAAGTTTGTTCAATTCATCGGATTGCCATTTGCCGATGATTCTGGTTCTCTCGTTATCTCTAGAGCAATATCATTTCAAATCGCCTGGAAATACGCGAAAATTTAATCGAACATTTTTGATTTGAATGAAACTTTGCACACGTATTTGGCTTAGCAAGCTGAGCATTTTTCACAGATGGAGAGGTTTTTTACACCCATGAGTTACATTCTAAAAGGGCGTATACCTTTTGGCATAGGTTTGTAGCCCAGAAACCGTTGGTTGTATTGTAGCCCAGAAACCGTTGGTTGTATAGAAAAACTGTATGAGAATGAGTTGTAGCGAATCGAAAATGCATCATAAAAAATACCCACTGTACAAAGAAAATTTTTTTTGACCAAAAAAAAATTTTTTGACCAAAAAAAAATTAAAAATAAAAATTAAATTTCAATTAAAAAAATGAGTTGAATTTTTTTTTATTTTTTTTTTTAAAGAAACTTGACGTTAATACGCAACTTTTAAAAAAAGTCCAGAATGGAGAAATGAAAAATAATTTTTTTATGGTAGATTAATTTTTTTATGAAAATTCTAATTCAAACATTTTTCAAAATATTTGTATTCTAATGATTTTAAAAGATGCAAAAAATCATTTTGAATCAAAAAGCTCTTGGAAGTAAACATTCTAAAGGCATTGGTTTTTGAGTTATTTCTATTTTTAGCTCGAAAAATTATAATTATTTAGGAAAATACACGTTTTTCTTAATTTGTCCATGGTTCTCCAGCGAAAACCATACGTTCATTGGAATGTCTGATCAAAAATATACAATTCATTCTTTGACAACAAAACGATTGGGCGAACGGTCCTCAAGAAAAAAGTTAGATGTTCTAAGTAATATAAATATATATAAGAATCAAATATTTATTTTCGAGTTCTATTATCTTAGGAACATATTTTTTATGACTTAGATACTTTACAGAACTAGTTTCACCTTATATTTTATATACATCATAAGTAAATGATTCGTCATCTTTTGAAAACAGCTTCGTTTGTATTTTATTTTCTGAAATCGGAACAAAAGAGTAATACTTTTGTGTGGCAGCTATTATTATAGATTTTTTGAAAATATTGCTCCATTCTGTTACTCCTTGTTCATATTCTTCATATGATACCCAACTGACTGACATTTTTGATGAATTTTTATTACTTGTCTGATTAGGCCAATCATACAATTCTTTTGCGCTTATAATGGGATGTTCATGTTCTTTAGCTAAACTTGCATTTCCTGCCATTCGTTTTAATATGCCACCTATTGCATCGCATGGGCCTTTACCATGAGAAGTCGCAAAAAAATGCCACTCTGCATCGACGTTATATTTTGTTTTGAACTTGCAAAGACTTGCAAAGTTTTTTCTATTTTTATATTGTGAGGCAGCTCCTTCAGACATTAACATCGCTTTTTCCAACTCTATTGTTGTTTTCAAAAAACTCTTTAATTTGGCAATGAACACCTGAACCGCAACAGTATCATGATGGAGTACTTCCGATATAATGATGAAGCTGATATTCTTAAGTAAACAACGAAGGGATGAATGGTGGCTTGACTATCATTCCAATAACTACCGTGAAACGGGGCGAATAGAAACAGTCTGCGATATATCTTGCAGTGTACAAAAAATACTATAATGTATAGAATGAATATAAAAGTTTCAAAACATGGGTCTTGCCTCCCTTTATTAAGGGTGTAACGTCCATTTTGATAAAATAAGTAATTCATTGTTTTATTGAAAAATATGTTGAATGTTTCTATTCACCCCGCAATGGGGCGAATAGAAAAACTCGCCAATAAAATACGTTTTCCTTGTTCTGATAGAAAATTTGAGTTTTAATTTGAAGGAAACAGAACAATTGCAATGGACTTCTTTGTTGGTAAATCCTGACCATGATGGGCTGAAAATGCACAAAACATGTTCCAGACATCATTTTACATATAAAACATTATAGCATTTCTCAAATCCACATGTTTTGGTACAAAAAATAGCCGCTACGGCGTTGTTTCTATCCGCCCCGTTAATCTGAGAACCGCGAGTTTTCCATGAATCATAGGTGACGTGGTGATGAATACCTTACGGCAATCCTTTAATTCACCGTAAAAACTTGAAATGCTTAACTACCGACCCAGTATATCACACGAACAAGTTCTAAGTGGAGCAGAATGGCTTCCACAGACAAAGTTTTTTGGTACTCGGAAACGTCCAGAATTTGAGCCCCCATTTTGCATTTTTGACGTAGAACTACGTTTTACTTTAGCATACCACGCAGGGATGCAAACAGAAAAACTGGGACGAAATTTGTCCCTTTTCAAATGCTTATAGGTCGGTTGGTTTTCAAACGATTTCCTTCATTTTTGCAGCAATCGATTGGAAAATTATACACGCATCTGCCCAAATGCAGAAAAACGTTGTTTGAATCTGCGAACTATTGCACTATTGCAAATTGTCAAGCCTTGTTGAAATGAAAATAACGTCCTCTGATTGGTCGCTTGATGGCTTTCCCTAAAAAGGTCGACAAATGTAGTTAGCCGTAGCGTAGGGGCTTGCGCCAGTATCAGCTAGTTTGCCGAATTTGCTCTCGGCTTGAAAAAATCATTTGCCGGTTGGTCACATATCATAGCAGCAACAATCGTTTCGGATGGCCGGTCGAGGGCTAGGGCTTTTTTCCCCTTGATGAAGCTTGGTCTTATTTTGGCAAACAACAGCATGCTGTGCTATCCAGCTAGCCTAGCAATCAAAATTTACTATGTGTGAAAACAGCTTTTACAGTGTGTTGTATGAGTGCCTTATTCCCCCACTGTGGGCAGCACAAAGATTGCGTTCAGCATATCCGATTTTGAACAGCAAACTACATTTATCGAGGTAAATTAACAAGTAGTTGAAGATTAATAATTTTTTGAAATGTCTCGAGCGCTAGACTTCGGAAACAAATGCTTTCTCATTCTGTTTAATCAGTGATATAAGAATTTTTATGCGGGAATTAAAAGCCGACAACCTTTCAACAGCTGCTCGTTGCACGAAAATATGAAAATATTACACTTCATTCAAATGTTAGAGCGCCTTAGCAAAGGCGATTGATTCGACTTCACAGCAATAATTTGTACTGGATTAAGAATTTTATCGTCTCCCAGCCGCAGAGTTCCAACACGATACAAAAATTAAAAGCGAATTGTGGAGTCTCGCCGGTCTCGGCAGTGGGCAGCTGCAGTTCCTCGTTTAGTTCGGTTACCCTTCGATCAGGGTTGGACCCCACCAGTGGTAATCCAATCACACGAGATCAGCACCTCCAAGTGGTCTAGGAAGCTAACGCCATTCGGCAGTGTAAGGAGCGCTTTAGCGTGTGTAGACTACAGTTATAATAATACAATGTTTTCTTATATTCTATACATTATTTCCACTAGTTAGTCGTTTTTTATTTGATTTCTGCCCATGGTGATGTCGATATTTTCGCAGTGCTGATTATAGTGACGCATCATGCGATTTATTGGGCCATTTTTTGAGTAGTTTGTTCTGTGAGAATTTTCCGAAAATATTTTACGATTTCCTAGTTGACGACTGGGTGCATAAGAATTTAGTTGTGATAATAATTGAGTAGATTGCACGCGTTGAGAAATAATGTCATTGATAAAATAAAGCATTGAAAGATCGCGGCGTTCTTTAAGTGCTTGTATGTCTATAAGCATGCAGCGTGCTTCATATGATGGTAAGGGAATGATGTCCAATTTAGCTTACGAAGCGCGTACAAAAGAAATTGTTTTTGGACAGATTCAATGCGTTCTTCATGTGTGGCAATATAGGGATTCCATACAATGCTACAGTATTCCAGAATTGGTCGGACGTATGTAATATATAATTGTTTGATTGTATATGGTTCTTGAAAATTGTGGCCGAAGCGTTTTATAAAGCCCAGCATACTATTTGCTTTGTTGATAATTGTATTATAATGTTCTATGAATGTAAGTTTGAAGTCTAAGATTACGCCTAGGTTCCTTACGATTTTGCATTTTTCTACTGGTTGGTTTCCTAAGAAAATGTCTGTTGGTGGTGTTACTGTTTTTCTGCTAAAGGCTATTGAATTACATTTTTAAATGTTGAGTTGTAATAGAGTTTTGTTGAACCAAGTGTAGAATACATTAATTTCATTCTGGAATATTTCGAAGTCTTCTGCATTGGTTATTTCTATAAAGAGCTTCACATGTATTGACTTAAGAAGGAAGGAAAAGTCATTTACGTATAATATAAAAAAGAGGGCCCAGGTGGGAACCTTGAGGAACCCCAGAGTTACTTCTATTGGGTTTGAAAAGAAATTTTGAAAGCGGACTATTTGTGTTCGTTTTGTTAAGTATGACTGCAGCCATTCCAAAAATTTTGTTTCAGTTCCGTACTTTTCGAGCTTGAAGAGCAATAATGGTATGTCGATTCTGTCAAATGCCTTGCTAAAGTCCGTATAAAGAGCTTCTACGTGGTTACCGTTGTCCATTACCGTCAGAGTGAAAGTTATGAATTCCAAAAGATTTGTGGTAGTTGATCGGCCTTTGTAAAAGCCGTGCTGTTGAGTTGTAATTTGGTGTTTTACTTGTTGAAAGATTTTTTCATTAATTATTGATTCAAATAATTTTGGAATGCATGAAATAATGGCAATTCCACGATAATTACGAATGTCAGATTTAGCGCCAGATTTGAAAATTGGCACTAAATATGAAGTTTTCCAGAGTTCTGGGAAAATTCCATTCTTCAGGGACATGTTAAAAAGGTGTTGTAGAGTGTAGATAGTTCTTCTGCCAAGTTTTTGAGAAAAATTGGAGCTATTCTGTCAGGTCCAGGACCTTTCGTAGCGTCCAAATTTTTAAGTGCGTTTTGAATTTCGAATTCAGATATTTGATTGACAGATAAAGAATTCGAAAATTCAGGAAATTACGAGAAGTATTCGCGGTCGCGATCTGTTTCTTCATTCTTCATTTCTTGAAAAAAAGTGGCAAAAAGACTACATATTTCATTACTAGTTTGTCCTACATTACTTTCAAGATGCATTCGTGATGGAAATTTGTTACTTTTTAGTTTGGTTTTTACGTAATTAAAGAAGTTCTTAGGGCAAGACTTGATTTGATGTTCGATTTTACGATTATGTTCTTCATGTGCAATTTTAATGGCTGCGTCAAGTTGACAGCAAATTTCTTGGTAATTTTGAAGATTTTCGCTATTGTTGTCTTTTTTGTATATTTTATGTGCTTTTTGTTTTCTATTTTTTAGGTTCTTCAATTGTGAATTAAACCACACTGGATATTTGTTGGTGTTCGTTCGTCTTCTTTTTTTAGAGGTACATTTTCTGATATAATTTGATTAATTATTTCATAAAACTTTGTTACTTCTTCGTTGACATTTCCTTCTTTACAAATTATACTACGCCAATTTATTATGCGAAGTCTACGTTTGACTTGTTCGAAGTCAGTTTTGTGGTATTCCGGTACATCCTCGTACTCGCAGTCGCTGGGGGACGAAGTGTTATTCATTACTATTGAATATTCAATTGCTGCGTGGAATGCTTCATTTTTCCAGATGGGAGTCAATGATGCATCTACACAGAAGTCTTCAGTGCAGTTTGTGAATAATAGGTCTAAATAAGCATTTTGTTTGTTTTTGACATGATTGATTCGATATAGACCGAGTTCTGAGGATTTGCCAAAAAGATACTGCAGTGTTTCGTTCTCGCCTACGACTGGGAGTAAGATAGATTCATTTTCAATGTCTACAATAAAGTCTGCATTACGTTGGTTGAAGTCGCCATAGACATGCAGTTTTACTTCTGGTTTCATGTTAGACATAATAGATTCTAGAGTTTTGAAAAATAATTCATACAAATGTTTATGAGCATGTTCCGGTGGAAAGTACACGGAACAGAAGATATGTTCTTCGCCAGCAATAAATGCTTTGGCCCATACGTGTTCAAATTCTTTATATTTGTCGGATATTATTTCTTCAGAAGGAAAGTCTACATGAGGACTCCACCGCCTGACTTTTTTTGACTGGTAGACAAATTCCGATCGTGCCGGAATACATTATAATTGTTTCCAAATACTTCTTCGCTTCTTACGCTTTCGTCCCAGCTACTTTCAGTTCCTAAAATCATTTTAAAAGATGACGACAATAGATTTTGTTGAATTTCTTTCATTTTGCTTGGGCTTTTCATGCGATTGAAATTCTGACAATAGATAAGAATTTCAGTCGCATTCTGTCGAGGAAGCGAAGAAGTGTTAGTCAAGTTATTATTTATGTTAAAATATAATGGTTCTGCCTCAGAAGAGGGCGTCCTTACTTGCGAAAATTTGTACTAAATTTATTTACACTTTCGCGAAGTTGTTGAAGACGGTGCGTGCGTTCATTTGATAAAAAATGACGATATGATTGAAGGTCGGCTACTGCTTCGGCTGGCGTGAGTCCATATTCCTGGTGGACTTCAATAAAGACGCGTTGGAGTTGTTCTGGAGATGTCGGCAGTCCTTCGGATGCGAGAAGCATTCTTATACTGGTTGGTGTCATTCCTTCTACGCATACAGATGATGGTTGGTCCTTCATGTATGCGAGATATAGGCGTGTAATATGCATTACTTTTGGGTCGCGGAGTCTAGCCTTCAAAAAGCGCTCGTCGCCATTCGATGATTGCTGCGTAAGTCGGACGATTGGTGGACGCATGGGGTCAAGTTCAAATTGGCTGTCTTGCGGTGCTGATTGTATGCTGGCGTTGCTGGCAGGAGCCGGTGCAGAATTTTCATTGTTAGTTGCATTTTTTTCTGTCAGATATGGGTTGATAGTTTCGCCTTACTGGAAATTTATAAATTTTGATGTTATGTCTGAATTCAGCGGCCCAGCAAATTGAACGCGTGCAGCTGCCAGGAGGTCTTTGTCCTCCGAGGGTAGTGGTTGTTTTGGCATTTCAGCAGTTTGAGTTTCCTTTGAGTTGCAGGCGAAATGGTTTGTTCCGTGTTTATAGGTGTTGTTACTTATGCTGATAGGGTTTGAGTTTTCCTGCTGACGTTTGCGTTGCTGCATACGTTTACGAGCGGCCTTTTCTGCTTGCTTGCCACTTTGTACAGTGTATATTTTTTATGGTGCATTTTTAATTCCCTACAACTCATTCTCAGACAGTTTTTCTATACAACCAACGGTTTCTGGGCTACAATGCTTCGAATAAAACCTATGCCAAAAGGTATACGCCCTTTTAGAATGTAATTCATGGGTGTAAAAAATCTCTCCATCTGTGAAAAATGCTCAGTTTGCTGAGCCAAATAAGTGTGCAAAGTTTCATTCAAATCAGAAATGGTCGATATTCGACCATAGGTCATTTGGCGCGATCTTGCTCTCTAGCAGAATTTTCTACACTTAAATTATTTTTCACGTTATACAGTACTGGACAAAAAAAGTACGCACCCACTATCCTAATGTTGAACTCCCTGTATCTTTTTTATTATAAGGTATATGAACTCGATGAATTCGGATAAGTTGTAGTATTTCTAATATACTAACGATTGGTATAATAATTTTGTCAAAGAATTGCATATTAAATTCACACTTCAGCATAATTGTAATTAAGCTCTATTTTCGCTTGGTCAAAATAAAGTACGCATTCTTTATATCATCATCAGTTTACTATTTCTCAGCTCAGATAATTTATTTTTTATTGTGTCCTACTCCTCGTAAGTCCAATAAGATTCCTATTGCTGCAGAGAAACGTCGAAACAATGTGTTTGATTATTTGTTTATCATTATTAGTGCGCGGTAAAACCGGATAAGATGGGGAAAAGCCAATTTCCGTAGATATTCGTAAACTTATAGTTAACAACCGTCAGGAAGGTCTTTCTTATAGAGAAATTGCTCGAAAATATGGTTTAAGTGAAGCAGGAGCACGAAAAATATGCAAAAAGCATGGAGAACTGGGAAGCGTAGCCGATCGGACCGGTAGAGGAAGGTAGCGGAAAACTACAACTAGCGATGATCGCCGAATTTCTCGAGAAGTGGCAAAAAATCCTTTCGCTACCAGCCGAGTGATTCGTGAAAATGCTGATTTAATATATCTCTGAACGAACTGTGCGCAGAAGACTACAAGAAATGGGTTATAAGAGTGGATTTGCCCAACGACGACCTTTGATTCGAAAGGTTAACAGGTTTGTTTACTTCGTGTTCAGCATACATTTTTGGCTGAGGTTTATTTCTGCAGGATCAAAGGCCTCAAAAATACATCGACATGCCGATAGAGTTCTGGAAACAGGTTATCTGGAGCGATGAAAGTAAATTTGAACTCTTTGGCCACAAACAACGAGCACGAGTTTGGACGAAACCTGGTGAGAAACTTGCCGATAAAAATATTCAGAAGACGGTCAAGCACGGAGGTGGCAGTATCATGGTGTGGGGGTGCTTTGCTTGGTCGGGTGTTGGTAATATTGAGAAAATTGATGGCATAATGACAACAGACTATTACATCAGCATTTTAAAGAGAAATCTTATAGAGTCGGCGCGAAAGGTTGGCTTAGAGAAGAAGTTCACTTTTCAACAAGACAATGATCCTAAGCATACCGCCCACAAAACCACTGCGTATTCCGTGCTTCACGTATCAAGCTATTGGAATGGCCATCACAAAGCCCGGACTTAAATCCGATAGAAAATTTGTGGTCGATTTTGGATCAAAATGTCGACAAGGGAGATGTCACCAACCGCGACAAACTGTTTGAAGCTTTGGAAAAAGCTTGGACAAATATCGACTCCCAACATATTAAAAACCTCGTTGAAAGTATGCCTCGGTGGCCAAACTAAATACTAAGATAAAAAAAATCAGCTTGAACGTTGAATCACTATAGTGCGTACTTTATTTTGTCCACAAGAAAAATGACAATTTCCAAATATAAGCTCTTTTTATGTTTATATGCCGTTCTCATGTCGCTTCATCTAACATTTTTCGAAAGTACAGTTCCAGTACTGTCTTTTGTTAGAACACTTTGATTATCCATCTGCCTTAGATTCTACCTTAATCAAGAAAGTTTGAACATATCACAGGTGCGTACTTTTTTTTTGTCCAGTACTGTAATTACCGGAAAAGTTATGTGAATATTTTCCACTGTCATTTTCATGTAGATATTACATGAGTTCATCATGAATTGTTGAGATGATTTATCCTGTGAATCTTATTCAGAAGACATGTGCATTTCATGTGAGTATCACATAGAATTTAACTACCGGTAAATTGAAAAGCATTTGATTGTCTGATAGGTTCTACGTTTTATGCAATGTATAATTTTCTATTGTGGTTTCCTAAATTCTTGAGAGACTAGGAATAGTTTTCAGAAATTATCCAAATATATTGCTTGATAAGTCGCGCAGGCATGCAAAATCGCCAATTCGTAAATTAATTAAACGACACACAAAATGGCAAAATGATATTATGACATTCGAGTGCGTCTTGAACTGTCCTACAAGTCAGACGTCTTTTCGGTTGCTTGTGGACTGGTCTTTGACTGCCTATAGCTTCAAAGTTTGTGTTCTGTCAGTGTGTCTTTTAATGATTACCTGAAAGTTATTTCCCATCAGTCTTTCTCAAGAATACCTACTTTTGAATATAACATTTGTTTTAACTTTTTTCGTATCACCTGAAATGGCAGGACGAAAAAAGAAACCACGCATCGCTGCGGGGAGGAAAAGAGAGGCATCTGTTTCTGACACTTCGAGTGTCTGTAGTGACAATCCTTTTGATATTTTGCCTGAGCAAGAAGCTGGTGAAATGGAAGTTATTAGTAATGAAACTATACAAAATGTAAAATATTTAAAAAAGGAGAAAGTTCCACCTTGTGGTAACTATTGCTTCTGAATTTAATATTTTCAAAAAGGAACTTCCAACGTTTGTTTCTGACGTTAGAGTTACCTATCAATTTGGTCGTAGAGGCGAATGCCGCTTATTGGCCGACTCTATAAAAGTATTTAACTGAAAAGATGTATAAATTTTTTACATATGATACGAAGAGCGCCAAGCCGTTCAAGGTCGTATTGAAAGGTCTCACCAACGATCAAACCGTTGATGAGATCAAACTTACTTTAACAGAATTACTTGGCATAGCCCCTACCCAAGTAATTCTAATGAAACAAAAATCACGAGGCGAAAACAGTCAGCGCACTGGAATTTCCCTTGTTAATTATTTACTTCATTTTAACCGCAGTGAGGTTATTAACTTAAATTTTTTTGAAAAAGCACATGCTTTATATAACGTGCGTGTAAAGTGGGAAGTTTATAGAAAGTTTTGCGGAGGTGAAAAGCATATCACCCAATGCCGTATTTGCCAACGTTATGGCCATGGTTCAAAATTCTGTAACATGGACCAAAAACGCCTTATTGTGGAGACTCTTCTCACAAAAAGGACACATGTCCTGTGAAAGAGAGTAAAAATTTTCGCTGTGCGAATTGTAACGGCAACCATATGTCAAATTTCTACCAATGCCCACACAGTACCAAAAAATGAAAATCACAACTAATGCACATAACGGATTCTAGCACATAAAGTGAAAAACATATACAATTTCACACTGTTCAAAATGCACAATACAGAATCGTTTTAAGCCATGTAAATTTGTGCGTTAATTGATATAAACTTAAAGCTTCGAATATGAATATGCATGCAAATTCACAATATATTCATTTACATTGCATGTGAATATAATGCCACACGGAATATTACATGGTTTCCAATGCTCCATTTATGTGCATTTAAAGTAATGTAAATTTTTTTTACTGTGCAGTCCGTTTAGCAATTGTTAAGGCAAGGCAAGATAAACAAAATTCAATTTCCCAATCAAAACAAACTTCAAAACAAAATTCTCCAAGCGTACCAATAACGCCCACTTCTTCTTCCCCTCTGCATACTCGTTTAACATATGCACAGGTTACAGGTAGTTCGAACATTCTACCGCCAAATGTTGGTAGTTCGAAAATGACCGCTAATACGGGTAAGCAAACACGCTAGAAAATAATTGTACACCTATTACCCCAGCTAATATTGCTACCGAAAATATTTTTTCTAATGTCAACTGCCTGGGGCCTAGTACGGCAGGTAAACTTACTTTTCTGCAACAGGCAATGTTCGACCTTATGAACGCCATGTTGCAGGCAAAATCAATGTTTGAAGCCATCCAAATAGGTACAAATTTTACAATTAAAATTGTTTCTAATTTGAAATTTAGCAATGATTTTAAATAAACCAATCAAAATTTTAAATTGGAATGCTCGCTCATTGAAGGCCAATGAGAATGAGCTTTTTAATTTTTTAACAGTAAATAATGTGCATATTGCAATTATTACTGAAACATTTTTGAAACCTAACATAAAATTAAAATATGATCCCAATTACGTGGTTCATAGATATGATAGGATTCATGGTTCCGGCGGTGGAGTTGCAATTGTTATTCGTCGCCGAATCAAACATCGTGCTCTTCCCCATCTTGAGACGAAAGTTATTGAAACTTTGGGAATTGAAGTTCAAACTGAACTTAGGATTTTATTTATTGCCGCAGCATATTAACCATTTCAATGCACACGCGAGCACAAAAATTATTTTAAAGGTGATTTACAAAAACTCACCAGAAATCGTTCGAAATTTTTTATAATCGGCGATTTTAACGCTAAACATCGATCATGGAATAATTCTCAAAGTAATTCCATTGGCAAAATTTTATTCAATGATTGTTCTTCAGGATACTATTCTATTTTGTCTCTGAATAGTCCTACATGCTTTTCTTCTTCAAGAAACCCATCAACAATTGATTTGGTGCTAACAGATCAAAGTCATGTATGTAGTGATTTGATTACACATGCTGACTTTGATTCTGACCATCTTCCAATAACTTTTTCTTTATCACATGAATCAGTTTTAAACCCTATGAGCTCTGTTTTCAATTATAACAAGGCTAATTGGGAAAGATACAAAACTCATATTGAGAGAAATTTCAATAATGAGCTTGATTTGCAAAACGAAGTGAATATTGATTCCGCTTTGGAAGCATTAAAATGTACAATTGTTGATGCCAGGAATTATTCTGTTCCAAAGGCTCAAGTGAAATTGGATTCACCAATAATTGACTTAAATCTTCAACTTCTAATTCGTTTGAAAAATGTCCGCAGATGTCAATATCAACGTTCTCGTGACCCTGTTTTTAAAACTATTTATAAAGATTTACAGAAAGAGATTAAACATAGATTTACTCTTCTGAGAAATCAAAATTTTGAGACTAAAGTTGAAAAATTGAAAACATATTCAAAACCTTTTTGGAAGCTGTCGAAGATTCTTAAGAAACCTTCAAAGCCTATTCCAGTTTTAAAAGATGGTGAACGTTTTCTTGTATCCAATGAACAAAAGGCTCAAAGACTTGCTCAGCAGTTTGAGAGTGTTCATAACTCAAATTTGAATTTGTGAGTCCTATTGATGAAGTCACACGTCAATTTGATTTAATTTCTTCCCAGAATTTTTTACCTGCAGAAATAATTGAAACTAACTTGAATGAGATTGAATTAATTATTAAAAATTTCTAAAATATGAAAGCACCTGTTGACGATGGAATCTTTAATATATTAATCAAACATCTCCCTGAGAGCACAATGGAATTTTTAGTGAAAATTTTCAATTGCTGCTTCAAAATTGCATATTTTCCCAAATTATGGAAAAATGCAAAAATTACTCCAATTTTAAAACCGGATAAGAACCCAGCTGAAGTTTCAAGTTATCGACCAATCAGTTCGCTTTCTTCAATAAGTAAACTGTTTGAGAGAATTATTCTTAACAGAATGATGTCACACATTAACGAAAGTTCAATTTTTGCAGATGAACAGTTTGGTTTCCGCCATGGGCGTTCCACAACTCATCAATTGCTCAGAGTTACTAATATGATACGAGCTAACAAATCTGAAGGTTATTCCACTGGAGCTGCTCTTTTAGGCATAGAAAAAGCATTCGACAGTGTTTGGCATTTTCCAATTTTCCTAATCAAAATTTTAAAAAATTATCTTACTGATCGAACTCTGCAGGTTGTCTATCAGAATTCAAAATCTGATAGATTTCCTGTCAGAGCAGGTGTACCTCAAGGTTCAGTCTTGGGTCCAGTCCTGTACAACATATTCACTTCAGATCTTTCTGATTTGCCTCCAGGATGCACAAAGTCATTGTTCTGCGATGACACAAGCATTTCCGTAAAAGGAAAAAGTCTTCGTGTCATATGCAGTCGATTGCAGAAATGTTTAGATATTTTTTCTTCCTACTTGCAAAAGTGGAAAATCTCTCCCAATGCTTCTAAAACTCAAATGATAACTTTTCCGCATAAGCCTAAGGCTTCTTTCCTCAAGCCAAACAATAATCACGTTGTCAAGATGAATGGGGTTATTTTAAGTTGGTCTGACAAGGTTATGTACTTGGGACTAATTTATGATAAAAAACTTATTTTTAAAGAGCACATTGAGAGTATACTAGCCAAGTGCATCAAATATACGAGATGTTTATATCCTCTCATTAACAAGAATTCTAAACTTTGTTTAAAGAACGAACTTTTGATTTACAAACAAATTTTTAGACCAGCAATGCTTTATGCTGTACCGATCTGGTCAAGTTGGTCAAGTTGCTGTTCAACAAGGAAGAAAACGCTCCAAAGGATTCAGAATAAAATTCTGAAAATGATTTTGAAGCGTCCTCCTTGGTTTGGTACACTCGAATTACATAGACTTACTGGTGTTGAACCATTAGAAGCTATGTCAAATAAAATTATTAACAATTTTTGACAAAAATCGTTGCAATCCTCAATTACTACGATAAGCTCTCTTTATAGCCAATAAGTTAGCAATTAAGTTAGTTGTAAGTTTTCTTCCTTTTTTTCTGACAAGTAGGTTTATATCCCTACAAATGATAAGTCCTAATTGCGCAAGCAAACAAATCCTAACAATTAAAATTACAAATTTCTAACAGTGTTGAGAAGTCACCATTTGTGATTGGACACACATACTCATTATTTACTAATATCTATCATAAATACTTAAGCTACTAACAAATCCCCCCCTTAAAGATATTGTGACATTCGCTAACGATAATCACTGTTAGCTGCAATTGTTTATGTTCAGGAAATTCCTCGCAATTTGAACTGAATCTGTGTGAAATCTTGATGTCGGATTCTTATGGTTTTTCTAAAGCTTACTTATTAGGAAGACATCGAGGAATTGCTTTCATGTTCAAAGACAATATCAAACAACAGCTTCGCCATTTTGATTACTGTGTATTTTCGCACGGAAAGTTCACGCGATACTTCATTCTGTTTGACGTTGCCAAGTTGACGTAGTGTGCCGTCACATCGTGCGAAAGAGCCCATTGTTCCGTCACGAAATATTAGTCCTAAAGGTACATTTTTAGCTTAGCCCAGAAGAATGAAAGCCTTCTGCTGAATTTAATGAAAACAAGTGGAATGCAAAACCGAGACATGGCCATCTGCCCTTGTCCCCTAAGACAAGTTTATTTGTTAAGAAAACACGAGAGATCTTGGAGAAAGACCGCGAACGGTTCTGCTATGCCAACGTTTTGCATTCCGCGATGAACCAAAGCCACAGGCATTGCATAACTCGGTAATAAACTAACGAACTTGACGAATGGTAGCGTCGCTCCATGCTCACGCGCGGATTCTTAGCACTCGAGTTAGCGCGCGTGTTACAGAGCTCAATAAAAATAACTAACGCTCTAGGATATAAGTTGAGAAATGAAATGGGCCGAAAGAAAGCGCAGGCCAGAAAAGTATAGCTAGATAAACGGTAGCTCAGAGACCAGAGGGGAAAACCTCTCACTCTGAGTTACCTATAGGGTAATATATAAGCAAGCTGGAGACAAAATAAAGTTAATCTTTTATCTAAAAGTGATTCCGTATGGTCCTTCTGACCATACGTACGGGAAATCTTGTGCACGTTTTCTTCTCACGAACCACAAGATCCCGGTAGGGGGCTCGCAGCGCCCTCTACTGTAGATGCTACGTGATAAAACATAGTATGCATGTGATTTTCACGTAGATGTTATGTTTATGTGACAACCATGCAAAATGACAGAAAATAAATAAGTACAGGAAATTTCACATAACAATAACGTGAAAAATATTTTAAATGTACCATTCCCAGTGATTCGGCAGCTCCATAACAGCTACCAGATAAATGGGAGCTTAAGCACCAACGCGCCCAGTGCTACCAGCCAGAAATCGAAACCCGGCTTTTTCTTTCTTTACCACGATCAGTACCCAACGTCCGTATGGTACCGGTACAGACTTGGAATGAATTATACATATAGTACAAAGAGCGCATTCCCTATTTACTAGGTATATTCTGCCGACCTTGTTAGGTTTAATCTGAGGTCAAAATCTGCGTTTCAACAAGGCTTGACAATTTCCAACTGTTGTACTGAGTTCGAATAATCAAATTACAATTTTCTGCGTTTGGGCGAGTGCATAGATGATTTTCCAATCGATTACTGTGAGAATAATGGGAATCGATTGGAAAGAGACTGAGTTCAAAACGTTTGATGTTTTGGGTTTTTGAGATTGGATCCCTGTATTGGAATTGGACCCCTCTATATGTTGCCGTAAACGTATTCTACGTTAAAAAAGAATTCATCAGTACTACTATAAGTATCCCATCAGTACCAGTAAACCTTAAAAAAAAACTCAGTTGCAATTACCGGCTTCCGGACGAGTTCATATGGATTTTGAGCGCTGATTGTTTCTCACTCGATCAAATGACTAGTAAAACAACATCGACTATTACCACAGTTCAAATATATATTTCATCGCGAAGGCGTTCGATGACAACTTTTGATAAAGATGACACATAACATCTCAGATGGGTAATAATATGTGAATAATCATTCTAATCAACCAAAATATGCTAGAACTTATATGGTAGAGTATCGGCTATATTATCGTTAAGTATTACCTATTATCGAACGTCATAGAGAACTATTTTTTTTGCAGGTAGATGCTCTGTATTATGAAGACCCATCGTGCAAGAAATCAACGCTCTAGGACATCATTTACCCTCCGGACGATAACAGGTAAAACCTGACGAATAGAAGCTGTGGGATTTTTATAAAACCAATATTGTTGCCCAATGTTCAAATATGAATACAATTTAAATGGTCTTTGGGTAGTATTGAGTCTAAATATAATTTGATTTATTGCAATATACCGAAATACAAAATGATTGCGACACTTCGCGATGACGAAAGTTAAAAAATATTTTGAGGCTGTTGGCACCTACACGAAAGCTCATATGTAATTGTCAAAATTTGCGTGATGACAAAAACAATATTTCCTTCCTTCTTTTTCGCATGAAAACTAAACAATTTATTATATCTCGTTCCATGAAAATAACGTATGTTACAAAAGGTTGGTATATACATTTTTCAATACGTCCCGATAGGTTGAGGCAGCACTCGACCCACAATCGCCCAATACACTAGCTGGTATTGCTTTTTTTACACGGAGTAAAAAAGTGTCATTCTGACTTTATATTATACGAACAAATCTTACCAACGGTATACAGTAAAACTATAGCTAATATTTGTGGGTTTTCAATTTTGTATTCTGTATCGTGATTACTTTTAATTTATACACTTATTTATCAGAGTAAAATATCACAAATACAATTTGTAAGCAATCACTTCCCCAACCAAATTCATTATGTTAATGCGCAGGCTTGCATTTTTGCCGAGCTATTGACATCCCTATACCGATAACGGTGAATGACAATGAACTCATGTCCTGGGCTCAATCTCATTTGTGCATGCTATCGGCTGTCAGATAAAGGTGTATGAGAAGTAGCGGTGATGTGCTATCTAGTTCACGCAACCCGGGCAGGAGACCATAACAAAATAATAACTCATCAATAACATATTCAGCTATAAGGGCTAATCGTGTTATTAAAAAGATATTCACGTTTCAAACATGCATATGAAAATATCATAAAATTTTGTTATCATATCTCGCTATGCCTTCAATAAGATATTTGAGTCGATTTTAAAATATCTTATTTAAAGTAAGGTTTCAAGTGAAAACTTTTTGTTATTGATTGTTTATAATATATTCAGTTAGGCATTCAGTGTTCAATAAGTTAAAAATATCTGAATCGGTCATTTTCGTGATTTTTAATGCAAATTATTGGTTTGTTATTGAAATATCAAGCTTTGTTATTCATATAGTCTTGGAGGAACAATATGTTGGTATTATTTTTTGTTACTTTACCAACTAGGGTATCGAACGTCTTCGTCAGTGGTTTTCTTCGGCAGGTTTTTGCTGCAGAAGGTACAGCGCTTTACATGTCGTATTTCCACCATTTATATTACATGTAATCATAAATAAAATACATTTATTGGTAAAGTCTATCTGTCTAGTTTACATAGGGATACCATCCATCTGAGTTAGCAGGACATGTCCTGATTTTGAGACCCTGTATTGACGTCCTGATTTATTTTTCATTTTCTGGCATTTGTCCTGATTTTCATAAGATTTTCAATTTTGTAGTGTGAAAATAATTTGCAGAATTTTTCAAAATCAATATTTTTTTTGATTCCAGAACACAACGGTCACTACGGACGATTTTGTTTTTAGTTGAATCTTAGTTAAGTGACGACAGAAATCTTTTAGGCATTGTAACCGTTAAACATTTGGCTTAACGGGGGACCCTACTCTGTAAGGTCGAAACATTTTTTTTTTCAATGTTTAGAGTAAAGTAAGGTGTTCGGATATTTTGGCTATTGATTAGGGTTCATGTGAAGATTTATTTTACATGTCGTGGTTGCACATATAGTGTATTAAGTTGTTGGCAGCTGGAAACGTGAATGCCCTCCCTAAGTCGGAGTTAGGTTTTTCTCAGCAAGTACTGAACCGATTTGGCTGAATTTTTTTAGCATGTAAGAATGGATTATCTAACTTGTTACATAGTCGTTTTTAAAATTTAAAAAAATTGACAAAACGGCGGCCATTTTAGAAAAAAATTACTTTTTTCATAAAAAAATCGCTTTAAAAAATCATAAAATATTGAAGAAAAAATTAAATATTGAAAAATGGCTATGTAACAAGTAAGGTAATCCATTTTTACATGCTGAAGAAAAAATTCAGCCAGATAGGCTCAGTATATGCTGAGAAAAACTCACCATAATTTAAAAAAAACATAGTAACTATACTTGCACACACGACACACAAAATACATCTCCAAACATATCTTAATTAATATCCAAAATACCCGAACACTTCATTTCACCCTAAACATCCAGAAAAAATCACATTTTTTATTTTTCGTCCAGTCAGTCCCATCTAAACGGTAAGTTTAATTTGAAAAAGTTTACATGTGCTGAACATCTGCCTATACATTCAAAACTGCTTAATAATATTAGATCGTTTGAGAAGTATGTTGAACAGGAAAAGAAGTATTTTGGTGTTTTTGAAGTGCAAATCACATTTAACGTGGTATATTATTTTAAACTTCGAAAAACAGCTTAGCTCAAATTTGTACCGAAAAAAAGGTGTCCTGATTTCTAATTTCAACCAGATGGTATCCCTAAGTTTACAGAAATACTAATTTTGTGAAAATCGGTTCAGCCATCTCTGGGAAAAATGAGTGAGTTTAAACAATCTCAGCAGGCCCGTAGATACCGGGGGGCTAGGGGGGGCTCAGCCCCCCCACGCGTTTGTATTGCCCCACCACGCAATTTTCTCATGTATGTGATTGATACTAAGTGAAAAATCCAAAAGAAAAATCTGAAATATTAGCAATAAGCATTATTGAATAGTCACCGATTTTTTAATGTTAACGGTATCAGTCAATTTTTTGGTCGATCAAATATGCCAAAAAGGATAAATTATTTAATCTTTTGGTGAACCAGTATCCTAACTTCCTGCAATATGATCTTGTGATTCATGTTCATGTTCAGTTCAATATATTTTGGCCGGACTTTTCCGCATCTCGGTAGCATAACCCAGACCGTTACCTGGCCCGGACAACTCTGTTCCGGTTCGGTCCGAAACAAAATCAGACTATAAAAATTGTAGTCTGACCGGACTTCGGACTAGGCATTCCACACTCTACCTGGTCTAATGGTAAGCACTGATCAAACAAAGCCTATCGTAAAATTTAGAATTTGAGCTGACGGTTGAATCGCTCCATTCTCTCAGTATTTCTCGCAGTAGATTCTCTCAGTATCGTTGGTTGACATCGATCGGCGACTCTCGAAGCTGGATTTATAAAGCTGTAATTCCTTCAATGCATTTGTTGCTTCAGAGTAGAACTTTTAAAAACTCTCTTCTGTTCTTAGTTTCTCGACCGCACATGGTCGCACCCTCAAGACATTTGAAAAAATTAAGTGAAAGATACACAGTTTGGAAGTTGTGGGTTCCATCATATTTTCACTTAATTTAAGTTTCTACCTTTATGACTGCATTTACTCCTTGAACCAAAAGATACACAGTTACGCTAATCAATAGCGGTTTTCACGTCGAGCTCGAATACAAATACCTAGCCGTAACCTGTGTATTAGGGTGCCAATGAAAATCAATTTTTCGAATTTCGTTTAACGATAGGGCTCAGAAGTTTCGTCTTCTCGAAAAAAAATCATCCAAAAAAAATTTTTTTTCTCGATAACGTTCACCAGATCTCGACGTATCATGCATTGTTTAGACATTTGGCATAGAAAAATTCGTTATCGTCGATTTCATGAACTTTTACCTGTGCATTTTATCAGTCAGAAAGTTCAAACATTGATCGCTTTGAGGGGCGTGTTCCCAAAGGCCGATTTAGCTAAAATTTTGCAAAGATCCTTTTTTTGTCGAGCACATAACGGTTTTAAACTGCTTACTTCACAAAAAAAATCGTTTTATTAAATAAAAATTCTCTGCCCCCCACGCAAAACAGAGTAGCTACGGCTCTGAATCTCAGGATAACTTTTCTTAACATAACTTTTAAACCATATGTTCAAACATTACGAAATTTAAAAGTTAAGGGTTTTGGAGACAGCCCGATCATTTGCAACCAGCTTTATTAAAATCGGTTATGTGGTTGCTGATTTATTGATATTTCGTGATTTTTACACTTTGCTACATAACCTCTAAACTGAAAATCCGATTACAATTAAACTCAATAGCAACTTATGGCGCAACTAGAGCTTTCATTTTCAAATAATTTCATGAAAATCGGTCCAGCCATCTCTGAGAAAAGTGAGTGAGAAAAAAAAGTTGCACACACACAAACACTTACACATACATACAGACAATGCTCAGTTCGTCGAAGGGGGCCGAGTGGTATATGACATTCGGCCGTTGGGACCACTTACCTTTGGTTTTTTCAGTGATACCTTTCTAGAAGAAAAGCAAAACATTATATTTTCATAGCATTTCAACTGCTGATATTTCGCAGAATCTAACTACGCTATTTCAATTGACATTCTTTTCACGAAAGCACTTTCTGTTATATTTTTATAACTGATTTGTTAGTCGTTATCGCATCTATTTTATAAAAGTGTTTAAAAGATAAAAAGCTATTATTTCATACTTTTCAAAATTTCAACAAAAGTTTAAGGTACAGAGGCATTCCATGGAAAATAAAAAAATTAATTTTTTTTAGGATGCCCTATCCGATTTCACTGAAACTTTGCACACTTGTTTCCAGTTGATAAAAAGGTCACTCTACACTATCAGTTCTTCATGTAGACTCACGACTGCTGTTTCAGAAGGGCTGTGACTGACGAATAAAATGTTTTGTACCAGAAAAACGACTGGTTTAATTAAAATGGTGTCTTCAGCAATTTTTTTTTTCTTCATCTGTAATTTTTTTGACACGGCACAAATACAAATTAATGTTCAACGGCGCCAATTATATCTGGTATCTTACTCTCTAAAGTATCTTAATAACTAAAAGCAAATTTTTTATCCTCGCTGCCGACTACGAGCTGAACCTAAATCTAACTTAAAACTATAATGTTTTTCATTAGAAGCTTGTTAGGTTTGTTGTTTGATGGTTTTCCATTGTCATAGGTAAGTAACATATGTAATATGTTCCGCTACTGGGCCAAGATATTACGGACTGGCATATTGTGTTGCCTCCCTCGGGCCCTGAGAGTATCGTGCGGGTCTGGTTGCTGTATTCGGATCCGGGGTCTTAACGTGTTCTTGTCGTTAGGTTGGATGTAGGCGGAAGGGAATAAGACTAGACTGGGGCGTGGATGGATTTCAGGAAAACGTATATAAGGGACCTGTAGGGTAGGTCACGGCTCGCCAAGAAATCACGAACAGGGACAGCCAGCTGTTTACCTCCGGCCTGCAGGGAAGCTATTAATTTAGACCTGGCGTCTCGGTGTACAGGGCATGACCAAACAACGTGCTCTATGTCGTGATAACCTTCACCACAGGCACAGATACCACTTTCCCCGAGCCCAAAACGACGGAGATGCGCGTCAAATCTATAGTGATTGGACATAGGCCGGGACATCACGCAAATGAAATCCCGACCTACATCCAACGCCTTGAACCACGGGCTCATCGATTCTTTGGGGGTAATGAAATGTAACCACCTTCCCAGTTCCCCTATGGTCCAAGGATTTTGCCATCTGATGGTCGTATTCCGACGTACAAGTGCGAAAAATTCATTAAAGGCAATTGGTCATGTGATGTGGACATGTGATTGAAATACAATGTCATAAAACGGGTTTGAGGATTGAGTCCGATTAACATTTCAAAATTTTTGATCACTGGACGGTTCAAGACTTCACATTTGATAATAATACGAAAAGACAGGCTCCAGAAGCGGGTTTTCAATAGTAGAGTTCCAGCTAAGACTCCAAACTCATCGTATGGGTCGACTGCATGCAACCTAAGGCGACACGCAAACAACGATATTACATTCGCTCCACTTTGATTAAATGTGTGTTTGCTGTGCAGCGGAAGCAGAAACATTCGTACTCATTCACAGGCAATTGTGCAAAAAATTGTTTAAAATTGGAGAAAATCCTTGTCGGTGAAGTTTACCCGATAAAATGTCAATAGAAATGAAATCAAAAGCTCCCTTAATGTCCTAGAACGCACACTATGAGTTGCGAGTATACGCCAGCTGAATATCTGTTAAAAGCAATGCACGGCGGAAGCCAAACTAAGTATCTGATAGTAGACCATTTGATTCGACCCAGTGGTCTAAACGACGGAGTATCATTTTTTCCATCAATTCCCGGATACAGGATAGCATTGCAATCGGCCTATAAGAGTTGTGATCGGAAGCTGGTTTCCCTGGTTTTTGGATGGCGATCACCTTCACTTGCCTCCATTCCTGCGGTACAATATTTTGCTCCAAAAACTTATTGAACAAGTTCAATTAGCGCCTCTTGCCAGTGCCGGGTAGATTCTTCAACAAGTTGAATTTGATGCTTTCCAACCCAGGCGCGTTATTGTTACAGGACAGGAGGGCAACTGAAAATTCTGCCATCGTAAAAGGTGATTCTATCGCGTCGTGGCCCGGAGACGTATCGCGGATAATGTTTGGCTTAGGAACAGAGTCCGGACATACTTTCCTGGTAAAATCAAACACCCACCTACTTGAAGACTCTTCGCTCTCGTTGACCGTTACGCGATTACGCATTCTTCTGGTTGTGCTCATCGATGTCTCCCTCGACGTCTCGTTTACGAACCGACGCCAATATCCGCGTTTCTCTGCTTTAGCCAAGCTTTTAAACTTGGTATCAACCTCCGAATAACGTTTAAAGTCGTCGACCTTGTTTGTATCCCGGAAGGTCGGAAACGCGTCGAATCTTTGCATGTAGACATCAGAGCACTCTTTGTCTCACCACGGAGTGGGAGGCCGTTCTTTGATCGTTCCGCTGGGATATTTTTTCGTTTGGGCTTGCAACGCGGCGTTGAGAATCAAACCCGCGAGGGGGTTGTATTCTTCAAGTGGTAGATGATGTTGAATCGACTCAACCGCTTTTGAAATCATTTCCTCGTATAACTCAATCGATATTCCGTGTGAGGTCATACGGAATGTCAATTGGTCGCATGCGAGTTGACCAGTTAGTAGTTGACATAATAATAGGCAAATGGTCGCTACTGTGAGGATCGAGGATTACCCTTCATGTGCAATCCAACCGTAGTCACGTCGAACATAACGATAGATCCAAAGCGCTTGGCCGCGCTGGAGGTTTCGGGACACCATTGTTTAAAATAGTCATGTCGCAGTCATCGTGAAGGTTATAGATTAAAGAGGAGCGGTTATCATTAGAAGGGGAACCCCAAGCGACGCCATGAGAGTTGAAGTCTCCCAAAATCAAACATAGCGAGGGAAGAAGTTCTATTAAATCAAAGAGCAGGCGTTGCCCAACCTGTTCTCTGGGGGTAATATATATTGAAGCAATTCAAAGCTCTTTCTTAAGCAGCACACATTGTTGCAATGAAGCAAATGCAACTCTCAATGCAGCATTTAAATATTGTAATAATTCGCATCCGTTACTTTTATACAACTTGTAAATAACCGAAAAAGCATGTGCAAACATCGTCAGCATCGATACCCGCTGCAGCATAGGAAGGAAAGAGAGCAGAAATAAAGTTTATTTTGTTTACCTTTACTCTCAGTACTCTTCGATGATGGGGTCGCGAAGTTTCATACAACTACATACGTTATAAAAAACCTTGAATATATCGAAATGTTTCTCTACTTACACGTCTAATAGATACGTTTTTCTACCTGCGATTAAAAATTTACCGTGCAAAACGTGTTTGTACTACCTAATTATTCACGCGCCTCTAATGAAGTGTTGTAAAAGGAATTTTATGATTCAAACTCGCCAAATTATAAACAATGTTTTGGGAAAAGATAGTTCAAAAAACCATGCTCAGTGGATATGAAGTGTTAATTATGCGAAATAATAACAAAACCATGTTTCCAACAATAATATTTTGTCATTCATATTCATTAAAGATGGCTGTTTACTAAGTCTAAATTTTAGCAAATATATGGTTCCACAAGATGTTGCTATACAACAATATGCAACATCATGTGACATTATCGTTATTTAAAAGTATTATAAAATATGTAGTTGGATTTAGATTGCAGAAAACTATCAAGCAATTCCTAGTGTTCAATTACGAGAATAATACAAGTAAAAAACATAATGATGCTCAATTCTTTTTAATTTCTTCAGAGTAACCGAAGAAGTTTCATGCACCGTTAAAAAAGTTTCAAAACATCAAATATCGAGTAATCTAATTTTAAAACATGTTGCAGGTGCTGCTTGGGTTGCCTTGTGAGGTCATTTGACATGCGACAACTTCGATACCTGGAATCGAGGGGAGGTTAATATGATAGAAAGAATAGCACTTTTAAATCCCTAGAAGTACTCCTTCATATGGGGTGTCTCGGTCTAGGCGAATAATATTATAATCATGGAAGGTGAGATCAATATTTGAAGTAAATCAACCCGAAAAAATAACATTAACAAAACATTAAAAAAAACATTAAAAATTGCTGTAACTGTACATAGTTATACCATAATTTAACTATGTTTTTCATTGTAGATACATCAATTTTACATTAAATATCATTGTCCAGAACGATAGAAAACATCGTTTTTGCCATTTTTACAATGAAAAAGGGGGGTCGTTATGTATCTTAACAGCATTTTTTCACGCATTTTTCCCATACATTTAGAAGTCACTGACAATGTTTTTCATGGTAAAATAATTGTCGGTGGTAGATTCAACAACAAAAAACGTTGTTAAAACATGGTAATAACAACAATCGTTTACAAGCTTATACAGTAAAAATACCGTGTTTTTATGAACCATACAAAAAACACGGTATTTTCACTGTAAGCTTGTAAACCATTGTTGTCATTACCATGTTTAACAACGTTTTTTGTTGTTGAATCTACCACCGACAATAATTTTACCATGAAAAACATTGTCAGTGACTTTTAAATGTATGGGAAAAATGCTGTTAAGATACATAACGACCCCCCTTTTTCATTGTAAAAATGGCAAAAACGATGTTTTTTATTGTTCTGGACAATGATATTAAATGTAAAATTGATTATCTACAATGAAAAACATAGTTAAATTATGGTATAACTATGTACAATTACAGCAATTTTTAAGGTTTTTTAATGTTTTGTTAATGTTATTTTTTTTCGGGAAGTTTCACAAAGGGAAAATGCATCGCATTTTTTTTATTTATCAAAACTTTAAACGAATCAATTTTTGGTAAAATACTTCTACAATTCCACTGTAAGACAGAGATAGAATTCTTCATATACGCAGATGAAAGGATATAATCGATGCAAAGAGGAGCCATTGGGCAGTCAACTGCTTCAAAAAATATCTAACTGTTGGGAGGAATGCTGTAAGACAAATTTTATTTAGATCGGGTACATTGAAAATTTTGAAAATCTAGTTCATAATGTCAGAAAATTTCACTAATTCAGTGTTTGTTTCATCAGCTGGATAAGCAAAAGGAACAACTGGGATTTTAGATGTTCCTGGCAGTGCTGGGAACTCCTTCTGGGACCTTAAATTTGCAAGCCTAGGAGGAGTTTGCTTCGGTTTTTCCGCAGCATTTTTAGGTTTGTTTGTACCATTAATTTCACTTTGAGAAATCTTAGGACCTCTTCGGGGAAGTTTAGGGAAGTGAATCGTCAGAATCGGTTTCATCAGAGGACAACAGATCAAAAGAGTTTGATGTAATGCGAGAAGTGGTAACGGTCTTCTTCAGTTTGTCAGCGTAAGAACGCTTCGAACACTCTTTGAGAGACCACTTTATTTTATCCCTGCGCTGCATTAAGAACGCACATGTCGAGAGCTCATGCTGACTCTTTCTTTCAGCATTTTTATTGCAGGAATCATCCGCATGATTCTCTCCACACTTGCCACAACGTGCTTTATTGCAGCAGTAGGCGGCAGTGTGGTCTAATTGCTTACAATTCAGGCAGTTCATGACGCGAGGCATAATCGCACAGGGAGACGAACCCGGTGGATCGAGACGTGGCTTGGTAGTGCTGACCCGGCGAACGTAACTCGAAACGAGTCTGATGGAGTGTATACTTTTTTGCCACCACTGATCGATACTGACCGCAGTTGCTTGCAGTCGAGCACCTTCACATCAGAACATGTGTTATTTTTGAAGCACCCGATAGCACTTTCCAATATACACTCGACGGACAGACTCGAATCGGTTATGACACCGTCGATCTCCACGTCTCGTGCGGGTATGTAAACGCGATACTCGCGTGTGAAGAGCTCAGAGCAAGCTATATCGTTGGCCTCTTTCAGATTACTGACCACGACACGGAGCTTGTTAAGTCGGACCTTGAAAATTTCGGTCACGCCCTTGTACTCCTTCGTCAGGTCTTTCGAAATCTGCAAAATGTTCAACTGTTTCGATTTCGGTCCCGCCTTTGGCCGAAAATAGACAGTATAGCTGCCCTGGGCTCCATCTGGGTAGAGCCTGGGGCGAGGGGGACAGGGGATGGGGTAACAGAAGGGACAGGGTCAGGAGGTTTCGGAGACGGAGGATCGGGGAGTGAGGGATCTACCTCCATTGCGCTAATGCTAGCGCACTAGCGCCGACAAGAACACGTACCTTTTACTTCTTCCTTCCAGCAGACTGGTTGTCCTATCGTTCAAGCCGTTACAGCCACACAGCAGCACCAATACAGCCAACAGCAGCGAGCCTAGCGTGAAATCACTTTACGCAGCGGCACAACTAAACTGTCAGTCGTCCTTGAACACGAATTATCTATTCACTGTGCACAGATCAAAGCTGCAACCAGTATCTTGCAACAATACAGCCACTGTAGCGGGCCGGATACGAAATCGTAGCGACACAACTTACTATCTATTTGGCCTTGGGCGCGGATTATATCCTCTTTTGTTTGGGTATTCGTACACACGGACCGCATTATAATTAAACGACCACTTTGCACGTCTGTTTCTGTCGAGTCTTCGACGCGGAATGGTTCAGCAAAGTTGAAGATAATAAAATTGCGTTTCTAAAATAATATATGTACACCGTAAAAATATTCTTTTTCTGGGCCAAATATTCCAAATTGTCACAAAATCTAAAATATCTTAAAAAGTACCTTTTTTAAAAATCTATTTTTTTTACACATTGAAGACGACAATATGTACTACCACAGATAACAGACATCCAAACTTATTTCGCTTCATGTGTAAAAAAAATGCAACGGTTTTTTGGCATGTCGCAATACGCAGTATGGTGGCGCTAAGAACACTTGTTGTAGTCAATGATTTGATAAAATCGAAAGTTTTTCAGCTCTTATCGATATTATTGCAATGAGAATGGTTGCCGTTTTTGAATGTAGAAATTTTGAGCAGTCGTAATTTGTACATTATCGACTTCTTAATTCAATCCCTGTGTTTATTTGCGATAAATTTGTTTGTTTTAGTGTTGGTTTGAAAAAACAAATACATAAACCTCACAGAATCTGTGTTATATCGTTGTAAAAACAGCGATTGTGTAATCTGTAAGAATTTTTATGCGTCTGGCAGCTTCGACTGTTATCCAGCGCTGCCATCATTGAAGTGGTTAAAGTCGTAAGTTGCAGGAAGATGTCGTTAGCATTCCAAACGAGTAAGAATTTGAAATCTTACACGCGATTTCTGGAGTTTTTTGTTCTATCTTGGATGTCTGTTATCTGTGTTATCTGTTATCTGTGTGTTCTACTATCTGTCAAAATTTGGTGGTGCTAAAATGAGAAACAAAAAAGTTATGAACGTTTGAATATTTTATCCTTTTCACTCAGAACTTATTTTTGAGGATTGTTTTCTGTTGTTGTTATAAATTATCGATAAGAGCATGATACAAATCCAACGCGCTGTTTTTGTGGTAAAATTAACTATTTAATCGATTATACCTGCCATGCTATTATACCTATCTATTTTATTTCCCAGCCAAACAGCTGCTATAACTACACGCAAAAGTTTAACTTATTATTGGAACTGAATTTCTATTTTTAACAACGGCTTTTACCCGTTAACATTCAAGTTCATTCTGTTTGAGTTTGACCATCAGCCAGTTCGGACGTGTTTTTTAGTCGCTCCCGGCGTGTATAAGTCTGTTTATACCTATTTTGTTTGCGCGAAGATTATTTTAATCGGTAGTGTTTTGTTTTGTTTTATGCCAAACATGAGCGAACGTTGCGAAGTTTGTGTCGACTCTACCACCGAAGAGCTGTGGTCGTGCGTTGGGTGCAGTCGTAAATTTCACTCCTCCTGTGTGAGGTTACCGTCTAACCGTAGCTCAAATCGCTTCACAAGAGCTGTTGACAAAAGAACTGCTGACCCAACATCAAACAAAAGAACTGCCGACCCAACATCGTACCTGCTACCATGCTGCGGCCTATGCCAAACTTCTGCAACGATGACGTTTGAGTTGAGAGAGCTGATCGAATAGCAAAAGCGACTGGTGAATCAGATTGATGCAAACACACAGGTGGTCCATAAATTCAAACTCCGATATTCAAACCTGCTTAATAATCTTAAGCATGAGTTAGCCACCATGAACAAAAACCACAGTATATCGGGTGCAATTTCTTCAATAAGGATTTATTTAACGTCGCTGGTTGACCTTACTACGACTGAATTGCGAAAAGTAATAAAAAACGAAATAAAACAGCTTTGCAAATATCAAGCTCAATATTTTGGACGAGCTAAAGGTGGTAGTGTGTAGAAGCCACCAGGTGGTCACCACGTGGTCGACTACGAATTTTCAGTGTCATTAGACTCTGGAGTAGTTAATGCGTTATCTATGAAAACACTATCTTATGTTTTCGTCACCATAACAAACATGATGTTATGTTCTCACAAGTGACGCATTAACTATTACCGAGTGGCAAGCATTTGAAAATTTGAAGACGACCACGTGGTGGCTCGATGTCGGCCATTTATGGCTTCAACACACTTTCACCTGAAATCGTTATCTTCCAAATTTGACACAATACAGAAAAAAACTCCGCTTTCCACCTCGCCAGTTTTCATTCGCTTTCTTGCTATCGTCGAGAAAGGAAGCACTTTTCAACGTTCCGATTGAAATCTCCCCCATCAATTCCCCTGTAGCTCCCCATATACCCTCCCCTTTACCTAGCCCTGTACCAAGGGATCGGATTTCTTTCGGATGACCTTTGCTGGATCTGCATTACCGAACTACATCCTTCTAGACAGGATTCGTCTGCCTGTACGCCTTTTTGTACTGCGGGTCATGCACTGCCAGAACTGCAAGCAGTTGGGTCATACAGCCACCTACTGCTGCAATAAGACACGCTGCAGTAAGTGCGGAAACAATCATGCTGAGACCGTCTGCGACGAGGACACTGAAAAGTGTCTTTATTGCGGGGGCCCTCGGCATGATCTTTCGGCATGTCCCGCGTGCAAACAGCGCGAGGAGAAAATAAAGCGCTCCCTCAAGGAACGATCAAAGCGCTCTTTCGTAGAAATGCTGAAGAGAGCTGAGCCACCCTCGACAGGAAACATCTTTTCCTTTTTGCCCACCGATGAGGGTACATCTGACGATCCCGTTGAAGGGTGTTCTTATGCTTTGCCCGAAGGATCTAGAAAGAGGAGAATGATTAACTCTCCTAATCTTTCTCGTGAAGGTCGTAAGATAACCCCTAGCGGAATGATAAACAAAACAACACGTAAGGGAAGCGGTGAGGAAAAACCGAAGCAGGTACCACCCGGTTTTAATTTCAATTCAAACCAAGAGTACCCACCGCTTCCCGGGTCACTAAAAACCCCTTGTGCTCCCATTTCCCGACCAGAGAATAAAAAAGAAACAGGGTTTATAAAATTCTCTGATATTGTGGACTGGATATTCAAAACATTCAATATACCAGATCCTCTCCGAAAAATTCTTCTTGCCCTTCTTCCTACAGTGAAAACCTTTTTGAAGCAACTTGCAGCAACTTAGCCCCTCATTTCAGCTATCATATCTTTCGATGACTAATACATCGAAAGAGGTTACAAATTTTATCACTGTGTTACAGTGGAATTGCAGAAGTATCATCCCCAGATTCGATCTATTTTCACATTTGATATGCGCATACAATTGTGATGCGTTTGCGCTCTGTGAAACTTTTCTCAATTCAAACGATCAACTCAATTCCCACGATTTCAACATAATTCGTCGAGATCGAGATTCACACGGTGGAGGGGTACTTTTAGGGATCAAAAAGTGCTATTCTTTTTTCAGAATCGATCTCCCCTCGTTCTCAAATATTGAAGTCGTTGCCATTCAAACGAATATGAAAGGGAAAAGACCTATGCCTTGCTCCGATATATATCCCTCCATCCGCGCGGATTAAACAGAGGCATCTCATTGATATAGCAGCGCGCCTTTTTTGATATTGGGAGATTTTAATTCTCACTGTTCGCTATGGGGGTCGCTGTACGACGACAACCGATCTTCTTCAATCTGTAACTTAAACGACGACTTCTATATGACACTTTTGAATACTGGGGAAGTGACACGTGTACCTAATCCTACAGCACGTGAAAGCGTGCTTGACCTATCCCTTTGCTCGACATCACTAGCGTTAGATTGCCGGTGGAAATTAATCCTCAATGGCTAATGGGTCAACTCCAACGGATCCAATCAATATTGCGTATGACCTCACACGTAATATTGATTGGAAGTCTTATTAGACGTTTATTGTGGAATCCATCGACTCCTACGAGGTACTTCCTCCGGAGGAAGAATACGCGATCCTTTCTGGCTTGATCATCGACGCCGCGACTCAAGCTCAGACGAAACCGATACCCGGGGTAACGATTAGACGGCGTCCTCCTACCAAGTGGTGGGACAAAGAGTGCTCTGAACTGTACGTGCGAAGGTCCTCGGCGTATAAGGACTACCGAAAGTACGGCTCTGTTAAGCTGCTTCGAAAATACGGGGTACTGGACAGGCAGATGAAGAGCTTGATGAAAGCGAAAAAACGCGGATACTGGCGGCGGTTTGTAAACTCGTTGTCGAGAGAAACAGCGATGAGCACTCTTTAGGATACCGCCAGGCGCATGCGGAATCGTGACGTTTCGAATGAGAGTGAGGCGTATTCAGATCGCTGGATACTAGATTTTGCCAAAAAGGTTTGCCCGGACTCTGTACCGGAACAGAAGTCCTTTCGTGATGCGTTCTCAATAACTACGGAAGAGCCTCCATTTTCCATGTTGGAATTTTCAATGGCTCTCCTCTCAATAAGGCTCCAGGGTTGGATAGAATCAAATTCAACCTGTTGAAGAATCTACCCGACTCTGCAAAAAGACGCTTGTTGAATATGTTGAACAAGTTTCTTGAGCTAAATATTGTTCCGCACGACTGAAGGGAGGTAAAAGTCATTGCTATTCGGAAACCGGGGAATCCTGCCTCTGATCACAATTCATATAGGCCGATTGGGATGCTCTCTTGCCTCCGGAAATTAATGGAGAAAATGATCCTCTTACGGTTAGACAAATGGGTCGAAACAAATGGTTTACTTTCAGATACTCAATTTTGCTTCCGCCGAAGCAAAGGAACGAACGATTGCCTAGCGTTGCTTTCTACTGAAATTCAACTCGCCTTTACTCGAAAAGAGCACATGGCTTCTGCATTCTTGCACATTAAGGAGGCTTTTGACTCTGTCTCTGTAGAAGTTTTAACCGAGAATCTTCATTCGTAGGGACATTCACCAAATTTCAATATTTTTTTGCTCAATTTGTTGTCAGAAAAGCATATGTACTTCTCACATGGTGATTCGACAACTTCCCGAATTAGTTACATGGGTCTTCCCCAGGGCTCATGTTTAAGTCCTCTATTATATAATTTTTACGTCATTGACATCGATGAATGTCTTGAAAATTAATGCACGCTAAGGCTGTACCAGGTTCTAAGGTTGTACCAAACAACGATATTGTCAGTACTCGACTACGGTTGTTTCTGCTTTCGCTCCGCCGCGAACACGCACATTATTAAATTAGAGATAATACAATATCGTTGTTTGCGTATTGCCTTGGGCTGCATGCAGTCGACCCATACGATGAGTCTTGAGGTGCTAGCGGGTATTCTTCCGTTGAAACATCGTTTTTGGAATCTCTCTTACCGGTTGCTTATTCGATGCACAGTTATGAAACCATTAGTAATTGAAAATTTTGAGAGGTTGGTCGACCTTCAATGTCAATCCAGATTTATGACATTATGTTTTGACTATTTGGTTCAAGATATTAATCCTTCTTCATACGATTTCTCCAATGTCGCACTTTTAGATACTTCTAATAATGTTATATTCTTCGACACTACCATGAAAGAAGACATTATTGGTATCCCGGATCAATTACGACCGCAAGAGATCCCAAAGATTTTTTCCAATAAGTTCAAACATGTTAGTTGTGATAAAAGGTTTTTCACTGACGGATCTAATCTCGATGAGTCCACTGGCTTCGGTGTTTTCCACGAAAATTTTACCGCCTCCTGCAAACTCGATGCTTCTGCTTCCGTGTACACCGCAGAACTTGCTGCTATTCAGTACTCCCTTGGGATCATCGAAACCCTACCCATAGACCACTACTTCATCTTCACAGACAGTTCCAGTGCCATTGAGGCTCTGCGATCGACGAAGACTGTGAAGCACACCCCGTATTTCCTGGGGAAAATACGGTGGTTTTTAAGTGCTTTAACAGATAAAAATTACCGGGCTACCTTAGCGTGGGTCCCTTTTCATTGCTCGATTTCGGGTAATGAAAAGGCTGACTCTTTAGCTAAGGTGGGTGCTAATGATGGCGATATTTATGAAAAACCAATTGCTTATGATGAATTTTATAGTATTTTGCGTCAGAGAACACTCAATAGTTGGCAATTATCATGGAATTCAGATGAACGGGACGTTGGCTACACTCCATTTTTCCTAAGGTATCGACGAAACCATGGTTCGAGGAGTTGGATGTTTGTCGGGACTTCATTTGCGTGATGTCCAGACTTATGTCCAATCACTACACGTTGAACACGCACCTCTTTCGTATAGGGCTTGTAGAAAGTAATCACTGCGTTTGTGGCGATGGCTACCATGTGCTAGGTCCAAGCTAACAGATTCCCTTCTGGCCAGAGGAAGACAACCGAACGTTCCCGTTAGAGATATTCTGGGAAGCGGTGATTTACAGTATATGTCAGAACTATACTTGTTCCTAAAAAATGCCGACATTATCGTATGAAAAAAATATCTTTTGTATATTCACCAGAATACCCAACCCACTATGTACTGATTGACGAGCATACTGGAGATACAGAAAGCTTACACAAAACGGAAACAACGCGGCACTCATAGCGAGACTCTGCCACGATACAAACTACTAACTTAAGCAGTGCAATAAATCGCAAAATTAAGTAATTTATTAGATATTAGATAAAAGCAAATAGTTATTAATTATTAGAGATAAGTCAGTTTTATTTTTCATGTAAATCAGTTCTTTAAAAACAAATGCAACTCCCAACCTTAAAATTCCCAACCAGAAAATGGCAATGCCATACTAACCGATCGGGCGTAACATCACTCCTTCTAACAAAATTCGCTTCTTTTTAAATTTAAAAGCCAATACATTGTAAACACTGCTCCGTTAAGCTACCGCATATGAGCTAGAAAAATAAATAACTTTAAAACTAAAAAACCTCGCCAGTTTCACAGAATGATTGTGATCATTCAGGATGGCGTTTAATTGGATCAACAAAGCATTGGAAAGCTGACTGGCGATCCTTTGACGAAAAGACGAAGTGTCGTGAAGAACAGGATAGAATACGATTCAGAACATGGCGTAATAGGCAAAACGTTCACGACAACGAAATCGAGCATCTAAGAGTAGCAATTTACGGAACAGAAATCACGTCTATAGCAACAATAACAAAATAACAGCAACAACAACAACTATCATAGAGGACAGAACAACAACTTCAACATCAATAGTAACCGTAGATATACCAACCCCAACCGTGACGTCAACAACAGTTTTTTGAATAATAACAATGGCCCCGACTATAACATGGTCAACAGACAACAGAACAATGTCACCAACTCCTACAATAATCAACAACAAACCAACTCTAATCGTTTCCATGCTAATCAACTGTTACCACCTGACAGAGTGCTTCTTGCAGCAGCGAAAGACCGATTCTCTAGACCTCAAGCACAGAACAGATATGCAACTTCGAACAAAACTCTGCAGCAAATCGGTGCCCAAGCTTTCGCATTCATTTTTTGCTGTTCCATCCTACATTGATTTTACAGTGCATCGTTCGAACAGTTCGCTCCAATAGTTTGAACATGCACCAAAAAACTATTTTTTTTTGCTTTAATGACCAAGCAAAAAGGTGATCTTGAATAGTTGAATCTATCAAAATCAATTTAAGAAATGATCGCATTCAAGAGATCTTTAAAGTGGAAATTCAGTAACAATTCACAATCAACGTCAATAAAACAAATTAAACTAAAAAATTTTCAACTATTCAAACACTGTCTAACAAATATTCTTGGATCGTACACCTCACGACTGTTAAAACTATTTTAACCTGTTAGTTGATTTACTTTGAATATCTTCGTTGGGCTTGGAAACCGAATTTCTCGATCAACGGCAATATTTTTTTCTCGTACCGTTTTTTATACCTAACATTGCTAGAAATGCATATCAGACGTGCTGTCCTAGAACTGCTTACGACATTAGGTACAATGTAAAGAAATGATTGTCGTTATTCAAGATATTAAGTTTTCAACTTGGGCAACAATGAAATTCATTAAAATTATATCTACATAAAAACCGTTGCACATATGCGGGTGGTACTGTACGTTTATCATGAAAACGCACCCTCGCTATACCAGTACCGGAGAGAACAAAGGATTCTCTCGATGAAAAAGCGACGAGAGCTCATACGGTCCTTTTGTTGAATGAATGGAATATAAGCGTAATGAAATTTCGAGTGTAAAATGCGTTCTCTCCACCGCTAGATGTCGATACTTAAAATAAAGAGATTTTGTCTCGTTTTTGGTTCTTCAGTTGAACAGATGTGCCTCAAGCTAACTCCGTTCCAACTATTTAATTTCAAAGAGGCGAAACTCTTAACCCATACCCGGCGAACGACGCGTTTCCACCTTCTCAACCCCAGATGATCAGCGTACATGCACATCTTCCTACTTCACAATGCATTGCGTGCTCATCTAGGCACTCGTGTCTTCAACGCAATTGACTCACTCATCAGTATTGTCAAAATTTTAACCGCATGCGAGGCTCACAAAATTAACGAAATTTAAAAAAATATAGGTACTATCCTGTTCATTTTCTGTTATTTTAGCAACCGAAACGAGCTGGGATGAGGGTGTTCGCAGCGAAGCAGTCTTCGGTAGCCGATATAATGTCTATAGAAATGACCGTAACTATCAATTATCTGAAATGAAATCCGGTGATGGTGTTTTAATTGCGGTGTCAGTAGACTTTAATTCAGTGCTTATCGACACCATTCAGTTCAAACAGTTCGAACATGTTTGGGTGAAAGCAGAACTAGCAGGAGAGAAACACGTATTTGTCTCTGTCTATTTTTCTCCAAGTAATGCGCATATAGAAATTTTTGAAAAGTTTTTTCATGTTGTTGAATATATTGCATCTAAGCTGTAACCTGAAGTAAAACACCACACATACGGTGATTTCAATCAACGCAACATTGATTTTGTTCCGGACATCGATAACCACAGTATTTTACTTCCAATTATTGGAGAACATGAAACGCTGCAACTTCTCTTTGATAAAACCTCTAGTCTTGGCCTTAATCAAATAAATCATGTGAAAATGGACAAAACTGTTATCTAGATCTGTTAATGTCCAACATTAGTGAAGACTTTTGTGTGACGAATTCATTACAACCATTATGGAAAAACGAAGTTTATCATTCAGCAATAAAGTTTTTTTTTATTTGTGCATGTGAATAAAAGACCTGATGATTATGAACTAAAGATGTTTTTGAATTTCAGTCAGCAAGCTATGTTGAATTAAAACATAAACTAAATAGTATCAACTGGCGAGATGTATTGTGTGAAGGTGGAAACGTCGATTCGACTATAGAAATTTTTTATAAGATATTATCTGATTTATTAATTAGCGAAATACCATTGAAAAGAAAAAGACGTCATGGCAATTCCAAATACCCAGTCTGGTACAATAGACAAATTGAAAACTTAAAAAATCGCAAACAAAAAGCACATAAAAAATACAAAACTTATAAAAATCGTGATGCTTTAACAACTTATCTTAACATTTGCGGCGAATTAAACGATGCCATTAGTAACGCGTTTGAAGAGTTCACACTAAAATCCGAGCTTGAAATCAAATCTTGCCCAAAAAATTTTTTTCAAAATATATGTTAAATCAAAGATAAAATCTGAAAATTTTCCTTCAAAAATGCAACTGCATGACAAAGTTAAAGAGAATCCGACAGACATCTCCGATCTATTTGCTGATTTTTTTCAACAAAATTATACAACTTTCTCAGAATCTGATCGTGACTATACATTCTTCACCAACTGTCCTGAGTTTCCCAACTTTTTCAATATTGAACATGTCAGCGCACGCGAAATTGAAGATACTTTAAATGCTTTAGATGCGTCTAAAGGTCCGGGACCATACGGAATTCCGCCAGCATTTATGAAACATTTAGCTAAAGAGCTAACTTCTCCACTGTTCTTGATTTTCAATATGTCGCTGGAATGTGGTTGCTTCCCGAAATTCTGGAAAAACTCATATCTAGTGCCTGTGTTCAAATCTGGTAAAAAATCTGACATTAGCAACTATCGAGGCATATCCATTCTTTCTTGTATATCTAAGCTTTTTGAAGCAATAATAAACAAAAAGTTATTCCATCAAATAAAAAATAGAATTATTCCAACGCAACACGGTTTTTTCAAAAGGCGCTCAACCACAACTAACTTACTCGAGTTTATTAACTTCTCTTTGAACGCAATGGATTAAGGAAATTATGCTGAAACCTTATATACTGACTTTAGTAAAGCTTTCGATAGCATTGATATACCCCTGCTTCTCTTCAAATTTAAAGGTAGACTTTCGAAACCTATTCAGGTAGCCTCAGGAGTTCCTCAAGGCTCTCACTTGGGCCCTCTACTATTTATATTGTTTGTAAACGACATTTCCTTTATCCTAAAACATGTAAAAACTCTTATTTATGCCGACGACATAAAACTTTTCATTGAATTTAAAAACGATGATGATGTAAACATTTTTCGTAACGAAATAAAATATTTTTATATTTGGTGTAAAAAAGCCTCCTTCAGCTAAACGTAAAAAAATATAGTTCGATGGCTTTTGGCAGAAAAAGAAACATATCAAGAATTATTGTTTCCTTAGGAGATCATACTCGACTCAAAATTAACATTCACTGATCATTACAATACAAATATCCATAAGGCTAGTAACATGCTCAGTTTTATAAAACGTTTCTGCTTTAATTGCCAAGATCCATACACAATAAAACATTTTATAATTCCCATGTCAGGTCACTTTTAGAATACTGTAGCATTGTATGGTCTCCGTTTTCTGCAACACATGTAGACAGAATAGAATCAGTGCAAAAACAATTCCTGTTATATGCACTTCGTAATCTACGATGCACGTCATTTCCCCTACCATCATATGACGAACGCTGCAGACTTTTCGACATTCAATCATTAAAAGCCCGTCGTGATTTCGAAATGATGTCATTTGTTAACGATATCATATCTCGGCGTGTCGATCCACCCGAAATATTATCAAAACTCAATTTGTATGTGCCTTCTAGAAATTTACGAGCTCGGACTTTTTTTTCCTTAAATCATCAACGAAACAATTACGCTAAATACGGGCCCATTAATCAAATGATGTTAATGTGTAACCAACACTGTGAAGCAATTGACTTGTCTATGTCGAGAACTAAATTAAAACAATATTTCAATTCAATGCGCAATTTAAATCGTTTTTTTTTTTTCCTGTATTGACTTCCTCACTACGACCAGAAAAACCTGCGACCAGGGAAAGCGAAAATTAAGCGAACTGGAAATATGATACAGATTTGGAAAAATATACCGCATCCTGACGGGACTTGAACCCGCAAATCCGCAATTCCGGAGATTGCGGGTTCAAGTCCCGCCGGGATGCGGCATATTTTTCAAAATCTGTATCATATTTTCAGTTCGCTTATTTTTCGCTTTCCTTACTGCACACATTGTTTGCTTAATGAACTTTTACTTATTACTTGGAGAGTAATTAAAAAATATTTTCCTTCGTGTAACAAATCTATTACTTTATAAGTAATAAAATTCTTCTCCTGTTGAGTAACAACCCTTACTGTCATATAATTTGCACATGATGCAAGATCACGAGTATCTAATAATAACCGTTACGTATAGTAAAGGTTTGTCTTATTTAACTCTGATTAAATCAAATCTATAATATGGATCTTACTTTGAAAATAATATGGAAGCCCCTAAGGCGTCGTATACAAATTACATAACGCTAAAAATCTACATTTCAGACCCCCTCCCCCCATAGGTAACGATAGGTAACGTTCGACATGACTCCCCTCCTAAAATTACGTAACGCTGATCAGCCTGACCCCCCTCCGAAAAATTCAATTTCGAGCAACATCACAGTTACGTAACTGTCTCTACTACCCCCCCCCCCTCTCCCCTACGTAACAATAAGTAACGCAGACTCAACCCCCCCCCCCCCCCCTTCATGCGTTACGTAATTTGTGTACGACGCCTAAGAAGATATGTTCAACAAAATTATTAACAAGTTCCAGCAAAAAATCGTAGCATTCAACAACTCCATTTTTGTTTTTTGCTTGACATTTTTCCTCATTTGCCTACAACTACATTCGCTGTATTACGAAGACAGCTTATATACGTTTATTATGGTAAAGCTATATCATCTAACAATTTTGAAATGTAAAAAGATATTCTGAATGAATCTTAGTAAATAATCCAAAAACTCACCAGCATTCGTAGGCCCTTACTCTTCTATAAATGTGTATATTTGGGAATTTAGTCATTCGATACTATCCGGTCACGATTATTTAATGAATATCGAAGATAAAATTGAATAAAGATCCGTTGCAAAATCTTACAATTCTTGTTGAGTAATTTATGGTAATCATATTTATGAGATGAACTTTCAATCACCAACAACAGCAGCATTGCAGGTTTTCCTCGATTGCACACGATTAGAAATGAACGAACAAAAGTGTACCACTGCAATACGAATAGTACCGCTGCAGTTCGAATAATAGTGCTGCAGTACGAATAGAAGTGTACCGCTGGTACGAATAGAAGAGTACCGCTGCAATCATAGACGACGAGAGACCTGCGGCTCTTCACTCCACTGGTACTGTTGCTTTTACCAGCATGTTTTCTTCCAAGACATCAGTTTTTATTAGGTTATGAAAGCAGGTATAGAAATTGTTCAAGAAAGGGGATTGTTTCAAACTTTTCGGAAAACTTTTACCTTCGAGACATCATATTAGTCTAAGCTCATGGAAGCAAAAATAAATTGACCTATTGGGACGGGGAGACTCTGTCAATTTTTATTTCGATATTGATACAGAGAATATCACAAGGAACGGATGGTGTCTATTCACGTCGTTTGTGCTAGGAATGCTCGCATGCAATTGGTTCATTATTCGCGTAAATTTGTTATTGAAACTTTTTATCAATTTTACCGCTTAACAATAAAATTAGAGTGATAACTAGCATATTACAAGATTGTTATACATTTTATCTATATAACAACATATTGGTTATTGTTATCCATCATGTGTTTATGCTGTTATTAACGTTTGAAATCTGACGCAACATTTGCCAGTTTCATTTCCAATTTTACAGAATGCATCCCAGTATAGTAAACAAAGACGTAGTCCCACGTCAAAAAAAGCGTGAACTAACAATTCTTCATTTCTGTGTTTTGTGGTTTATCTTCGTTCAAGTCGGGCGTTCAGGATGAGTATGCTGTTCGGGTAAGTGAATTTTGTTTTCTGAACAACATGCGGATGATATAACGCGAAAGCTTTTGTTAGTTTTGCATCCATCACAACAATTTACGGAAAAATCTAGAATTGTTAGTAGTGTAAGTTTTTCGGTGAATGATCCATCACAGTAATTTACGAAATTTGAAAATATGCACAAAAGAAAAATGCCCGATGTTAAGATTTGCCGGGTTGTTTGGTAAAAAAAAACTCTGACAATCAGAACGCATTAGGATCAGAGCTTTGAAAAATCCTTTTCTAAAAAGACACTTGAACATTTTCTCGTTCAGTTACATGCTTTCCTTTTTGTGCGATCCTTCGCTCATTGTCAACTTGTATCTGCAGCATGGTCAATTTCAAAGAACGGTTCAAAGCAGAGCGAATATGGAACGAGCTGCGTGCAACGTTTGCTTCCGCAGAAGGACCGCCACTTCGTCTTTCATGTCCGTCATACAATCGTCTGCCGGCATACACATACCATTTTTCGTTTGCGTTCATGATCGACCGAAAAAACAGTCAATCAGTCTTCAACATTCACGAATATGCAACGGGCTGCGTGCAAGATTGTTTCCTCAAAAGGAGCACGGCCTCGGTGTTCAAGGCCGTTCGAGAAACTTCGTACAATGTTCTGTCTGCATTACCATTCCGTTTTTCATTTATGTTCATGATCGACCGAAGAAACAGTCAATCAGTCTAAAGCATTCTTACGTTTGAGGCGTAGCGAGAGAATTCCGAAATGATGCTTAACATTCGCATTGTTGTCAAAATTACGATTTGTGCTTGGAATAAGTTTTAAATATATATTTTAAATAGATAGCTCGCAACGTTTGTATCCGTTGTTTTTTCATAGAGTGAAAGTGGTGTTACATAGCCGTCGTATTCAAATACAATTACGTTTTAATACAAAATCCAATTCTTTCGATCGTCTCGTTTTGTTACATGCTCTGCACTGCATTAGTGCAGTTGAATCTATGAAATCCAATAATCAAAATAAGTTATCGGAGTATATTGATTAACATCATTTAAAGAAAAATCAACCACTCGTGTTAGCAACAAAACAAACTGGTAGGTATATACCGTAAAACGTGGTAACATTGATCAGTTTTTTGACTTTTTCGTGAGTACACTGAGGTCTTTTTTTACGCGGGTTATTTTTATGCGGATTTTTATACGCAATTTTTTTCACGAGATTTTTTACACTAACGCGGATTATTTTTACGCGGTTTTTTGACATAACGCGGATTTTTTTACGCGGTATTAAATAAGTTTAGTATAAGTAAATCCAATAAAGTAAAAATCAATCGTATGGCTCATGACAATAAGATTCTGTTTTATTAATCTAAATAATGCATATTTTTAATATATTTGCTGTTATTATCAAAAAATAGGCAATTTCCGTTGATTCGAGAAGAATAAACAAAAATACGTTGCGTTTCACTTCCGTTTTTTTATACGCGGATTTTTTCAACGCGGTACAACCAACCGCGTAAAGAAAGATCCCAGTGTATTTATATATTTTACAGCTGAAATTGCAGGTTTCATATTTTTAGTACCAGTACTGGCATCCTTAGAACTTGAGAAGTTATTTTTCAAAGCCCTTCGAAAAACTTGAACATTAAAACATTTTTCGTCGTTGTTTCAATTTTCCTTATTTGGGGTAACTTTGATCGGTTTCAATTTTGAATTGTTTTGAAACTTTTTTGAACTAAAAAGGTTAGATAATGCTTTGATAACATGCTTAGAGACGCTTCCCAGATTGACATCACGTTCTCCTTGACTGCTCTTACTGCGTTTGAATTTACTCTCCGCACTATTTCTTCATGAATTTGCGGTTTTTCCGTAGATTGTTGATTTCCCATGATTCACGGTCGCCATGAGGGTAAGTGTTTCGTGAGGGTAAATCTATTGCACCTTTTGTAAATAACCATTTAACACTTACAACATTTGTGACATTCGTGAAGCTCTTAAAAATCTTATAACTCAACTGATACTGAGGGTAAGTCTTGTTTCTATTGCACTTTACTGCTGGAGTAGTCGACCTTCTGGTCGGGCTCCAAACGAGTAATGATAACTGTATTAATATCCAGATTTCTTTTTAGAGCTTAAACCTAGGTAACGATATATTTTAAATCAATTCTGCGACAGCTGGGGCGACGAATGAAAATGCATTCTTTGCATTATTTTCGGTGTTTGATAAACAAACGTTATTGCTGTGCGCATGGCTTGCGCTGAGTGTAGTAGACACACGGAAGGTGTGCTACGTAGGGAATTCCGTTGTTGGTGTTTACTACAAGCTTCATTGCTGCGTTGATTACTGGATTATTTGTTATGGTATTTATTTATACTACAATGTTTTGGACTGCAATAGCAAATACCAGCCATGTCGTGCCTCCCTAGATTGTGGATCTCAGGCTCATTTGATTTCTGATAAATCAGTCCGTGTACTGAATTTGTCTCGTACCCCCGCTAAGATTGATATCATTGGTAAAATTGATATCATTGGTAAATGGTAAAAAATCGACTCTATTTGAAATAGTTGAGGTGAATATTCGTTCCATCCTTTCAGATTTGCAAGCACAGCTACAGTGTTTAGTAACGGATTAAATTACTGGTGTTATTCCATCCCGTGAATTCAACACCCAGTCAAATTTTCACATTTCTGGTGAAATCGATTTGTTGATTGGAATGAACCTCTTTTTCAAAATCCTAATGCAGAGCCAGTTAAAAATTTCTGATAAATTGCCCATTCTCCAAGAAACCCGTTTGGGATGGGTAATTGCAGGTGCTGTTGAAGATCTTAATCCAGCCCAGAACCCATTGCAATGTAATACACTCACTTTGGAGCCACTGACTAAAAGCATGGAGAATTTTTGGTCTATTGGGTCCTCTCCAATGCTTACCAGTGAAGAGCTGGAGTGTGAAGCTTTGTATAATGCCACTACTCGTCGTGATATTGATGGTCGATATATCGTTCAATTGCCATTGAAAGATTCAGTTTCCAAAATGAAAAATAATCGTTCCCTGGCACTTCGTCGTTTTTTCATGCTTGAACAAAGGCTTCAGAAAAATACAGAAATGAAGCTGTTATATGAACAGTTTATAGATGAATATAAACTACTCGGTCATTGTCATCAAGTAGATGAGTCCAACGATACACCAGAAAAACTAACGTATTATTTACCCCACCATGCAGTCTTGAAGCCGATGAGCTCTACAACCAAACTAAGGCCTCTGCCATAATGAACGCGAACGCGAGCGATGGGACGATAAACTTGCCGTAGGTAAATGAACAGCCGTAAGGAGAGCTGTTTATTAACTTACGGCAAGTTTCTTGCCCCATCGCTTGCGTTCGCGATCACCATGACAGAGGCCTAAGAGTCGTGTTTGATACTTCTGCCAAGTCCATAGGCTCATCCTGCATAGTTCAAGACGAACTTTTTTTAATACTTTTGCGATTTCGTAAACATCGCTACGTATTCACTGCGGACACTTCGAAAATGTATCGGCAGATTCAAGTAGATAGTAGCCAGACGTCTATGCCTGAGAAAGATGGGGAAAGGCTTAGTACATTTGAGGATGCCGATGTTAACCAATCCATAAAAACGTTGGGATTACTGTGGGATCCCGCGAATGACACATTTCTCTTTTTGCCTGAATACTTGGGTAGCACCCTTGAACAACATTCGAAACGCAATGTGCTATCTGAAATAGCAAGGCTGTTTGATCCTCTCGGCCTGATTTCTCCAATCATTTTTCTAGCCAAGGCTATAATGCAGCAAATATGGGTGAGCCATTTAGATTGGGATGATATGCTGAACGGCAAACTTTTGCAAGCATGGAAGACTTTTCGAGATTCTCTTCACGAAATTTAACGCATAAGAATTCCCCGATATGTAACATTGCCTAAGGCAAGTTTTAACGAAATTCATGGCTTTGCTGATGCATCCAACCCAGCATACGGAGCGTGTATCTATATCCGTTCAGTGTCTGCTGTAACTATAAGGCTATCGTTAGTATGCAGTAAGTTTAGGTTAGCTCCAATACAAGCTGTAACCATTCCGAGAATGGAGCTGTGCGCAGCTCGTTTACTTGCTCGATTGGCATCCAAGATGATTCCCGCTCTCAAAATGAATTTCCGACAGATCGTGTTTCCTCAGACAGCCAAATTTTTCTGGCTTGGTTAAAGAAACCGCCATCCCAGTTGAACGTGTTCGTTCGTAATCGAATAATAGAGATTAACAATCGCTCAGAAGGTGTCAAATGGAAGTATGTGAAAACCGAAGAGAATCCTGCAGATGTGATTTCCCGTGGCCAGTCACCTCAAATGATAGCTGCCAACAACATGTGGTGGAATGGACCACCATTTCCTTATGATCAAATGTACCAGACTATTGATCCCGATCCTGTTCCTTGTCTTGTCTTGTCACGATTGTGACACCATTTGTTTGTCTCCAACACCTTCCATTCATGTATGAGATAAGCTCATTCCGCAAGTTACAACGAATCGTTGGATATATTTTGAGATTTCGCAATAATACAAAACTTCTCAAATCTGAGCGAATTACATCGAGGTTTATTACCGTTACAGAATTGAGACATTCACTGCATGTTATAGTAAAATACGTTCAATATACAATGCTAGAGGATGATATCAAAGCGCTGAAGGTAGGAGAACCATTCCGTCATCTTCATGGTCTTAATCCAACTCTTTCCGATGATTTTTTGCGAGTTGGAGGAAGGCTGCAAAATTCTCAATTGCCATATGATGCCAAGCACCAACTTGTGCTTCCTGATAAGAACACAATCACGGAGAGTCTTATAAGAGCTTTGCACGAAGAAAACCTACATGTCATGTAGGGCCATCGGGATTAATAGCAATTATACGCCAAAGGTTTTGGGTTCTCAATGCGCGAAATATTGTTCGCAAGATTATTAGATCCTGTATAGTATGTTTTCGGTCGAATCCCAAATTGATCCAGCCAATGATGGGAAATTTACCAGAAACCAGAGTCGTTCCTGCCGTGCCGTTTGAAAAAAACAGGTGTAGATTTCTCTGGGCCAGTTTTCATACGTCAAGGAATACGAAAGGTTATCCAAGTAAAAGCATAAATTTCACTTTTTGTGTGCTTCACCACTAAAGCCATTCATCTCGAATTTGTATCGGACTTGTCATCGGCTGCATTTTTGGCAGCCTTCCACCGTTTTGTTGCACGACGTGGTCTGGTTAAAGAACTGCACTCAGACAACGGTACCAATTTTGCTGGAGCTAAATCCGACCTCCATGAGTTGTATCTCATGTTCACGGACAACCAGACGCAGGGAAAATTGAACGATTTTTGTCAAGCACGTGAGATCTCCTGGCATTTTATGCCACCCCGTGCTCCCAACTTTGGCGGTCTGTGGGAGGCCGGAGTAAAGAGCATTAAAACCCACCTCAGGAAAATTCTACATCATGCTTTGTTGACCTTTGAAGAGTACTACACTATTTTGACGCAGATCAAGGCAATTCTCAGTTCTCGTCCTTTGTTTTCACATTCACCCGACCCAGGAGAACTTGAATCAATAACACCTGCGCATTTCCTGACAGGAAGGCCACTTACTGCCATTCTTGAGCCTAACCTGGAAGATAAACGCAAATCTATTATCACCAGAGTTGCTAATAAAATTTATATTTAAACTGGAAGAATGCTAAAGAAAAAACTGGAAAAAACTGGATTTCAAAAAAATTTAATGAATAGCATAAAAAATGCAATAGAGCTTCTCTGTGATAGTAACAGAATCCAAAGTTAGTTTTAAATATAGCAAAAAATCACTCATTTCAATCAGAACTGTTCTGTTTCGGGCTTCCTTTTTTTTTAATTTTATTGTTATCTCCTAAAAATTTAAAAATTGCCTGATCAATTTATCTCAAAATTAAGAAAATGTGCTTTACTTTAACTTTTAACATAAGTACTGATGCAACATTTTTTTACGTTATATCTGTGAAGTTTAAGTTCCAATTTTCTTAGTTATCTGAGTTCGCTATCTTTTGGTATCTAATTATCCGAACATGTTTTAAACTGCTAAGCAACAGAAATTATTTTGAAGAATGCCGCCTGTATATGACATTTTTGAGATCGATTGTTTTTGTTTTTAAATAACATATTAAGCTATCATTTGAATGTATTTTTTCCACGATCTGGTAAAATCTATTTCTCAGTTTCTGAATAGAGCTTATCTTACTTTCCTTTTTCATCTCATCAATGCTATGTAGTTTATATTTTGGCCGTGTTTCGTGCGAAAAAATAGAATAGGCTGGAAACGTAGATAAGAATTGTTACAATGATTTAACACTCTACAACATTTACGTTCTAATAATATTTCCGAAAACCAATTGGAGCTTGAGTACATAAAAAATCTGGATAAAACTGGGAAATAAACAAAAAACTGGAAGATTCTGGGATTAAACTATTTGACTGGATCACTCAGAATAAACTGGAAAAATCCAGTTTAAACTGGAACATTGGCAACTCTGATTATCACGCTGGCAACGTTTGCAACAATTGAGGGTCCATTTTTGGCGACGTTGGTCTAATGAATATCTGCATACTTTACAATCTCGTTGCAAATTGAACAAAACATCTGAGATTGTAACCCCAGGAGTTGTAGTTAGTCGGTCTAATGAATATCTGCATACTTTACAATCTCATTGCAAATGGAACAAAAAATCTGAGTATGTGACCCCAGAAGTTGTAGTTTTACTGAAGGCAGATATGGTAATACATTGAGTCATTTAAATAGATTTATCAAAATTACAGCGAACACCGCGAAATTTTGCAAATAAAAGTGGGCAAATAAACCGCATGCTCAAGTGACTACAATTACTCAAGATGGCCGGCTGAATTTTTCCCAGAAACGAACAATTTTGGAAGGTGTTGCAGAATCGAATAATGATTTGAGCATAAACCGCAGTAGTGTTGGTTATGCTGCATTTGTTGCGATGAGCCGTTCTGCCTGCTTTGTTGTGGTTGTTTCGCACGGGAGAGTAACATATTTGTATGCTGTGAACTATCTGATACGGTGGAAATTTTTCAAACTAGGAACGGAGCTAGGAAAACGACCTAAAGCAAAGCGAAAAAAAAATTCCAGTGTTCAATGCAAAGTATCAAGGTTTTGTTTCTGTATGATTCATGACAGAGTGTTTGATGTTATGCAACCGAGGCAGGGTGCTCGGTATGATGCCTAGTGCTAGGGGGGTCTAGGTGGATGCTATCAAATAGGGGGTTCTCTATGTATGTAGTTTAGTGCTAAGGGCCTAGGTGAAAAGTATGACACGTATGATTAAACTGAATTATCTTAAGTTGTTTAACTAAAGAGTCAGACATTGTTCAGAGTTTTGAAAACGATTTCATTATCTATTGCAGGAAGAAAAAAAAAGTGTGAGGGTTAACAGATACGTTTTATCTCATTATGTTTCCAGATGGATAAAAGTCGTCCAATACCGATGTTTAAATGCTCGCACTTTGAAAGAGGACGACTAGCCAAGGAATGGCAAGAGTGGAAAGGCGCACTTGAGTAATACTTCGATTATTATCAGATAATGGATCAAAATGTGAAGCGCTCTAAAATGTTGTACTTTGGAGGCCCCCAATTGCAGGAAGTTTTCAAGAGCCTTGATGGAACTGAAGATTTTCCATTGGTGCTATTGGAGAAGCCGTTTTATGACATTGCTGTGGACCGGTTAGACTTGTATTTCAAGCCTCGCAACCAGGATGTCTTAGAGAGATATTAGTTGCGGAAAATGAAGCAAGGCCCCTATTAAAGATTTTCGCATTCCGTGTTACGCCTACGCCAGCAATTGGCAGACTGCGGATTTGATAAACATGCAAAGGAAGTTAAAAGCGTCCTCGAAGAAATGATGCTCGTTGGAATTACGAAGAAATATATTGGAGAAAGACCAAGCCATATCTGAGATTAAATCTCTCGGAGAGTCGTTGGAACGCGTCCGCATGCAAGAGAAGGAATTGAAAGTTGCAAATGACGGTGGCCACCAGGAAATCTGCAAAATACAAAAGTTTGAACCCCGTGCAGGATTACGTACGCGAAGGGAACGCAAGCAGGATAAGGTCGTCCGTTGTTTTTTCAATAGCAGATTCTCGGAAAGAACTGAAACGAGAGCCAATAACATATGTTTCGCCTGTGGACAACACGGTCACATATCGAAGGATGCATCCTGCCCAGCGAAAGGAAAAATTTGCCATAGGTGCCGAAAACTCGGACACTCCGAGAAGGTTTGTCGCAAACGACCTTCCGATCTTCAAACTGCTCAGTATACAAAAAAGTGCACTCGGTTGAAGAAAACCATGTCACCGACGTCGGAGAGTCCGGAATTGTCAAACGAAACGGAAAAGAAAGTGTATTACACATTCTATACCGGAAACGACACGAACGAATTCGACTGTAAGATAGGAAGAGTTTTGACTGGTGTTTTCATTGATTCCGGCTCAGATGTAAATCTTATAACACTTGTGACCAAACTCTTTGACGGTCACAATAAAATCCTTTGGTCGCTGAGCCAGCTTGATCTTTACTCCTATTTATATTATATTTTTTTGTATTAGCAAACCGCAGTGCCAGGTCCACAATTTGTGTTAGACGATGCCTGTTGTTTGTTTACGCGTATAAATAATTGTCAGTAAATGTCTAAGCAAAAATGTTGCATATACATACACCATTGTTATGTTTGAGTTTTGTTTAATTTTTGTTTAATAGCCTCGTTTGGTGTCATTTTGCTTAGTTTTTGTATATAATTTATTTCTATTGTTTGTTTATATGAATTATTTATTTAAACTATTTTGTTGTATTTTGCATGTATATAAAATTTAAATTTAAGAGAAAACAAGTCGTAGATTAGGTGAAATCAATAAATTGTTCTAAAAAAACAAATAATGATAAATAAAATAAATATTAGATCCTGTATAGTATGTTTTCGGTCGAATCCCAAATTGATCCAGCCAATGATGGGAAATTTACCAGAAACCAGAGTCGTTCCTGCCGTGCCGTTTGAAAAAAACAGGTGTAGATTTCTCTGGGCCAGTTTTCATACGTCAAGGAATACGAAAGGTTATCCAAGTAAAAGCATAAATTTCACTTTTTGTGTGCTTCACCACTAAAGCCATTCATCTCGAATTTGTATCGGACTTGTCATCGGCTGCATTTTTGGCAGCCTTCCACCGTTTTGTTGCACGACGTGGTCTGGTTAAAGAACTGCACTCAGACAACGGTACCAATTTTGCTGGAGCTAAATCCGACCTCCATGAGTTGTATCTCATGTTCACGGACAACCAGACGCAGGGAAAATTGAACGATTTTTGTCAAGCACGTGAGATCTCCTGGCATTTTATGCCACCCCGTGCTCCCAACTTTGGCGGTCTGTGGGAGGCCGGAGTAAAGAGCATTAAAACCCACCTCAGGAAAATTCTACATCATGCTTTGTTGACCTTTGAAGAGTACTACACTATTTTGACGCAGATCAAGGCAATTCTCAGTTCTCGTCCTTTGTTTTCACATTCACCCGACCCAGGAGAACTTGATTCAATAACACCTGCGCATTTCCTGACAGGAAGGCCACTTACTGCCATTCTTGAGCCTAACCTGGAAGATAAACGCAAATCTATTATCACCAGAGTTGCTAATAAAATTTATATTTAAACTGGAAGAATGCTAAAGAAAAAACTGGAAAAAACTGGATTTCAAAAAAATTTAATGAATAGCATAAAAAATGCAATAGAGCTTCTCTGTGATAGTTACAGAATCCAAAGTTAGTTTTAAATATAGCAAAAAATCACTCATTTCAATCAGAACTGTTCTGTTTCGGGCTTCCTTTTTTTTAATTTTATTGTTATCTCCTAAAAATTTAAAAATTGCCTGATCAATTTATCTCAAAATTAAGAAAATGTGCTTTACTTTAACTTTTAACATAAGTACTGATGCAACATTTTTTTACGTTATATCTGTGAAGTTTAAGTTCCAATTTTCTTAGTTATCTGAGTTCGCTATCTTTTGGTATCTAATTATCCGAACATGTTTTAAACTGCTAAGCAACAGAAATTATTTTGAAGAATGCCGCCTGTATATGACATTTTTGAGATCGATTGTTTTTGTTTTTAAATAACATATTAAGCTATCATTTGAATGTATTTTTTCCACGATCTGGTAAAATCTATTTCTCAGTTTCTGAATAGAGCTTATCTTACTTTCCTTTTTCATCTCATCAATGCTATGTAGTTTATATTTTGGCCGTGTTTCGTGCGAGAAAATAGAATAGGCTGGAAACGTAGATAAGAATTGTTACAATGATTTAACACTCTACAACATTTACGTTCTAATAATATTTCCGAAAACCAATTGGAGCTTGAGTACATAAAAAATCTGGATAAAACTGGGAAATAAACAAAAAACTGGAAGATTCTGGGATTAAACTATTTGACTGGATCACTCAGAATAAACTGGAAAAATCCAGTTTAAACTGGAACATTGGCAACTCTGATTATCACGCTGGCAACGTTTGCAACAATTGAGGGTCCATTTTTGGCGACGTTGGTCTAATGAATATCTGCATACTTTACAATCTCGTTGCAAATTGAACAAAACATCTGAGATTGTAACCCCAGGAGTTGTAGTTAGTCGGTCTAATGAATATCTGCATACTTTACAATCTCATTGCAAATGGAACAAAAAATCTGAGTATGTGACCCCAGAAGTTGTAGTTTTACTGAAGGCAGATATGGTAATACATTGAGTCATTTAAATAGATTTATCAAAATTACAGCGAACACCGCGAAATTTTGCAAATAAAAGTGGGCAAATAAACCGCATGCTCAAGTGACTACAATTACTCAAGATGGCCGGCTGAATTTTTCCCAGAAACGAACAATTTTGGAAGGTGTTGCAGAATCGAATAATGATTTGAGCATAAACCGCAGTAGTGTTGGTTATGCTGCATTTGTTGCGATGAGCCGTTCTGCCTGCTTTGTTGTGGTTGTTTCGCACGGGAGAGTAACATATTTGTATGCTGTGAACTATCTGATACGGTGGAAATTTTTCAAACTAGGAACGGAGCTAGGAAAACGACCTAAAGCAAAGCGAAAAAAAAATTCCAGTGTTCAATGCAAAGTATCAAGGTTTTGTTTCTGTATGATTCATGACAGAGTGTTTGATGTTATGCAACCGAGGCAGGGTGCTCGGTATGATGCCTAGTGCTAGGGGGGTCTAGGTGGATGCTATCAAATAGGGGGTTCTCTATGTATGTAGTTTAGTGCTAAGGGCCTAGGTGAAAAGTATGACACGTATGATTAAACTGAATTATCTTAAGTTGTTTAACTAAAGAGTCAGACATTGTTCAGAGTTTTGAAAACGATTTCATTATCTATTGCAGGAAGAAAAAAAAAGTGTGAGGGTTAACAGATACGTTTTATCTCATTATGTTTCCAGATGGATAAAAGTCGTCCAATACCGATGTTTAAATGCTCGCACTTTGAAAGAGGACGACTAGCCAAGGAATGGCAAGAGTGGAAAGGCGCACTTGAGTAATACTTCGATTATTATCAGATAATGGATCAAAATGTGAAGCGCTCTAAAATGTTGTACTTTGGAGGCCCCCAATTGCAGGAAGTTTTCAAGAGCCTTGATGGAACTGAAGATTTTCCATTGGTGCTATTGGAGAAGCCGTTTTATGACATTGCTGTGGACCGGTTAGACTTGTATTTCAAGCCTCGCAACCAGGATGTCTTAGAGAGATATTAGTTGCGGAAAATGAAGCAAGGCCCCTATTAAAGATTTTCGCATTCCGTGTTACGCCTACGCCAGCAATTGGCAGACTGCGGATTTGATAAACATGCAAAGGAAGTTAAAAGCGTCCTCGAAGAAATGATGCTCGTTGGAATTACGAAGAAATATATTGGAGAAAGACCAAGCCATATCTGAGATTAAATCTCTCGGAGAGTCGTTGGAACGCGTCCGCATGCAAGAGAAGGAATTGAAAGTTGCAAATGACGGTGGCCACCAGGAAATCTGCAAAATACAAAAGTTTGAACCCCGTGCAGGATTACGTACGCGAAGGGAACGCAAGCAGGATAAGGTCGTCCGTTGTTTTTTCAATAGCAGATTCTCGGAAAGAACTGAAACGAGAGCCAATAACATATGTTTCGCCTGTGGACAACACGGTCACATATCGAAGGATGCATCCTGCCCAGCGAAAGGAAAAATTTGCCATAGGTGCCGAAAACTCGGACACTCCGAGAAGGTTTGTCGCAAACGACCTTCCGATCTTCAAACTGCTCAGTATACAAAAAAGTGCACTCGGTTGAAGAAAACCATGTCACCGACGTCGGAGAGTCCGGAATTGTCAAACGAAACGGAAAAGAAAGTGTATTACACATTCTATACCGGAAACGACACGAACGAATTCGACTGTAAGATAGGAAGAGTTTTGACTGGTGTTTTCATTGATTCCGGCTCAGATGTAAATCTTATAACACTTGTGACCAAACTCTTTGACGGTCACAATAAAATCCTTTGGTCGCTGAGCCAGCTTGATCTTTACTCCTATTTATATTATATTTTTTTGTATTAGCAAACCGCAGTGCCAGGTCCACAATTTGTGTTAGACGATGCCTGTTGTTTGTTTACGCGTATAAATAATTGTCAGTAAATGTCTAAGCAAAAATGTTGCATATACATACACCATTGTTATGTTTGAGTTTTGTTTAATTTTTGTTTAATAGCCTCGTTTGGTGTCATTTTGCTTAGTTTTTGTATATAATTTATTTCTATTGTTTGTTTATATGAATTATTTATTTAAACTATTTTGTTGTATTTTGCATGTATATAAAATTTAAATTTAAGAGAAAACAAGTCGTAGATTAGGTGAAATCAATAAATTGTTCTAAAAAAACAAATAATGATAAATAAAATAAATATTAGATCCTGTATAGTATGTTTTCGGTCGAATCCCAAATTGATCCAGCCAATGATGGGAAATTTACCAGAAACCAGAGTCGTTCCTGCCGTGCCGTTTGAAAAAAACAGGTGTAGATTTCTCTGGGCCAGTTTTCATACGTCAAGGAATACGAAAGGTTATCCAAGTAAAAGCATAAATTTCACTTTTTGTGTGCTTCACCACTAAAGCCATTCATCTCGAATTTGTATCGGACTTGTCATCGGCTGCATTTTTGGCAGCCTTCCACCGTTTTGTTGCACGACGTGGTCTGGTTAAAGAACTGCACTCAGACAACGGTACCAATTTTGCTGGAGCTAAATCCGACCTCCATGAGTTGTATCTCATGTTCACGGACAACCAGACGCAGGGAAAATTGAACGATTTTTGTCAAGCACGTGAGATCTCCTGGCATTTTATGCCACCCCGTGCTCCCAACTTTGGCGGTCTGTGGGAGGCCGGAGTAAAGAGCATTAAAACCCACCTCAGGAAAATTCTACATCATGCTTTGTTGACCTTTGAAGAGTACTACACTATTTTGACGCAGATCAAGGCAATTCTCAGTTCTCGTCCTTTGTTTTCACATTCACCCGACCCAGGAGAACTTGATTCAATAACACCTGCGCATTTCCTGACAGGAAGGCCACTTACTGCCATTCTTGAGCCTAACCTGGAAGATAAACGCAAATCTATTATCACCAGAGTTGCTAATAAAATTTATATTTAAACTGGAAGAATGCTAAAGAAAAAACTGGAAAAAACTGGATTTCAAAAAAATTTAATGAATAGCATAAAAAATGCAATAGAGCTTCTCTGTGATAGTTACAGAATCCAAAGTTAGTTTTAAATATAGCAAAAAATCACTCATTTCAATCAGAACTGTTCTGTTTCGGGCTTCCTTTTTTTTAATTTTATTGTTATCTCCTAAAAATTTAAAAATTGCCTGATCAATTTATCTCAAAATTAAGAAAATGTGCTTTACTTTAACTTTTAACATAAGTACTGATGCAACATTTTTTTACGTTATATCTGTGAAGTTTAAGTTCCAATTTTCTTAGTTATCTGAGTTCGCTATCTTTTGGTATCTAATTATCCGAACATGTTTTAAACTGCTAAGCAACAGAAATTATTTTGAAGAATGCCGCCTGTATATGACATTTTTGAGATCGATTGTTTTTGTTTTTAAATAACATATTAAGCTATCATTTGAATGTATTTTTTCCACGATCTGGTAAAATCTATTTCTCAGTTTCTGAATAGAGCTTATCTTACTTTCCTTTTTCATCTCATCAATGCTATGTAGTTTATATTTTGGCCGTGTTTCGTGCGAGAAAATAGAATAGGCTGGAAACGTAGATAAGAATTGTTACAATGATTTAACACTCTACAACATTTACGTTCTAATAATATTTCCGAAAACCAATTGGAGCTTGAGTACATAAAAAATCTGGATAAAACTGGGAAATAAACAAAAAACTGGAAGATTCTGGGATTAAACTATTTGACTGGATCACTCAGAATAAACTGGAAAAATCCAGTTTAAACTGGAACATTGGCAACTCTGATTATCACGCTGGCAACGTTTGCAACAATTGAGGGTCCATTTTTGGCGACGTTGGTCTAATGAATATCTGCATACTTTACAATCTCGTTGCAAATTGAACAAAACATCTGAGATTGTAACCCCAGGAGTTGTAGTTAGTCGGTCTAATGAATATCTGCATACTTTACAATCTCATTGCAAATGGAACAAAAAATCTGAGTATGTGACCCCAGAAGTTGTAGTTTTACTGAAGGCAGATATGGTAATACATTGAGTCATTTAAATAGATTTATCAAAATTACAGCGAACACCGCGAAATTTTGCAAATAAAAGTGGGCAAATAAACCGCATGCTCAAGTGACTACAATTACTCAAGATGGCCGGCTGAATTTTTCCCAGAAACGAACAATTTTGGAAGGTGTTGCAGAATCGAATAATGATTTGAGCATAAACCGCAGTAGTGTTGGTTATGCTGCATTTGTTGCGATGAGCCGTTCTGCCTGCTTTGTTGTGGTTGTTTCGCACGGGAGAGTAACATATTTGTATGCTGTGAACTATCTGATACGGTGGAAATTTTTCAAACTAGGAACGGAGCTAGGAAAACGACCTAAAGCAAAGCGAAAAAAAAATTCCAGTGTTCAATGCAAAGTATCAAGGTTTTGTTTCTGTATGATTCATGACAGAGTGTTTGATGTTATGCAACCGAGGCAGGGTGCTCGGTATGATGCCTAGTGCTAGGGGGGTCTAGGTGGATGCTATCAAATAGGGGGTTCTCTATGTATGTAGTTTAGTGCTAAGGGCCTAGGTGAAAAGTATGACACGTATGATTAAACTGAATTATCTTAAGTTGTTTAACTAAAGAGTCAGACATTGTTCAGAGTTTTGAAAACGATTTCATTATCTATTGCAGGAAGAAAAAAAAAGTGTGAGGGTTAACAGATACGTTTTATCTCATTATGTTTCCAGATGGATAAAAGTCGTCCAATACCGATGTTTAAGTGCTCGCACTTTGAAAGTGCACGACTAGCCAAGGAATGGCAAGAGTGGAAAGGCGCACTTGAGTAATACTTCGATTATTATCAGATAATGGATCAAAATGTGAAGCGCTCTAAAATGTTGTACTTTGGAGGCCCCCAATTGCAGGAAGTTTTCAAGAGCCTTGATGGAACTGAAGATTTTCCATTGGTGCTATTGGAGAAGCCGTTTTATGACATTGCTGTGGACCGGTTAGACTTGTATTTCAAGCCTCGCAACCAGGATGTCTTAGAGAGATATTAGTTGCGGAAAATGAAGCAAGGCCCCTATTAAAGATTTTCGCATTCCGTGTTACGCCTACGCCAGCAATTGGCAGACTGCGGATTTGATAAACATGCAAAGGAAGTTAAAAGCGTCCTCGAAGAAATGATGCTCGTTGGAATTACGAAGAAATATATTGGAGAAAGACCAAGCCATATCTGAGATTAAATCTCTCGGAGAGTCGTTGGAACGCGTCCGCATGCAAGAGAAGGAATTGAAAGTTGCAAATGACGGTGGCCACCAGGAAATCTGCAAAATACAAAAGTTTGAACCCCGTGCAGGATTACGTACGCGAAGGGAACGCAAGCAGGATAAGGTCGTCCGTTGTTTTTTCAATAGCAGATTCTCGGAAAGAACTGAAACGAGAGCCAATAACATATGTTTCGCCTGTGGACAACACGGTCACATATCGAAGGATGCATCCTGCCCAGCGAAAGGAAAAATTTGCCATAGGTGCCGAAAACTCGGACACTTCGAGAAGGTTTGTCGCAAACGACCTTCCGATCTTCAAACTGCTCAGTATACAAAAAAAGTGCACTCGGTTGAAGAAAACCATGTCACCGACGTCGGAGAGTCCGGAATTGTCAAACGAAACGGAAAAGAAAGTGTATTACACATTCTATACCGGAAACGACACGAACGAATTCGACTGTAAGATAGGAAGAGTTTTGACTGGTGTTTTCATTGATTCCGGCTCAGATGTAAATCTTATAACACTTGTGACCAAACTCTTTGACGGTCACAATAAAATCCTTTGGTCGCTGAGCCAGCTTGATCTTTACTCCTATTTATATTATATTTTTTTGTATTAGCAAACCGCAGTGCCAGGTCCACAATTTGTGTTAGACGATGCCTGTTGTTTGTTTACGCGTATAAATAATTGTCAGTAAATGTCTAAGCAAAAATGTTGCATATACATACACCATTGTTATGTTTGAGTTTTGTTTAATTTTTGTTTAATAGCCTCGTTTGGTGTCATTTTGCTTAGTTTTTGTATATAATTTATTTCTATTGTTTGTTTATATGAATTATTTATTTAAACTATTTTGTTGTATTTTGCATGTATATAAAATTTAAATTTAAGAGAAAACAAGTCGTAGATTAGGTGAAATCAATAAATTGTTCTAAAAAAACAAATAATGATAAATAAAACCCTGGCACCAAACTAAACGATAAGTTTATAAAAGCTTCGATTCGTCGGGTACAAATAACGGGGCGGTGCGCTACGCGGCAGGGAGGGTCTACGATAGAAAGCGGACAGGTTGTAAATAAAAAGGTCGGATAGCAAATTTCCGGGAGAATTATTTGATTATAACCCGGAGGAGTGCAGTCGCGCGTTAAAGATCCAGTGTCGAAGTTTTGGCGGAACAAAGCCCTAAGTGAGACCTTTTGTGGCCAAATTGGAAGGCCATTTTGTACGCTAAGTTTTGGCGCGTCGTTGAAAACCGCGGCCGTGGTGAAAGGCGAGTTAAAGCCAGTTGAAGCCATCCAGAGTGCAACAGTGTCACCCTCCGGGTTACCCGCCAGCCGATTATCCAGCGATCGACAAGCCGGTGCAACCCTTGTGACGCCCCACCGGTGACCACCGACGCCGCTGCGTCCGATACTATAACGCCCAGTTGGCAAGAAGACCGGATCCGACCAGCGAAATCACCGCATCTCTAAAACAGCAACGCAGCCAAGCCACCCAATCGACATCTACACCCCCACCTAGCGGAGTGCCCGACGGATGTCTCATCGTGAAAAGAGACATGCGCAAGTAAAAATAAATCCCTACTAACTCTCCCTTCCCGCGAAAAGCAATTTTAATAAAAATTTTGTATGGTCTCGTAATTTTCAAGCTGTTCTTTGTTAAAACAATTCTGAGTCCTTTTGACTTGTTTCCGCTCAGTATTAGTGTATAATCTGTGAATTTCGCTCAGTGATCAACGGTTGAGGTGGGTTGAAAGTCCGTCCAATTGAATTTTCTACAGGAGACCAAAGTAACGACCCGAAGCTGGGAAGAAAAAAGCATCTAGAAACAAGTGAATTGTAACACACTGAGTACTTGGGAGATGCTCAAGGCACAAAAAGTGGTCGTATCTAATTGTACGAAAGGCAGTAAAAAGGGGCTTAAATCATATGGCTGCGAGGAGCCCTTGTATATCTTGGGGACATTCGAAGCATTGGTATAAATCGGAAATCGTTCAACAGAGGCGGAGTTTATCGTGACCAAGCATGGGCAAAGAAACCTATCGGGGGATGCGACCTCCAAAACGCTTGGGATTCTGAAGATAGGATTGGAGACAAATCAGGTCAGCAAAGATACGAAGCATGAGCCATTTTCCAAGATATCAGGTATCCAAGTGCGTATTCAAATGGATCCAGCGGTGACTTCAGTTTATCAACCGTTGCGGTGAGTGCCGATTCCACTCGAGAAAGCGGTTAACGAAAAGCTTGATGAGCTGTTAGCAAGAAACATAATCGAAGTAAAACGTGGACCGTTTTCATGGATTCCTCCGCTGGTAATAGCAAATAAAACCAACGGACAAATTCGTTTGTGCGTGGATCTCCAACGAGTCAATCAAGCGGTAATCCGTTGTAACAATAATTTTCTCTAGTGCAACATGATTAACCACATCTCTTCTCCGAATTCATGATAAGAGTGATTTTATTTTTCCGTCTTGACTTAAGCCTAGGCCCTGCTTAAGTCTATAATACAATTCAGGGAAGAGCCTGATCATGCATACATTAAAAGCCAGCATACGCAGCCCGTAAGACTACGCATACCGTAACCAATCAAAACATCGATCAATGCATTGCCCGAAATAGCGTGCTTGCATGATCGAGATAGCTAGCGTCATCGGTGCGACAAGTGCATCCACGATGATTGAAAGAAAGTCATCGAAGCGGACCACGAAAAATGATCGCAATGATAGCTGGAAAATATTGGTGCATAATCGAACGTTGCTAGAACGTCGCGATCGAACGTTGCCTAGTGCGCGCGTCAGCATTAACACGCAGCGCCGCTAGAATCGTGTGAAATTATAATTTTGTTTGGTGCACAAGGCATGCACTTGAGGTTATTGCCGAAATGTGAATTGATGAGGAATGCGTCTATGGAAATTGATACTAAGAACAATCGATTTCGATTGTGGGAATCGGTTTGTTCGAATGTTGGCTTGGTATTAAGAAATCTGACTGCGGGAAAGTGTTTACGTAATGAAACTGGATATTTGGATTAAGTGTTTGGGACGGTTATAAAGTTTTGAGTTATAGACTCATAAACTTGGAAAATGGAAAATTGTTTATTTTCAGGATTATTTATGGGATCGTAAACTAGGAAAGGAAAGTTAATATAGTTTTTAATTATACCACATCTCACCCCTTTTAGTGAGCAACGAAATATCATGAAGGTTCTCATGCATGGAGAGAAATAAAAATCAAATTCAGCATGTTCAAACTCCCATACAATATTAATGAATATTACATAGATTTGTTTATAGTTAAGCTAACTGAATTTCACAGCATTCAGAGAGAAGCTCTGAACGCTTTACCTGCTTTTGTGGCAATGATTTTTCGATTTCTTTGTTTTTTTTTTTTTTTGAAAGTTAGGCTCGGTGAACACTGCTTAACCTAAATGCATAAATGATATCATTATTTGGATTAATTGTTGAATAATAAAAAAATATGTTATACGAGAAATTGATAAAATATGAAATATGTAATATAAATGTAAATATGAGAACTCTTTTTTTTTGTAAATAGAACTATAAATTCTTTGAAAATGTTATTTGTAAATGTATATATAAAATTTTGTAGATATATTGGATATAATATTTTGATATAATGTTTGAAAAATATATAATTGTTTTTTTTTTTGATTATCTGTTAATTATAACTATGGTTTGATAAGTCTGTTTTTATGTGTCTGAAATGTGTTTTTAGAATGTATATGTTCTATTATGCAATTTGGGTCTTCAATTTTTCTAACTTTAAATGGACCTGTATAAAATGGATCTAGTTTTTTTTCTATTTTCATTGGTGATGTAAACTAAGTCGTTTATGTTATGTTGATTGAGTTTGTGTTGAAGTTCGAATTTTCTACCCTATTGAATTTGTCTTGAGTTTCTGTCTAGCAATTTGATTTGATTTTTTAAGTTTGTATTGTAATTCTTTATTGTATAAGTCAAAGTTGTATATTGGGTCAATTTTGTCAGTGTTTTGTTCTTGCGGTAATTTTGCTTTAGTTCCGAAAACTAATTCATGTGGTGTAAATCCATGATTACTATGAGGTGTTGAATTATAATTAAATGCATAAAATTGTATCCAATCATCCCAATCAGACTGGTGCTCTGATATGAAGGATCGTATATATTCGTTTAAACATCTATGATTCCTTTCAAGAGAACCTATTGTCTGAGGGTGATATGCTGTATAAAATGTTTGTTTGACTTGTAATAAATCTTTGACTTGTTTGACTTGTAATAAATTAGGTCTAGTACTTAATTCTTATATTCAGTACCTTGATCAGATTTCAATTCTGAAAATTTTCCGTAAATGAAAAAAAAAATTATCAACTAAGGATTTCGCTATCACATTAGCTTCCTTTGTTGGAACTGGTATAAGTACTACATATTTGGTAAGTTCACATTGAATGGTTACAATGTATCTATTGTTTTGATTAGATTTGGAAGTGGCCCTACCGTATCGATAGCTATCACTTCAAAAGGTTTTGATGGCGTTGTAGTAACTACCAATCTCTCTTTGGTGTGTTTATACACTTTGTTTCTTTTACATGATTCACAATTTTTAATAAAGTTTGCTATGGATCCTTTCGTATTTTTCCAAACATATATTTCTCCTAGCTTTAAGTATAATCTGTGTTGTCCAACATGTCCACTGGTTGGTAACACATGAAAGTTTTGAATAATTTTTTGAATTTCACCTGGTTCACTAATGAATTTTGGTAAATTATATTTTATAATTTGTAAATCTTTCAATTTTTCATTCGCGATTTTCTTCAATAATTCTGTGGGTAACCATTTAAATAGCAAGTCTTGGCTACATAGCGCGATTCTTTTAATATTCATTTTCTTCGTTTCTTCATTTAATTTCAATAGTGCAATTTCTGGGAATTGACTTTCATTTTCATTTTCTTCGTTTCTTCATTTAATTTCAATAGTGCAATTTCTAGGAATTGACTTTGATTTTTGTGAATTGCAAACTGACTAATCAGCTGTTTCTGCGTGTATCGTGCGCTTTTAAAAATTGTAAATATAATGAAATTATTTTCTAATGTTACTTTAAGTTTAAGTAATTGTTTTGTTTCAGTCGGGTTGTCTGTTGTGTAGATAGCTGGGTGATCAATCTTTCTATCCTTGTCTGTTTGTTTATTTGTCTTGTTATTGTCATTTGTCGTTTTAATCAATCGCGGGAAACACACGGGCGATCAAATATGCTATGCTATGCTATGCTTATTGTCATTTGTCGTTTAAATTTAAGTTCCTTATTTCTAGTCATAGATCTTGTATTAACAACAAAGGTGCTTGACGATTTCAACTCATCAGGTGTAACATATATTCGTGATAATGCATCAGCTGTAACATTGGCTTTGCCTTTAATGTATTCAATTGTGAAATCAAACTCCTCTAAATCCAATCTCATTCATGTTAATTTAGATGTTGGGTTTTTCATGTTGAACAGAAATACTAATGGTCTATGATCTGTTCTTATGGTGATTTTTTTCCATATAAATTAGGTTTAAAGTAATTAACCGCCCAATGAATTGCAGTTAATTTTTTTTAATATCGTTGATTTATTGCGTTCACCTGGAGTGAAACTTTTACTAGCGATGGCAATAGACAAGTCATTTCCATCAAAATTTTGTGACAAGACTGCTCCGGATCCTACATCAGAAGCGTCTGTCGTTAATATAAAAGGTTTCGAAAAATCTGGATACTGTAGTATTTTCGGGGATACTAAATATCTTTTAGGCTGTTCAAATGCCCTTTGGCAATCATCAGACCATAAAAATTGCTGCTTCTTTTTCAATAGCTGGTTGAACGGAAAAGCTATGGTTGCAAAACTTGGTACAAATTTTCTGTAATAGTTGCAAAATGCTACAAAACGTCGTACATCACCTGAGTTTTGTGGTAACGGATTATTTTTTATGGTTTCATATTTTGAATTATCTGGTAATATGCCTTTATCTGTTATCATGTGTCCAAGATAGGTTACTTTTGTGTGAAAAAATTTACACTTTTCTAAATTCAACTTCAAGTTATATTTTCTTAACCTGTTGAATACTAGTTCAAGGTTGGTCAAATGATGCTGTATTGAGCATCCTACTACAATAATATCATCAATATATACAAAAGCATTTTCTGGTGTAAGTCCAGCTAACGCGATTGTCATCATTCTTTGAAAACTGTTAGGGCTAATGTTCAAACCAAACGGTAATCGTGTAAATTGATAGTGTCCAGACTGAGTTGAAAAAGCTGTACACTTTCTGGAATCTTCTTCCAAAGGTATTTGATAAAAACCTGACATCAAATCCAATGTGGTAAAAGATTTTGCCCTGCCAAGTTGATCTAAGATTGTTTCAATCCTTGGCAATGGAAATTTGTCTGCTAAAATTTTCATGTTTAGCTGTCGAAAATCGACCAGTAAACGCCATTTTTTATTATCATCAGATGATTTTTTTGGTACTAATAATATTGGGTTATTGAATGGTGATAAAGATGGTTCAATAATCTTTTCATCAATCATTTTTTGCACTTGTCTCTTTATTTCTTCGCCTGAGAGTGTATCATTCTATAATTTGGTATGTACACTGGAACTTTGTCACTAGTGTTAATATTTTGTGTATAAAAATTGTTAACTGAGAGCGGTTCGTCTATCAATCAAAAAATATCTTCGTATTTCGCAATTAAGCTTTTCAATTTTTCTCTAGCATAAATTGGTACATTTGCCATATCGATGTTCTTTAATATTTCGATATGCCTTTTATTTTTCAAAATTTGTGTTCTAGTTTTCAAAATATTAAGTTCTTTCAATGGTCTCATTATGGGTTTGATCTCTAGCTTTCGCCCATATACTGGTGTATTGGTGGTATTCATAATTTTAATTAATGGATTATTTGGTGATATAATAGTGTTCCCACAGAAGACCCCCGGTTTGATCTCCTGCGCGAAAACTACCATCTCTTCTGAAATTTTAAAATGATTCATATTCTTAACTATTTCACATCTTTGTGGTATGATGTATGTTTCGTCTATTGTGTCTTGAATTGTTATCGAAATTAATGTATGATTAATATTGAGGTTTAGTAGCCAATTCATAATTCATAACCAATATTGCATTTATAAGTTACTGAAAAGTCTCTGCCCAAGATACCATCTGTGAAAATTGGAAAATCTTCATTTACCAAATGGAAAGTGTGACTGGTTTGTACACCATTTCCAAAATTTAAAATTGTATTCGTAGTTGCCAAAGTTTCAATTCCTCCTTCGGTTATACCTGTTAATTTTATTTTACATCTCGCATCAATTGGTTGATTTCGAGTTTCTTTATTTAATTTAAAAATTGATATATCTGCCCCTGAGTCTATTAAAAAGGTACAGATTCTATCCGCCATCTGCACACCAACTTTAATAAAGTTTGATGCAGTTATATTCATTGTCAATACATTTGATCTAAAAAATTTTGTTGCGAATTGTTGTTTATGTTTTTTGACGCTTGTGATATTGGCATCTGCATTGGTACTCTAACTGGTATGTTCATAAGCACCAACGAATTTTGATTTGGTTGCTCTGAATGTTGTGCTATATTTTGTAGAGCACTTGCTTACATCATTCTATTTCCAAAGTTTTGTTGGTTTCTAAAATTATGGTTATAATTATTAAAATTATTATTATAACCCTGTAAATTTCGCATATTAAATGCATTTTGTTGCCATGTATTTCTGTTGGCTGGATAAAAATTTCTATTATAATTATTTCTGAATGGTTGTTGGTTAAATCTTCTCTGGTGTTGATAATTTCTATTTACATTATTATTACTTCCTCTTCCTCTATAATTTTGAGGATTTCTATAATGCGTGGAATTTCTATCATTATTACTAGTGGTATTATTATTCCTTAAAGTGTGGTTATTGCGCGTCATAAAGACTGACGCTGAGCTCACCGTTTTGTCATTTTCGCTAACCTTCACTAGTCATTTTGATGTTGTCTTGTCTTTTATTACTATTTTGTTCAATTTTTCTCAGCAAAATTCGTCGTGTGTCTATTATTATTGTATTATACCTATTTGTACTTTGTACGCATAGGGTTGAATTATCCAAGATCTCTTTCAACTCTTGCAATGTCTTAAGTTTTTTATTTACTATATTGTCTGATAGTTTAGTAATTGTATAGTGCTTTTAGTCGTAACGTTTCACTTTCAGTCCATAACTCTATTGGACTTATTTAGTACCTATGTCAATTATTATAGAATTTACTCATATTCTATAGTTGCATAAGTGTGTATGATAAAATGTGAAAAATATTCAATAGCATTGTAGTTTTCCATATAAAAAAAAATTTCATGTAATTTTTGGTAGTGTAACAATAATTTTCTTCTATATTATATGATACTTATCGTAACTTCCGCTTTCTCCAGTTGTCGTTTTCCTCTTATTCATTGCTGTAGATTTAGCGTTTTCCACGCGTTGATGAAATCGTCTGTTAAATCTTCCGGGGCCTCCGTTTTTCACTCGAATCTTGTTAACTTGTGTTCCGTCTTCCCATTTGCTTGAAATGCAAGCATAATCACTATTTCTCGTTCTTTGCTCTTCGCGTACTTTAATTTCCTTGATTGCACCGTACGGATTGTATAGATATATTTATTTTAAATTTATTCAAACGTTTACGTCATTTAAACTTTTCGCTAGTTTTAATGCTTTTTGATTTATTCGCTTATTTAGTAGCGAGTATAAATGTAGTATTAAATGGGTTGTGACGATTGTTAATATTATCCACATCAGAATTTCATGTTGTTCTAAAACTTCTGCATGTAAATTCTGGTTATTTATAATTTTTACTTGAGGGTCTCCATTGTGAGACGTCTCAGTTTTTGATTGGGTTTTACCCATGTTTTATTAAATTCACGTGTTTGGTCTGTTTGAACTATTCTTATAATTAACTGGTCAACCAGGCTGTTTTAAATTGTTGTTCTCTTTTTCTTTTGATCGTTAGCACGACACTCACTAGTCTTTTTCGAACCTTTTTTTTCTTGCACAATAGTCATAAAAAAACTAGAAACTAAATCTTGTTGAACTATACCTAGCAAATTGAAACTTCTCTCACTTTTCGTTGTTCGTCGCTATTTTCAGTTTATTTGTTTATTTGTAAAAATTACATGAACAGGCCTGGTGGCCCAAATGATTGTACTATGCTAAAAATTACGTGCTAAAGTCAAAAAGCGGATCTTCAGCATCTCGCGGCTGGTGTCGAAATCGAAGCTTGTAGCGAAACGATTGAAATGGCGCTGGTAATGGCGGTTATCGTGCTGAAGCTACTGTAGTTCGTTCGCCTATTCTGAACGTGAAGGAAGAGGCTATTTCGCAACATGCGTGGTCTAACGTTAATATTAAGTTGCTCTAGAATTGCCGGACAATCTATTCGTGAGGTCAGCAAGTCGGAGACGAACATTGCCCTGGATATGTCCCGACGGATTTGCAGTGCATCCAAGTCGATGAGTCTGCATCGCTGTTCGTAGCTAGGTAGTCGAAAAGGGTCGTTCCACGGAAGTCTTCTGAGAGCAAAGCGAACAAATCTTCGTTGCGCTGACTCGATTCTGTTTACTCCATTCAGGTAGTAGGGATTCCACAATGAAGCGCAGTATTCCAAGTTGGAGCGCACTAAAGCGCAATACAGTGCCTTCAGGCAATAGATGTCGTTGAAGTTTTTGGCGATACGCATAATAAATCCCAAGTCTCTGCTAGCCTTGTCAGGGATGAATGTCATATGTTGTTTGAAGCTTAGCTTTGAGTCAAGCAATACTCCCAAATCCTTCACAAGGTTTGTGCGTCGCAGAGGTGTATTTGACAAATTGTAGTTGAAATTCAGTGGACTACGCTTTCTGGAAAATGTTATTATCTCGCATCTGTCAGCGTTCAATTGCATGCGGTTGTCCGCGCACCATTCTGCAAAAACCCTTAACTGGTTCTGGAGCGCTGCGGCATCTGACGGAGTTTTTACTTTGGCAAACAGTTTAGGGTTGTCAGCGAATGACAGACGAGGGCCTTGAAGTCAAAAATTGACGTCGTTCAAGTAAATCAGGAATATCAAAGGCCCGAGTGAGCGGAGAAAGATGTCGAAAAAACTCCATTAATGTTCACAACTAAACGCCGGTCAGACAAATACGACTGAAACCAGTGAAGCAGAGGGCCTCCGATGCCAAGCTTTGCGAGTTTAGCCACAGCGATTCGGTGGTTCAGTTTATCGAAAGCGGCGGATTGGTCCGTGTAGATGACGTCCGTCTGAGACTGGTCGTCAAAGCTGTCCATTACGTAGGATGTGAGCGTCAGGAGATTTGTGTCCGTTGATCGCTTAGGCATGAACCCGTGTTGTTCGTCGACGATGTACTGCTTGAAGATCGAGAAAGTAGGTTCAAACACAGCGAGCTCGAAGAGTTTCGATAGGGAGCAAAGAGCGTAGATTCCACGGTAGTCGATGTTACTTTTATGGCCTTTCTTGTGCACTGGAAACATGTACGCCGATTTCCAGACCGAGGGAAAGACGCCAGTGCGAATTGATTGAGCGAATAAACGACTCATCGGGGAAGCCAGACTACCGATGCATTTTTTAAGGAAAACGGATGGAATGCCGTCTGGTCCAGCGGACATGGAAGACTTGAGTTTCGAGGCGGCCAATGTTACCGCGCTATCGTCAATGGAGAGGTTAGTCAGTGCACGGCCAAGAAAGGGGGCACGTTCTGTACAGGTCCTAATTTCATCCGTCGTTAACCGTTCGTCCACAAATACTCTGGAAAGTTTTCGCGAAAACAAATGGCAGATTTGCTCGACAGAGTTCGCAGTGACACCGCCTAAATGCATACTCGAAGGAAGGCCATCATCTTTACGCTGTTCGTTAACATATTTCCAAAACGATTTGGGGTTGCGTTTGAACCTACGCTCGACATTACGAAGGAAGCTTCGAAAACAGTAGCGACTTAATTGTTTGTAGCGAGTATTAATCGATAAGTAGTGGTTCCGTAGAGGTAGCGTTCTGTATCTAGAGAACCTTCTCAGGGCTGCTTTTCTCCCCGATTTAAGGCGTCGTAATGTGGGGTTCAACCAGGGCAATTTCTGTTGGACAGAGATGGTCCTTTTTGGGACGTGTCGATCTATGGCGTAATTTAAAATGTGGGAGAGATTTGAGGCGGCAGTATCTACGTCGTTCGTATCCAAGACAGCATCCCAATCGATTCCAGCTAGTAATACGTTAATATTATCAAAATCGGCGCGAACAAAATCGTAGTAAACGGTTGTCGGTGCCGAAATCGTGTTGTGAGAGACTCTCTAATGGACTGCCATAAGCAGGGCCGGGTGATGAGGAACGTGTTTAACGAGTGGACAAGGAGCCAGCGTCACTTCTGGAGCTTGGCAGCGTACAGTAGCGATCAGATCAGAGATCCAAAAAACGTCCGTTTTCATTGGTTATTTTATTGCACTGTTGGAGAGTGGCAGTGCTGTAGCAATCTAGCAGTTCGCTGGAGGTTGGTGACAACGTAGACGAGCCGGGATCGACGTACATGAAGCCATTACCTCTTTCTCGCCAAATAATGCCGGGCAAATTGTAATCGCCTAGTTCACAATACTATTATTGTTTCCGTTTTTATCAACACACTTGCATATGATGGATTAGTAGTTTCACCTCATTACACTTAGTTACATCGTCGGAATAAACATGAATGATCACTTTTTGTTTTGTTTTTTTTTTTTTTGTCTGTAATTAACCGATAAAGCATAGCCATCACTGTTGATAACACAAACTGTTTTTCGCCATGCTTTTATTTATTGCTTCACTGAGGCTGAGCGTACAACGCAGTATTTTCATTTGCTTCACTTTTTCACTGGACTGGTGTTAATCTGCATGAGTGGAGAAGGCGATTGATTTTGTATTCGAATAATACTGTCGATAAGCGTGGATTTCCGTAAACAGATAAATGATATTTGGTGATCATCCACCTTTCCGGAACGGCTTCATTGGATCTTGAAATTGGCCTGTCCAAAATCACCACGAACAAAACACTTGCCGTTGTCTTTGCTGTTCACAATTTCCGAAAATCGATTTGACCATGTCATAGGTCGCCATGTAACAATAATTTTCTCCAGTGCAACATGATTAACCACATCTCTTTTCCGAAGCCATGATAAGAGTGATTTTATTTTTCCGTCTTGACTTAAGCCTAGGCCCTGCTTAAGTCTATAATACAATTCAGGGAGGAGCCTGAACATGCATACATTAAAAGCCAGCATACGCAGCCCGTAAGACTACGCATACCGCAACCAATCAAAACATCGATCAATGCATTGCCCGCAATAGCGTGCTAGCGTCATCGGTGCGACAAGTGTATCCACGATGATTGAAAGAAAGTCATCGAAGCGGACCACGAAAAATGATCGCAATGATAGCTGGAAAATATTGGTGCATAATCGAACGTTGCTGGAACGTCGCGATCGAACGTTGCCTAGTGCGCGCGTCAGCATTAACACGCAGCGCCGCTAGAATCATGTGAAATTATAATTTTGTTTGGTGCACAAGGCATGCACTTGAGGTTATTGCCGAAATGTGAATTGATGAGGATTGCGTCTATGGAAATTGATACTAAGAACAATCGATTTCGATTGTGGGAATCGGTTTGTTGGAATGTTGGCTTGGTATTAAGAAATCTGACTGTGAGAAAGTGTTTACGTAATGAAACTGGATATTTGGATAAAGTGTTTGGGACGGTTATAAAGTTCTGAGTTATAGACTCATAAACTTGTGAACAGGCCTTCCAAGAAATTAATAAGCATTTTTGATTCTCATAAACTCTTGCATCACATTCCCATGGACAAGAATATTCCTGTCCATGGGAATGTAATGCAAGAGTTTATGAGAATCAAAAATGCTTATTAATTTCTTGGAAAGCCTGTTCATCTCCTCCCACTCAAAGAGCCGTGAGTCATCTAGAAGAGATGACTTACGTCGGTCTGCTGCTGGCATATGTATAATGCAAAATTTAAAAGGAATGATTTCGCCATCCTTCCTGGTTTGCCATCATATCGTCGTTCGTGGTGTTCGTGTAAATGCTTGCAGGGTTTCGTCTTCGAATCGATGCATCGAGCCGGGTTGCGGGAGAAATTAAACGGGAGGGGCGTGTCTGGCCTACAAGGTTCTCGTCACCTGGTGGTAGAATCGTCTTATTGCTCCTGGTGGTGGAATCGTCATATTGCCCCTTCTATTGTCAAAAGAACCCGTGTTTCGTCCAATGATCCTCACGTCTCTTGTCCTCGTATGTTATGAACTTTGTTGGCAGGCGGACTTCTCTCCAAAGTGTATCGGCTTTATAATCGTTTCTTAATACGCCCGCAGGAAAATCATTCTTCTAAACCGAGTGGCCTCGGTGGCTTTGGTGACTATTCATCGCGGATGGCAAAGTGCTATCGCCAACGCTTGCATAACAGAACCGCTCGCGGTCTTTTCTTCAAGATTTGTCCTGCTTTCTTTTCAAATGATCTTGTTTTAGGGGACAACGGCAGGCGGCCGTGTCCCGGTTCTACACTTTACCTGTTTTTCATTTCTTCCATCGGAAGGTTTACTGTTTTTCGGACTAAGCTAAAATGTACCGGATTCTGCGTGACGGAACATAAGGTATTTTCTGCGTGGGTGTGACGTCACATCTGCCACCCCGCCTAGTTGGCCATTATCTAGAAGAGAGAATGGTCACATGGTCCGTTCTGACGGCCGATAGGCGTGTTTTTAATAACAATTATTTTTCACGTTTTTATGCTACTATATACATATTCATTTTCATGATATTCCTTATTTCCTTTGCACGTAAAATTCAATTAATTACAATGGTGCTGCATATCATTTCTACATAAATTAACGTTTTCAGACAAGGATTTTCTTCATAACAAACTGACAAATGTTCGCTCGCCTGGTGCGCTGCGCCTTGTAGATATCCGCTGCTTGGCTGTCGTATTCAAGCGACGGGTTACAGGGGGTTTGAAACGGGAGGGTGTGCCTGGCAGCAGAGGTTCTCATCGGTTGGTTGTGGTGCGAACTCATCCCTAAGGCTTCATCGGGTTATTAACAATAGTTCAACGATTACCATTGCATTTTAATTAAGGCTGCAGTTCAGCTGATTGTTTTACGATTGTTCAGAGTGTGTTGTTGAACTTCAATGTTGGGTTAGCCGTGTCTTTTCGACATAGATCGGCTGTATTTTTGTTTGGCTTATAGTATTGTTACGCGCCGTGTGGCGAAAAGATTTGCGATTGCCACCGGATCGGTGTTATAATGCAGTCACTTGGTTTAGCATCTTTGATCGCCTGCGCGGGGTGTCCAATTACCCGCTAACATATGTGCGCACATTTTCAAATTGTAGTGCGGAAAGAACATCGTTGATTAAACACGAGCAAAATTTTATAGCGCCATTTTGCTTGTTTGGCTTTGACCTCGAATCCTTATTCGTAGAAGTCAATAACTCTCAATTAGTGATATTTATTTGAAACAAATTATTACGCCCTTCGCTGCGTAGTTTGATGTATTTGTCTTCGCGCTGAAGTCTCGATTCTGGCTCGGCCATGAGCCGCATTGATTGAGTTATGTTGTACATCTGGCCTCTTCAGGGGTCGAAAACTGGAAGCTGCTCGTCTCCTCTTGGTAATATCGTTTGGCTTTCCTCCATCTCGATAATGGGCCACAAGACAAGTTAAACTGATATTTTAACGCGGAAAGAAAAGCCTAATACAGATAAATGGATTGATACGTGTCGAAATGATTTTTAATGTAAAACAAAAAAAACATCGAGTACCAAAGTTAGAGAATGTATGATAAGAAAAAACTTAGTAAACAATGCACATTTGAAATGTTATGTTTGTAAAATTGAATACTAATAGAGATGTACAACTTAGTAGGGGAAGAGAAACCAGATTATGTCATCCGAGAAGAAGAATAATACGGGCCTAGATTGTAAGCAGAAGCGTAGGGTAGATAATAGAATGTAAGAAGCCCGTACGCGAGTGAACAGTAATTTTAAACAGCAAGTGGAAAAAGTAACAAAACGAAAAAAAGAATTGATGAAATAATGGCAAAATAATAATGCACCACTTGCTAAGTAGGGCAACTAGCATCTAAGAATTGACAACGAGACGAGTTCCCCGATCATCGAAGACGACCGAGGTGATTACAACGGATGCTGAGATGGGAGCATGCCATGATGCCCAGTACAGCGCGAAAAAGGAAAGCAGACGGTTGCGAGGGGAGTTAAACGGCGGGTGTCTATGGTCGAGATGGAGGTAAAACCAAACGATATTACCAAGAGGAGACGAGCAGCATCCAGTTTTCGACCCCTGAAGAGGCCAGATGTACAACAGAACTCAATCAACGCGGCTCATGGCCGAGCCAGAATCGAGACTTCAGCGCGAAGACGAATACATCAAACTACGCAGCGAAGGGCGTAATAATTTGTTCCAAATATATATCACTTATTGAGAGTTATTGACTTCTACGAATAAGGATTCGAGGTCAAAGCCAAACAAGCAAAATGACGCTATAAAACATATCGACACGTATCAATCCATTTATCTGTATTAGACTTTTCTTTCCGCGTTAAAATATCAGTTTAACTTGTCTTGTGGCCCATGATTAACTTTTTTCTTTAAATGTTCTTCAAATAACTTTCTTCAATTTTATAAAATAGCTTTAATGCTTCGCTTTGGTCACCTATCTTCTTCATCTTGCGTTCTCTTCAAATATTTTCTTTCATTTTCTTAAAACTTTTTCGATTTACATAAAGTGAGTCTGTTACGACATAATAGATTATGCTTTCATCTCTTTATCTTTGTTTCATCATGTTTTCTTCGAACAAACCGCATCGGTTCAATCTTTTTTCTCCTTTGTCAGGTATTTTTTGTCTGTTTCATAAATACATCTTTTAATTGTACAAACCGCGTTGATAAAATATTCATCGTTTTCTTCTGTCTTCATATACAATGTTCGTCTAATACCTGGCGTCTTCTTAACACCTCATATCAATTTCTATTTGCACTAAAAAGTCTCGTCGCTTTCTCTTCTGCTTTATTCTTTGATTTTTAGAACCTCTTTCTGAATCTGTAATTATTTAATCTTCGAATCGTCTCTTACTACTGCCATACTCACATTACTTACACTTCTCCTTGTATGCAGTAGTCTGCATATTTCCTCTCCCCCTTCCGTCCGAAGGTGCGACCGCCCACTCTAGTGATTCCTGAAAGATAAGAAGGTTAGGAAATAAAAGAAAAATCTCGCACACTCACTCATTCTGGGTTAATTACTCCCTTGTTTACTCTTTCAGTCAGCATTCACCTCAACCAATTACGTACTCCCGATGTATACACTCACACAACCTTAACTAATGAAAGAATAGTTGGAATCACTTAAAGTCAGTAGTCTTTTCGTCTGGAAAGTTCAGCCCTCTTTTCAAATGTCTTTCCTAGTTCTATTGTTGTCCGTCATGTAAGTCATCTCCTTCGCAAAAAAAATCCCAATACAGCATCCATCGATTTTCTTCTTCGTTTTCTTTTTAAGCCAATAGCTATCAAACCTCGTTTTCATGAGGTTGTTCACTATAATTTCTTTCTCATGTTAACATTTGCATTTTACAAAAGAAAACAAATGCTGTTTTAAATTCTTTTAACCCTTTTTTCCATTACAACCATCCAGATCATTCTAGTAATTTGAATTCCCCAAGTTTTTCGTTTATTTAACTTTTATCGGCGGGGTTCCTCGTCCCTCACGCCTTCATTCGTATTTGAATTTTTCCAACTGTGTCATGCCATTTGACTAATATCCTCAAAGGCTGTATATCTTTTTCGGCGACTTATTCCATTTCTTCACGCCTTTACTTCAGTATACTCTCTTCCGTTTGGTTCTGCCTATTGATTCCCGTCAATAAAATCATTCATCTTTTTCGGCGACTTTTCGTATTTATTCACGCCTATATTTTACTTCCTCTTTACTTTTTCATACAGCTTTAGGTGCTTGCTATTATAACTTATGCCATCCAATATCGTATTCCATTAAATATATTCTGTCCGTTAACCTTGAAAGCATAGTTTAAGTTCAAATAATCAGTCATAATAACGCTTAAGCCGGTTATTATGAACTTTTTCTAAACGATTGCCGTTTCTAATTACTGTGGTCATTTCGCTTGGAATGTTCACTACTTCATATGGTCCCCTTCATATGTTCTGAAGCTTTTGGCCCGCACCAGTCGCTACGGCCTTCACTAATATTTGTTCACCCCACATGGGTTTGTAATCATTTGATGATCTGTCGTAAATTTGTTTGCGGTTCTCTTTACTCCTTTTTTTTATTTTTTAATGGCCCACCACTACCCCCACACCAAAAAGCTCATGTTGAGCCCCCTGGTAGTGAACTCATTCTAAAGTACAAACAAAGAAAAAAAATTGAATGAAAAGAACAATAACGAATATTATAATATATGATCTATTGGTGTGTGTATTATAGTGGTGAACTTTAGACAAAAAAAGAAATAACTGTAACTAAGCTAGAGATACCCAGTGGAACTGCGTTCCTTTAAGGGATTTCTCAAATACATAGAAAAAATCTGTATTATTTAATTTATACATTTATAGAGCACAATTTAAACAAAGCTTCTGGCAGTTGATACGGCAGTTGATATTAAAAACGAACTGATTTTAGATTTGTAGTATTGTTTCAATTTCATTTCAAATAACATTTTACTGTTAATCGATTTTAGGTTATCTGGAATTATATTGAATACGGAAGGACCATAGAAAGATATTCGCTTTCGACCAAAGATGCTTGAGGTTCGAGCCCTCTCTGAATTATGAGCATGCCTAGTATTGTGACTATGATTTCGCGCAGGTAAAACCAAGTTATGATGCATATTGGGATTTTTCAAGATATCAAACACAAATAAACAGGTATGGAGTTCCCGCAATCCTTGTATTGGCAGCACATTGTGCGAAAAATTGGTGTAAAGCTGGAGCGTAGAAAATAACTGAGGCAATGAGTAAATCGTTTTCAGACATCGGTTCTGTAAAACTTGGAGCTTTTTCAATTTGGACTTGCAAACATGCCCCCATGCAATGATCAAATAGTGCAGATGTGAATGAATGCATCCATAATAAAATTTGAGGAGTGCATTACGAGGAACAAACGATTTCACACGGTACATTAAGCCACAAAGTCGAGAAACTTTGCACTGCACATGTTCTATGTGATCATTCCAAGATAGTGTAGAGTCTAATACCAGGCCCAAATATTTATAGCTTGACACATTTTCGATATTGGTTTGTCCTACAGACGGATTTGTTTGTTGTGTGATTTTTTTCCTCGGGTGATGGAATAGCATATATTTGGTTTTTCCCAAATTTAGAGATAGAAGATTGGAATCAAAGTATCGTATGAGAGTTGTTAAGTCATAATTTATGCTTGATATGATATCTGAAACGTTCTTGTTAGGGTAGAAGATTGCTGTATCATCAGCAAACAACCTAGGTATTCCTAAAAGCAGCAGATTTCCTAGGTCATTCATGTAAATTAAAAATAAAAGTGGGCCAATATTGCTACCTTGAGGAACACCAATATTTACCGTTTTTATCGAACTTCGAGTGTCCTCAATAGCTACGAATTGTTGTCTGTTTGTTTAATAGCTTTTTATAATGTTGTTCGCTAGTCCACGGACTCCATAGTATTCCAATTTTCGCAGAAGAATATCGTGGTTAAGCATATCGAAAGCTTTTTTAAGGTCAATAAGGAAACCTCCAACAACGCATTTATGATCAATTTTACCAATTAAAAAATCTACTAGTTCTACAATCGCTGTTGAGGTACTGCACCCTTTTCTCAAACCGTACTGAAATTTATATAAAATATTATGTTGATTCATGAAGTTTACTAGTCTATTTAATAGCATTTTTTCAAATATTTTGCTAAATATAGAAAGTGTAGAAATAGGTCTGAAATTACTAGGATCTGACTTATTGCCAGATTTGAAAACAGGCGTTACTTTAGCTATTTTAAGACATTCAGGATAGATACCCTGCTCTAGAATAAGATTAAATAGATTCGTAAGTATGTTTGAGAAATTATGTACATTCATTTTTATGACACTAGCTGGAATATTATCTGGGCCGCTGCTTTTATGCACATCAAGTTCTTTTAATATAACAGTAACCTCATTCACATTTGCAGGTCGCAGAAAAATAGATTGTTCTATTCGGATAATGTTACTCAGTGGATTAACATTATTTCTCGGGATGTTTTCTGCAAGATTAGTTCCGACTTTTGAAAAGAAATTATTAAAAATTTCACTAACTTCTACATTATTCGATGTTTTGATACCGTTTGCTTCGAGCTCGAAACGCCTAGCTACCCTTGTACGACCCATAATCTCATTTAGGCTACCCCACATTTTGGCATGACAGGTTGTTTCCAACAAATTTTTATAGTAATCAGTTTTGCATTTTCTCTTGGCGTCATCGGTTCGTTTAGATACATGTTTTAACATGTTTTTATAATGAGCATTAGAAGGGTCATTTTTCAATTTTTTCAAATATTTATGCTTGAGTGTTATCCATTGCCACACATAGTAATTCATCCAAGGACAGTGTCTTTACATTTTTACATTTATACGTTTTGCGTCAGTATTCTATTGTAGGTGTTTATAATGGTGGTTAATGATTCATTCACATCACTACAACATTCATAGTCATTTTAGAAGTTAGAAAACAAGTGATGTAGCTTCGTTTTATCGACAACTTTCCTACTTAGTACCGTACGTTCTTTTGGATCACTAACTTTCAGAGAGGAGACAATTAGTAAATGATCGCTCAGTACGGGATCAGTGTAAATAGTATCATTCCTTATGTTCGCTAAATCGTCGTTACTGCGCACAAAGTGATCCAGAATGTTTTTACTAATTAACCTAGTTGCAAAAGTATTTGAACAAGCACAATTATATGACTCTAGTAAACTCTTGTAACGTAATACAACACTATTATTCGTAGAATTTATGGGAATATTAAAATCACCAACAAGAAAACGCTTTCGCGTGGTTTGGGTTGCTAATATGTTTTCAAGCTCAATATAGAATCGGTTGCAATCAAAGGAGGGTGGTCTGTACAAGCCTACCACTTCGTATTGAACTCCATGTCTTTTGTTTTCAACATGTATAAAATGAAGGCTTTCGGTTGTAACATTTTTCAAAACATTGAAGGTTAACTCGGCTTTCACATATATGGCGATACCACCTGATGATGTTTCACGACAAGCAAAGATTGAATTGTAACCTGATATTTTATATAATTCTATGTTATCTGACATTACCCATGTTTCCCCCACAACAAACACATCAATTGGGACTTTAATATTATCCAAAAATGAAGCGATAGTGTCGAATTTTTGAAGCTCGTTCATTCCTCTTATATTCCATTGAGCAATTCGAAGATGACCATCGTTGTTTGCACTATAACTCAAATTAAAATCATCAACGGTATCATGATAAACGTTTATTAGACCAGCCATTTTTAATTATAAAATTTCTACAAAGAGATATACAAGTTCATTTTATTGAGTTATTTGTTACACTTTCTTTTGGGCGACGGAGTTTCTTTCTGCGGTGATTTATTACTATATCGGTTAATTATTTCGTACAATTCTTCTCTCGTTTTGATCATTTCCGGTTTTGAATTTTCGGTTTTTTTAACCAAGACGTTCCCACCCCTGTTCGACCAAACGTATTTAATTTTAAGTTTCTCCTGGTGTTCTCTCATTACATTCAACAGTTCTAATGACAATGGGGTTAGTTCATCCCGCATTACTATAGAAGTCGCCTGACCATTGGTAATATAATTTTCATTAATTGAAGATGATAGAAGCTTACCATTCTGCTTTTTTTGGCAAAGACTAGCTCCTTTGTGTCCCCGTCCTTGAAGGTAACGCGAATAGGAGCTTACGAATTTTTTGCTTTATTTCTTCCCCCTAGCCTGTCAGCTGATACAATTGTATCAGAGTTAACATTGAGCCCATAGCAATTGATAACTTTACGAACAATTTCTAAAGTATTTTCATCAGGGTGGTAAGGGACCCCGAAAACTATTGCATTGTTACAGTTGGCCTGACGAGCTTTCCTATCAACATTATGTTCAAGTTTGTGTACAATATTTGACATAGCATATTGCGTGTGTTTTAGCTTATCAATTTCTTGCTTCAAATTCGCATTTTCTCGCTTCAATTCTTAGAAATCCGTCACTATAGTGTAACCGTTGGTTACAATTCTTAGTTTTTATTTGATGTCATTATTTATTCGTGTGTTTCGAGCCTTCACGTTTCTCTCCAATACAGAACATAAGCACATAAGTTAGGGACAAATACCGCTGCAACAATACAAATCGCTGTTTGGTCGATGAGGCGGGACCAAGTATGGCGCAAACTGCTTCAAAATTGAAGAGTTAAATTAAGCGCAAAACTATTGGAGGGAACTGGCGGACTGTCTGAGACTATAAAAGGAAGTGGACTTGCAGACTCGGGAGCTTTTTTATACAACAGGCGTCCGTGTACTGTGCAGTGAGTAAGACCTAGGATTGGACCCCCCCTTGTGGGGTTATTGGTAGTGCGCTTGCAGATTGACCCGCAGCTACGAAGAAACTGCGCAGTACACGGTTCGGCCCGCGAACCTGGAACGGTTCCGCGCCTAACCCGTAAAGAAGCATCGACACCCTCGGACAACAGGTCCTAACCGTCAAGGAGGGTCCCCTCTCGGTTCTGGCCATTGCGGTCAGGCCGATTGCGTCAAAGAGGGAAGACGCCTGCAACATTTGTGATCAACGTTCGAGATAATTGGGATCCCGCTATCCTGCCATCCGCTCGCCGCCTTGTACCGGTTCGGAATCGGATTGCGCAGTCGAGAGGACTCCTGCGTAGCCTAAGCAGCAAAAGTAGTGAGTAAACGTTACACGCCACACCATCATTTGAGATTACACACCCACACGCCACAATTACACGAAATAAAAATTAGAAATGTGAACGTTCTTGGTTTTTGTACTTTATCCGCGTTATCCTTGGTTACCCGGTAGCTAGCCGACCCTGCGATACCAGCAATAGGGCCTGCTCTGCCGCAAGCTTTGCCAGCCGTAAGTGTTGGGAAGTCAGTCGGTTTCAATAGCATCAAATTTATCAGAAAGGAATTGCTGCGATTTTTCTATCGCCCCAGCAACCTGTTGTACTTTGCTCCTAACAATATTCATTTCTTGGGAAACAGCAGCAGTGATCTGCTGTACCTCGCTTTTGACAGAATTCATTTCAGCAGATGCTGTTCCCTTAAGCTCTGTAGCCAGAGTTTCTATGATTGATGATTTTCGATTTTGCATTTCCAGAATGCGTTGGTAAATGCTGGAGCAGTTATGTGAGCAGAAGTACATCGGACCCTTTATGCGCCGGGCAGCTTGGCCTTCGAGATTTCGGCATTTGTAATGTGCCTCACCAAAACAATAGTTGCATGTTATTAATTTGCTAGCATCTTTTTCAACGGACTTACATTCAACACAAATGCTTTCTCGCCTTCCATCGAAACAGATTTTGACTGTAATAACAAATCTAAAGTCAAATTTCAAATGTAAATAAGAATAAGAAAATATAATTATCACACACACCAAACTTTCATCGAAAATACGATCAGGTCCGAGTATGGAACAAAATATTAATGTTGTTTAACTATTATACCCACCATAGGTTTCAAATAGATTACTTTAGATCGATGCTAACATGCCACATATGAATACACCATATGACAGTTGAATATTAATGGTTAGCTGTTAACAAACGATTTTTTGATCGGTGAGATCCACCTATTTACAAGCAGCCTAACTAATATAAGCCGGCCTAAGAATATGTGTGTGCTACTATTCCAGTTACTTCAGCACCACACTACACCACGCACGAATCAACGGCTATGTTGTGTAGGACGCTTGTTCGCTCAAATTTCGCCAAATCTGTCTACACGACAGAACCACAGGCTGCGGTACAACCAAACTAATACAGTAGGCGCTGGTTCATTCAAAATTCATTAGGTTTACCAACTTACCCACTCAGAAGAACTCAAAGCGTGCACGCAAGTCGAACTTGCAAACAAGTTTACCTTTACCAATATTAGTTGTTGGTGTACTACTATTCGAACTACTTCAGCACCACACTACACCACGCACGAATCAACGGCTATATTGTGTAGGACGCTTGTTCGTTCAATAATCACCAAATCTGTCTTCTGAATCATGTACCATAGCCAACAGAACCACTTCAAGTACTCTGTAGACTGCTTTACTATTTTTTTTTCAGTATTAAGTAATAACCACAATATTCAACAACCATACAGCAACAGCAACAGCAGCAGTCAACGATTCAAATTTTCACCACCACTACAAAGTGGATGGGCTTCACTTAATAGCAATAGTAACAAACTGTTTGAGTAAAAAATAAATGAGAAATTCAGCTATTTATCAAGGCAGCACTTTTATCACTTTTATAAAAACGGTTTTCAAACACTGCTCGCGTTTTCAATTAGCAGTAAAATATGATCAATTTGATACGTAACACTCTATAAATTCGATTTAAAAGATCAACAGAAAAGCAAGCGTATCAACTCTATATAAGTGTTGCCAGAGAGTTGGCTTGTGCGTTTGCATGTAAATCGTAAAATATTTTCTTCATTTTATGTGTGTATGCGTCATATGTCATCTTTTCCACTCCGTTCCGCTTATAGATTGAAGTCGGGATTCGAGCTATCCGTCCGTACAATAATTCGAACGGCGTATATCCTGTGGACGAGTTTACTAATGTATTGTATTCGAACGTGAAAAACGGTAACAACTCGTCCCATGTGTGCGGCTTTCCACCAATAAATTGTCTCAAATATGTTTTTAACTCGCGGTTCGATTTCTCTACCAAGTTGGCCTGTGGATGATTCGGGCTAGTAGTAATTTTCCTGATCTTTAAAATTTTGCACACCTCTTTCATTAGTGAGCTCACAAAATTTGCGCCGTTGTCTGTGACTAGTTCCAACAGGGTACCGAATTTACAAATATAATTTTCTACGAAGGTCTTGGCTACCGTCTGGCTTTCTTGATTCTCCATTGGAGCGACAATTAGGTATCTCGTCAAGTCATTCTGCATGACTAGACCATAACGGTTTTCCATATCGTACTCGGGTAACACCACGATATCCATGTATAATTTCTCAAATGGCTCCGATGCAGTCGTGGTGATCTGCATCGGTATCTTGTTTGATCTTCCAATTTTGTTCTTTTGGCAGGAATCACACTGCCGAACATAGTTCTCGATATCCCGTTTCATCGTAGCCCACGTAAAAAGTGTGCCAATTCTCTGGCGCACTCGTTGCGCTCCCACGTGCCCTCCTAAGGGTGCATCGTGAAATTCCCTTAAAATTGTTTCCACTTGATCTGGCGCAATTACTGTACGCTCGCTATTAGCATTATATAGTATTATTTGTTTTCTAGCTTACCCGCTAGGAACTGAATCATTTGCAGAACGTCCTGCTGCTTGATTTTTCTGAATGATATTAGGTGAATGACCCCGGCTGCCTTCACTGCCGTGGGGCTCTTATTGAAGCTATCCAAAAATTGTGAAAAAAAATTCCAGCAATCGATTAACGAATTTTCGCTGTCGTCTACTATGAAACCGCCTACTTCCTTGGCTTTAAATTTGAGTACACCATCCTCGACGTATTCTTTCAGTCCTTGTGATAGCTGATACAGTGTCTGAAGTTCTCTGTATGCTGTCCGACTGTTTAAAATGATAAGACGAGCTTCGATATTTCTCTCATCCAATATTCTCTTTGAGACTTCCACCGTCTCGCTTGGTATCAGGTCATTTGATAATGCCTGGGAAAAAGTCATCATATGAAATGTTGACGAGTTGTTGTTCATCCTCGTCCTCAGCGATGTCCGCAATGTCTATGGCACTCAAATCTTGTATTGTGCCGCTCAATTCATCTAAGGCGTTCTTCTGCTGCTCTAGCAGGCGTTTCTGCTGGCGCGTAATCTTGGCTATCTGCCTGCGAGGTGAACTTTCTTGCCCCTGACACGTCCCATCTGACAAACGTGACAGAAAATCGGCGACTATGTTTTCGCTACCTTGTTTATACCTGATGCTGCATTCCAAACCCTGCAACTTCAGTCTCAATCTTGTCAGCGTTGGAGATGTCTCTTTGAGCCTCCAAATCGCTATAAGTGGTCTGTGGTCCGTGTAAACGATAAACTTTTGACCAAAAATGTAATGTTTGAAATATTCTATGGCCCATACAATCGCCAAGAGTTCCTTTTCTATGATGTGATACCTGGTCTCTGCACCTACAAGTGCACGACTCGCGAACGCGATCGGCCGGTGCATGGATTTTTCATTTGACAGGACGGCTCCAATAGCTTAATTGCTAGCATCTGTCGTAATAACAAAAGTGTCTTGATAATCTGGCCGGACCAAAACTGGATCTGTAATCAACGCGCTTCTAAGGAATTCGAATGCTTCCTGACATTCTTTTCCCCACACAAATTTAGCGTCTTTCTTCAACAAGTCATTCAGCGGCTTGCGCTTTTCCGCGATTTTGGGGATAAACTTCCCGTAAAAATTCACTGTTCCCAAAAATGACCTTATACCTTTCACGTTTGTGGGTGGCTTAAGGCTCTGAATGGCCTTGATATTTGCATTGGTGGGTTTTATGCCTTCTTCATTAACGACATGACCCAAATACTCCAGTTCCTTTTTCAAAAACTGACACTTAGAAGGTTCTATTTCTAAGTTATGTTTACGCAAGGCTTGCAATACTTTTCGTAAGCTATCATTATGGTCGGTGATAGTGTCACCGAAAACTCTAATATCATCGAGGTAGACAAATGCTTTAACGTCCCGTATCTCAAAAAGAACAGTATTCATAAGCTTTTGGAATGTTGAGGGACTGTTCTTTAACCCCATTCGTGTAAATTCGAAGTGGCCTTTGGGAGTGGAGAACGCCGTTTTAGCCGCATCTCGGCGGTCGATCGGGACTTGATAGAAACCCGATTTTAAATCAATTGAGGAGAAATACTTTGCTCCTCCAACCTTATCCAATATCTCATTCATAAGAGGTATTGGGTATACAAACGGCTTGGTAACTTCGTTCAATGATCTAAAGTCCACCACAAGTCTGTATCTTTTATTACCGTCAGCATCCGGTTTCTTTGGTACACATAACACCGGTGCATTCCAGGGACTAGTGCTTGGTCTAATAATACCCTGTGCCCTCATTTCATCGATTTCTTTATTAATGTGCCATTTTGTGGCCTCCGGGAATCTATATTGCCGTTTATTGATAGGCACCTCCGATGAAGTTTCTATCGTGTGTACGGCGGCGTCAGTAGTAGTTAACCTGTCGCCTGCGAAAAAGAAAATATCTGCATAGCTTTCAATCATATTCTCCACTGTCCTGAATTCTCTATCAGGCAAGTGCGCCAAATTCAGCACTTGCCGTAGTTTTTCTCTTGCATTTCCTTTCGACTCTGGTGTAAGTTTATGTTCTAATAGGTCATAATCTAGCCTCGGATTAAGATCTAACTCGGGCATTATAGTATTCTTCGAGTCAAGAAAATTGTTCTTCGGCTCTTCATTCCGATATGTTTGATGCTCTCTATTTATTTCGTTTTTGTCTACGTCAGCCTCATTGCGGGCTGTGTTGCTAGTATCTCGCAACTAGTTCTGCACCATAACTCTATTTCTGGCTGCCACATAAACATGTCGACTAAGGACTTCCTCTTTGGGCATACTCCACGGACTTAAGTCGTCCGGACTTCTGTTTCCGTGTTTTTTGAACACTATATAATCAAAATTATTTCCTATTTGAAGCGTATGTTTCTTTAAGAATTCTGCTCCGATTAATCCGTCGCTTGGCAAATTTTCTAATATATGAAATTGCGTCGGGATCAAAAAGTCTCCGACTGTTAAATCCAACGTAACTGTACCTGAGGTTCGTACGATGTTTCGGCCGATACCTCCAAAAGTGGTTACATCCTGTGTATTTACCGGTACATTCAAACGGTTTACAATGCGTGCATTAATTATATTCGCACATGCACATGTATCTAAGATCAGGTTCAACGTAATTTTGACATTCTGCCTAGCCAGCAGGGTTAACATTAAGTACCCTCTGACATCGTAATATACTCGCTTAGCCACACAAGCACTGTTGTCTCTTATGTGATTGCATGCGGTGCGGATGTTGCTGGGCTCATCGGTACATCTCCGCCAGTCAACATCTTCGCAAATTTCTGCTAAATCCTCGTTACTCCTGTGCAACAGGATCCAAAATACCTTCTTTTTGAAAATTACAACTTCTTTCATTAATGTTGGCTACCATAAGCATTTTATGAGGCATCCGGGTATACGAATTCCTGTACCTCCTATCAGTTGGTCGATTTTGACCATAATAATTATATTTCCAACCATGGGCGTAGTCCCCTTGGCTCCGCCGGTATGAACGCGCTGTATTTGGATCGATTACCGATAATTGTATTTGGATCGATCACCGTCGCTAGATCCACATATATTGTTATAATTGTTTTGCTTGTAAATTTTTCTATCCCTATTTTTATTATATTCATTTCTTCCAAGACGGCTGTTGCTATAATCAGCGTCTTTGTGATTAATTGTAAAAATATTTCTGCTACTATTAAATTGTCTAAGCGCATCGCGCTGTATTTCGACCCATTCTAGGCCCTGTATTCTATTTTCTATTTCCGAGATATGATTACGCTCATGGTAGTAATCCTCTAAGTCATCCAGCAGCTCTTCTAACTTCAATGTTCGTGTACCTTGAGCAGCTTCTTTCAATGCGGTGTCACACAAACCCGCCATAAAATGTAATCGAAGACTAACTATCATGCTTGACTTCGTGCAGTTAGTTTCGTAGGAGTCGATTTGCTCCTTAATTTTCAATATACTCTTTTTGTAATCAGGAAAGGTCTCATCCGCCTCCTGTTTCAATGTTTCTATTTGACTTATAACTGCCTCGATGCGTATATTATCCCCAAATTCCTATAATAAATTCCTTTTCTATGATGTGATACCTGGTCTCTGCACCTGCAAGTGCACGACTCGCGAACGCGATCGGCCGGTGCATGGATTTTTCATTTGACAGGACGGCTCCAATAGCATAATTGCTAGCATCTGTCGTAATAACAAAAGTGTCTTGATAATCTGGCCGGACCAAAACTGGATCTGTAATCAACGCGCTTCTTAGGAATTCGAATGCTTCCTGACATTCTTTTCCCCACACAAATTTAGCGTCTTTCTTCAACAAGTCATTCAGCGGCTTGCGCTTTTCCGCGATTTTGGGGATAAACTTCCCGTAAAAATTCACTGTTCCCAAAAATGACCTTATACCTTTCACGTTTGTGGGTGGCTTAAGGCTCTGAATGGCCTTGATATTTGCATTGGTGGGTTTTATGCCTTCTTCATTAACGACATGACCCAAATACTCCAGTTCCTTTTTCAAAAACTGACACTTAGAAGGTTCTATTTCTAAGTTATGTTTACGCAAGGCTTGCAATACTTTTCGTAAGCTATCATTATGGTCGGTGATAGTGTCACCGAAAACTATAATATCATCGAGGTAGACAAATGCTTTAACGTCCCGTATCTCAAAAAGAACAGTATTCATAAGCTTTTGGAATGTTGAGGGACTGTTCTTTAACCCCATTCGTGTAAATTCGAAGTGGCCTTTGGGAGTGGAGAACGCCGTTTTAGCCGCATCTCGGCGGTCGATCGGGACTCGATAGAAACCCGATTTTAAATCAATTGAGGAGAAATACTTTGCTCCTCCAACCTTATCCAATATCTCATTCATAAGAGGTATTGGGTATACAAACGGCTTGGTAACTTCGTTCAATGATCTAAAGTCCACCACAATTCTGTATCTTTTATTACCGTCAGCATCCGGTTTCTTTGGTACACATAACACCGGTGCATTCCAGGGACTAGTGCTTGGTCTAATAATACCCTGTGCCCTCATTTCATCGATTTCTTTATTAATGTGCCGTTTTGTGGCCTCCGGGAATCTATATTGCCGTTTATTGATAGGCACCTCCGATGAAGTTTCTATCGTGTGTACGGCGGCGTCAGTAGTAGTTAACCTGTCGCCTGCGAAAAAGAAAATATCTGCATAGCTTTCAATCATATTCTCCACTGTCCTGAATTCTCTATCAGGCAAGTGCGCCAAATTCAGCACTTGCCGTAGTTTTTCTCTTGCATTTCCTTTCGACTCTGGTGTAAGTTTATGTTCTAATAGGTCATAATCTAGCCTCGGATTAAGATCTAACTCGGGCATTATAGTATTCTTCGAGTCAAGAAAATTGTTCTTCGGCTCTTCATTCCGATATGTTTGATGCTCTCTATTTATTTCGTTTTTGTCTACGTCAGCCTCATTGCGGGCTGTGTTGCTAGTATCTCGCAACTAGTTCTGCACCATAACTCTATTTCTGGCTGCCACATAAACATGTCGACTAAGGACTTCCTCTTTGGGCATACTCCACGGACTTAAGTCGTCCGGACTTCTGTTTCCGTGTTTTTTGAACACTATATAATCAAAATTATTTCCTATTTGAAGCGTATGTTTCTTTAAGAATTCTGCTCAGATTAATCCGTCGCTTGGCAAATTTTCTAATATATGAAATTGCGTCGGGATCAAAAAGTCTCCGACTGTTAAATCCAACGTAACTGTACCTGAGGTTCGTACGATGTTTCGGCCGATACCTCCAAAAGTGGTTACATCCTGTGTATTTACCGGTACATTCAAACGGTTTACAATGCGTGCATTAATTATATTCGCACATGCACATGTATCTAAGATCAGGTTCAACGTAATTTTGACATTCTGCCTAGCCAGCAGGGTTAACATTAAGTACCCTCTGACATCGTAATATACTCGCTTAGCCACACAAGCACTGTTGTCTCTTATGTGATTGCATGCGGTGCGGATGTTGCTGGGCTCATCGGTACATCTCCGCCAGTCAACATCTTCGCAAATTTCTGCTAAATCCTTGTTACTCCTGTGCAACAGGATCCAAAATACCTTCTTTTTGAAAATTACAACTTCTTTCATTAATGTTGGCTACCATAAGCATTTTATGAGGCATCCGGGTATACGAATTCCTGTACCTCCTATCAGTTGGTCGATTTTGACCATAATAATTATATTTCCAACCATGGGCGTAGTCCCCTTGGCTCCGCCGGTATGAACGCGCTGTATTTGGATCGATTACCGATAATTGTATTTGGATCGATCACCGTCGCTAGATCCACATATATTGTTATAATTGTTTTGCTTGTAAATTTTTCTATCCCTATTTTTATTATATTCATTTCTTCCAAGACGGCTGTTGCTATAATCAGCGTCTTTGTGATTAATTGTAAAAATATTTCTGCTACTATTAAATTGTCTAAGCGCATCGCGCTGTATTTCGACCCATTCTAGGCCCTGTATTCTATTTTCTATTTCCGAGATATGATTACGCTCATGGTAGTAATCCTCTAAGTCATCCAGCAGCTCTTCTAACTTCAATGTTCGTGTACCTTGAGCAGCTTCTTTCAATGCGGTGTCACACAAACCCGCCATAAAATGTAATCGAAGACTAACTATCATGCTTGACTTCGTGCAGTTAGTTTCGTAGGAGTCGATTTGCTCCTTAATTTTCAATATACTCTTTTTGTAATCAGGAAAGGTCTCATCCGCCTCCTGTTTCAATGTTTCTATTTGACTTATAACTGCCTCGATGCGTATATTATCCCCAAATTCCTATAATAAATTCCTTTTCTATGATGTGATACCTGGTCTCTGCACCTACAAGTGCACGACTCGCGAACGCGATCGGCCGGTGCATGGATTTTTCATTTGACAGGACGGCTCCAATAGCATAACTGCTAGCATCTGTCGTAATAACAAAAGTGTCTTGATAATCTGGCCGGACCAAAACTGGATCTGTAATCAACGCGCTTCTTAGGAATTCGAATGCTTCCTGACATTCTTTTCCCCACACAAATTTAGCGTCTTTCTTCAACAAGTCATTCAGCGGCTTGCGCTTTTCCGCGATTTTGGGGATAAACTTCCCGTAAAAATTCACTGTTCCCAAAAATGACCTTATACCTTTCACGTTTGTGGGTGGCTTAAGGCTCTGAATGGCCTTGATATTTGCATTGGTGGGTTTTATGCCTTCTTCATTAACGACATGACCCAAATACTCCAGTTCCTTTTTCAAAAACTGACACTTAGAAGGTTCTATTTCTAAGTTATGTTTACGCAAGGCTTGCAATACTTTTCGTAAGCTATCATTATGGTCGGTGATAGTGTCACCGAAAACTATAATATCATCGAGGTAGACAAATGCTTTAACGTCCCGTATCTCAAAAAGAACAGTATTCATAAGCTTTTGGAATGTTGAGGGACTGTTCTTTAACCCCATTCGTGTAAATTCGAAGTGGCCTTTGGGAGTGGAGAACGCCGTTTTAGCCGCATCTCGGCGGTCGATCGGGACTCGATAGAAACCCGATTTTAAATCAATTGAGGAGAAATACTTTGCTCCTCCAACCTTATCCAATATCTCATTCATAAGAGGTATTGGGTATACAAACGGCTTGGTAACTTCGTTCAATGATCTAAAGTCCACCACAATTCTGTATCTTTTATTACCGTCAGCATCCGGTTTCTTTGGTACACATAACACCGGTGCATTCCAGGGACTAGTGCTTGGTCTAATAATACCCTGTGCCCTCATTTCATCGATTTCTTTATTAATGTGCCGTTTTGTGGCCTCCGGGAATCTATATTGCCGTTTATTGATAGGCACCTCCGATGAAGTTTCTATCGTGTGTACGGCGGCGTCAGTAGTAGTTAACCTGTCGCCTGCGAAAAAGAAAATATCTGCATAGCTTTCAATCATATTCTCCACTGTCCTGAATTCTCTATCAGGCAAGTGCGCCAAATTCAGCACTTGCCGTAGTTTTTCTCTTGCATTTCCTTTCGACTCTGGTGTAAGTTTATGTTCTAATAGGTCATAATCTAGCCTCGGATTAAGATCTAACTCGGGCATTATAGTATTCTTCGAGTCAAGAAAATTGTTCTTCGGCTCTTCATTCCGATATGTTTGATGCTCTCTATTTATTTCGTTTTTGTCTACGTCAGCCTCATTGCGGGCTGTGTTGCTAGTATCTCGCAACTAGTTCTGCACCATAACTCTATTTCTGGCTGCCACATAAACATGTCGACTAAGGACTTCCTCTTTGGGCATACTCCACGGACTTAAGTCGTCCGGACTTCTGTTTCCGTGTTTTTTGAACACTATATAATCAAAATTATTTCCTATTTGAAGCGTATGTTTCTTTAAGAATTCTGCTCAGATTAATCCGTCGCTTGGCAAATTTTCTAATATATGAAATTGCGTCGGGATCAAAAAGTCTCCGACTGTTAAATCCAACGTAACTGTACCTGAGGTTCGTACGATGTTTCGGCCGATACCTCCAAAAGTGGTTACATCCTGTGTATTTACCGGTACATTCAAACGGTTTACAATGCGTGCATTAATTATATTCGCACATGCACATGTATCTAAGATCAGGTTCAACGTAATTTTGACATTCTGCCTAGCCAGCAGGGTTAACATTAAGTACCCTCTGACATCGTAATATACTCGCTTAGCCACACAAGCACTGTTGTCTCTTATGTGATTGCATGCGGTGCGGATGTTGCTGGGCTCATCGGTACATCTCCGCCAGTCAACATCTTCGCAAATTTCTGCTAAATCCTCGTTACTCCTGTGCAACAGGATCCAAAATACCTTCTTTTTGAAAATTACAACTTCTTTCATTAATGTTGGCTACCATAAGCATTTTATGAGGCATCCGGGTATACGAATTCCTGTACCTCCTATCAGTTGGTCGATTTTGACCATAATAATTATATTTCCAACCATGGGCGTAGTCCCCTTGGCTCCGCCGGTATGAACGCGCTGTATTTGGATCGATTACCGATAATTGTATTTGGATCGATCACCGTCGCTAGATCCACATATATTGTTATAATTGTTTTGCTTGTAAATTTTTCTATCCCTATTTTTATTATATTCATTTCTTCCAAGACGGCTGTTGCTATAATCAGCGTCTTTGTGATTAATTGTAAAAATATTTCTGCTACTATTAAATTGTCTAAGCGCATCGCGCTGTATTTCGACCCATTCTAGGCCCTGTATTCTATTTTCTATTTCCGAGATATGATTACGCTCATGGTAGTAATCCTCTAAGTCATCCAGCAGCTCTTCTAACTTCAATGTTCGTGTACCTTGAGCAGCTTCTTTCAATGCGGTGTCACACAAACCCGCCATAAAATGTAATCGAAGACTAACTATCATGCTTGACTTCGTGCAGTTAGTTTCGTAGGAGTCGATTTGCTCCTTAATTTTCAATATACTCTTTTTGTAATCAGGAAAGGTCTCATCCGCCTCCTGTTTCAATGTTTCTATTTGACTTATAACTGCCTCGATGCGTATATTATCCCCAAATTCCTATAATAAATTCCTTTTCTATGATGTGATACCTGGTCTCTGCACCTACAAGTGCACGACTCGCGAACGCGATCGGCCGGTGCATGGATTTTTCATTTGACAGGACGGCTCCAATAGCATAACTGCTAGCATCTGTCGTAATAACAAAAGTGTCTTGATAATCTGGCCGGACCAAAACTGGATCTGTAATCAACGCGCTTCTTAGGAATTCGAATGCTTCCTGACATTCTTTTCCCCACACAAATTTAGCGTCTTTCTTCAACAAGTCATTCAGCGGCTTGCGCTTTTCCGCGATTTTGGGGATAAACTTCCCGTAAAAATTCACTGTTCCCAAAAATGACCTTATACCTTTCACGTTTGTGGGTGGCTTAAGGCTCTGAATGGCCTTGATATTTGCATTGGTGGGTTTTATGCCTTCTTCATTAACGACATGACCCAAATACTCCAGTTCCTTTTTCAAAAACTGACACTTAGAAGGTTCTATTTCTAAGTTATGTTTACGCAAGGCTTGCAATACTTTTCGTAAGCTATCATTATGGTCGGTGATAGTGTCACCGAAAACTATAATATCATCGAGGTAGACAAATGCTTTAACGTCCCGTATCTCAAAAAGAACAGTATTCATAAGCTTTTGGAATGTTGAGGGACTGTTCTTTAACCCCATTCGTGTAAATTCGAAGTGGCCTTTGGGAGTGGAGAACGCCGTTTTAGCCGCATCTCGGCGGTCGATCGGGACTTGATAGAAACCCGATTTTAAATCAATTGAGGAGAAATACTTTGCTCCTCCAACCTTATCCAATATCTCATTCATAAGAGGTATTGGGTATACAAACGGCTTGGTAACTTCGTTCAATGATCTAAAGTCCACCACAATTCTGTATCTTTTATTACCGTCAGCATCCGGTTTCTTTGGTACACATAACACCGGTGCATTCCAGGGACTAGTGCTTGGTCTAATAATACCCTGTGCCCTCATTTCATCGATTTCTTTATTAATGTGCCGTTTTGTGGCCTCCGGGAATCTATATTGCCGTTTATTGATAGGCACCTCCGATGAAGTTTCTATCGTGTGTACGGCGGCGTCAGTAGTAGTTAACCTGTCGCCTGCGAAAAAGAAAATATCTGCATAGCTTTCAATCATATTCTCCACTGTCCTGAATTCTCTATCAGGCAAGTGCGCCAAATTCAGCACTTGCCGTAGTTTTTCTCTTGCATTTCCTTTCGACTCTGGTGTAAGTTTATGTTCTAATAGGTCATAATCTAGCCTCGGGTTAAGATCTAACTCGGGCATTATAGTATTCTTCGAGTCAAGAAAATTGTTCTTCGGCTCTTCATTCCGATATGTTTGATGCTCTCTATTTATTTCGTTTTTGTCTACGTCAGCCTCATTGCGGGCTGTGTTGCTAGTATCTCGCAACTAGTTCTGCACCATAACTCTATTTCTGGCTGCCACATAAGCATGTCGACTAAGGACTTCCTCTTTGGGCATACTCCACGGACTTAAGTCGTCCGGACTTCTGTTTCCGTGTTTTTTGAACACTATATAATCAAAATTATTTCCTATTTGAAGCGTATGTTTCTTTAAGAATTCTGCTCCGATTAATCCGTCGCTTGGCAAATTTTCTAATATATGAAATTGCGTCGGGATCAAAAAGTCTCCGACTGTTAAATCCAACGTAACTGTACCTGAGGTTCGTACAATGTTTCGGCCGATACCTCCAAAAGTGGTTACATCCTGTGTATTTACCGGTACATTCAAATGGTTTACAATGCGTGCATTAATTATATTCGGACATGCACCTGTATCTAAGATCAGGTTCAACGTAATTTTGACATTCTGCCTAGCCAGCAGGGTTAACATTAAGTACCCTCTGGCATCGTAATATACTCGCTTAGCCACACAAGCACTGTTGTCTCTTATGTGATTGCATGCGGTGCGGATGTTGCTGGGCTCATCGGTACATCTCCGCCAGTCAACATCTTCGCAAATTTCTGCTAAATCCTCGTTACTCCTGTGCAACAGGATCCAAAATACCTTCTTTTTGAAAATTACAACTTCTTTCATTAATGTTGGCTACCATAAGCATTTTATGAGGCATCCGGGTATACGAATTCCTGTACCTCCTATCAGTTGGTCGATTTTGACCATAATAATTATATTTCCAACCATGGGCGTAGTCCCCTTGGCTGCGCCGGTATGAACGCGCTGTATTTGGATCGATTACCGATAATTGTATTTGGATCGATCACCGTCGCTAGATCCACATATATTGTTATAATTGTTTTGCTTGTAAATTTTTCTATCCCTATTTTTATTATATTCATTTCTTCCAAGACGGCTGTTGCTATAATCAGCGTCTTTGTGATTAATTGTAAAAATATTTCTGCTACTATTAAATTATCTAAGCGCATCGCGCTGTATTTCGACCCATTCTAGGCCCTGTATTCTATTTTCTATTTCCGAGATATGATTACGCTCGTGGTAGTAATCCTCTAAGTCATCCAGCAGCTCTTCTAACTTCAATGTTCGTGTACCTTGAGCAGCTTCTTTCAATGCGGTGTCACACAAACCCGCCATAAAATGTAATCGAAGACTAACTATCATGCTTGACTTCGTACAGTTAGTTTCGTAGGAGTCGATTTGCTCCTTAATTTTCAATATCCTCTTTTTGTAATCAGGAAAGGTCTCATCCGCCTCCTGTTTCAATGTTACTGCCTCGATGCGTATATTATCCCCAAATTCCTATAATAAATTCTGCTTAACCTTTGGCCAAGCGTTTGCGTTAATTCTATGTATTGCGGCACCAGTGGAGCGTGTGATACTCCTTCTGGTATCTCCCGAGCAAAATGCTCGATGTGATGAACGAACGCTTCTAGTTCGTCTAGCGATCCATCAAACTCTGGGATGCACTGCATGGCATCTGCTTTTGGAAACGTGTACTCCATTATGAATATAACATTTTATATATATTTAAAAAAAAAACAATAAAAGGTACTGCGGAATAAATACTATATGACTATAAAAGGGTTATGTAGCCTTTTTCCTCTTTTTTCCTAGGTATCACTAACGATTCTGTTGACCAGATTTGATAACGTAGCGTGACCGACTCTAATTTCTTCGTCGCGCTATCAAAAAATCTGGACACCAAGGTTCAAACCATTTGGTGTCAAAGCTTCAACGTTTATCTCTATCAATTAAATAAATAATTTAAGGTTTTCATAATAAATAAATGATTATAAAAAAATCATTTTTATTTAGTGTAATTAAATTAATCAAAGATTGTAAATGTTTACATTAGATGGCGTAAAGTGCCATTCCTCATTCATGAAATGATATTCTAACGTAAACTTTCAACATTAGATATCGGATTTTTCATCATCGCTGCGCGCGTTGCGATTATTGATGTATCCATATTTTTACCCTTTTAGCATTTCACCATTACTGGTGAGCCACCAGCTTCTCCTTGCTTATGGTACCAAAACGTTCTACCATCGGCCATTAAAATAGATGCTTACAAAATACGACCTTGGCCTTTGTTGTGTATATTTTACTTTTTTGTTACTCCACCTATGTCACCTTGACTTTGGAACCGCAGGCTTGACCAACAAACGTTGTTGAGTATTGTTGATACCCGCGAGTGCCCCCCGACTTGGTGAGCGCTGCAAGTTTATGTGCTTAAAGAGAAGAAAACAAAACTAGACCCTCGCGTAGTTGAATACTGCTACTAGCGCGTGCCTCTCTCACTCAGTTAGTTTGCCCCCCCGGTTTGCCGCTTCAATTATTACGTTGAGCAAGCGGCGGCGCGAATTGATTGTTATACAAACTGGCCTTTCACCCAAGTTGACTTGATAGAACCAGTAAATCAAAATAATTATGAACCAATGAGGAACCTCGTTGTAATTATGGGGAATAATCTGACCCGATGTATTTCACCTAATGTAGTCACTTGTGCTTCTTAATGTGTCTTCCCGTCGTTCTATTCTATCGTCACTAGCTCCTGAATGGCTTATACTTTATTGATTTTTATCGCTCCCTTTGTAAATTCATAAATTCTTCTGCGTTGAACGATATATTATGTGTTCATTGGACAGCTATTCGATATCGCATGTCTCGTGAAGAATAAGAACACTTTATATTCTCCCGTTTAAAACTCAGATGTACCACGATTATTTTTAATAACTATGTGCGAAATTATTTAAACCCAAATTTTTCTTATTGTGTTTCTGAAGGAATTACACCCGCTTTTTTAAGTAAAAAAAAACCTCAACTCCAGCTTTTGCAATGTGCTGGGTGTCAAAAAGGAAAAGACTTTATTTCTTCCATCGGAAGGTTTACTGTTTTTCGGACTAAGCTAAAATGTACCGGATTCTGCGTGACGGAACATAAGGTGTGTTCTGCGCGGGTGTGACGTCATATATATATATATATATATATATATATATATATATATATATATATATATATATATATATATATATATATATATATATATATATATATATATATATATATATATATATATATATATATATATACATATTTATTTTTTTATTTTATCGGATGCTATTGGTTAACTAATGTTTACATTATTCATTCTCAACGAATTTTTACTTCACAATTCAATTTTTTTTTATACTTGAACTCAATCCGATTTACAAACAATTTTTTTTTCTGATTCTCGTGCGGAGGTACATTCCGCTATCAAATTACTTTTTTTATCTCTTATTCTTTGTTAATCTTTGTTGTCCGTCGTGGCTCTTTCCTTTTCATTAAAACATTTCTTTTTCTCATTGCGACTTTTTCTTTTCTGTTATGGGATTCACAACTATTTTATCCGATTTACTAACAATTCTTTAGGCCACTTTAATTATGTCACTTCTTTACTGGGTGATTTGCAAAAAACTCTTTAGTTATACTGCTGTCTCGGTCCGTGTGTATTCTTGTCATACTTACATTCTACTTACACATCTCCTATTATGCAGTTGGCTGCATATACCTCTCCCCCTTCCGTCCGAAGGTGCGACAACCTGTCCTAGAGATTCCTGAAAGATAAGAAGGTTAGAGTAAAAGTAGGAAGAATCTCACACACGCATTCATTCTAGGTTCGTTACTCCCTTGTCTTCTTCATACATTCGACATTCATCTCGATCATTCTGGGCTAACGATTCCCATTGTGTACACTTACTCGTCCTTAACTAATAAAAGTATAGCTGGAATCCCCTAAAGTAGTCTCCTTGTCTGTTAGGTTGAGCCCTTTTTTTCAAATGTCTTTCCTAATTATATTATTCATTTTTGTTACTTTAATCCCGTCTTTAATAGAACCATTGGCTATTTTCCTTACATCTGCCACGTTCTTGCAAGGACATCTGTATTCAATTTTTTTTTCATGTTCAAACTAACAAATTTTTTTTTTTAAGAAAAAAAAGTTGTTCGAATTTCGTGTACGTTTCTTGGCAACTACTTTCATTTTGACGTCTTTTTAACTTTCCCCTTCGAATTAATGTCACTTCTATTGTCATAAGTCTTTTAAATTACCTATTATCTTCTTCACGTTTTTTCTTCATTTTTAATACGCCCACAATTGTTTTTTTTTCTTTCGTTTTCCTATTTGAGCCTATTTTACCACCCGTTAAGTAAGCTCAATAAAGGCTGCATTTTTTTTATTCATGGCCGTAAGTCCACCATCTTGGATTTTAAATCCTGGAAATACCCATATTGGGTGGTCTTTGGTCATTTGCCGCTGTTTCTCAGAAACCGGCAGTCGCCATCTTGGATTTCAAAATGGCATTAGGAGACAATTTTTGGCCTCTGAGCGTCAATCTGGTTGAAGAAACACTCATATTGGGTGGTATTTTGTCATTTTCGGCTGTTTTCTAGACACCGAAAGTCGCCATCTTACAATTCAAAATGTTGTCTGAGGTCGATTTGTGGCTTCAGTGCATCATAACTATTCCGGAAATAGTCATATTGGGTGGTATTTGGTCATTTGCCGCTGGTTTTCAGGAACCGGAAGTCGCCATTTTAGATTTCGAAATGGTTTTTGGAGATATGCCAGAAAAAGGAAGGGTGTCGAAACATTATGGTATGTTTGTTACACCTGAAAACATTCACTTGCCAAATTTGGTTATATTTGCTTGATTGGTTCTCTAGATGAGCGAAATTTTAGTTTCATTTGTATGGGACCCCTCCCTTATAGAAGAGGGAGGAGTGTCAAACCATTATGGATATATTTGTTACCCCTGAAAACATTCACCTGCCAAATTTGGTTCTATTGGCATGGTTAGTTCTCGAGATGTAAAGAAATTTGTGTTTCATTGGCTGGAACCCATCCCTTCCAGAAGAGGGAGGGATGTCGAACCAATATGGACATATTTGTTACTCCTAAAAACATCCACATGCCAAATTTGGTTCCATTTGCTTGGTTAGTTTTTGAGATGTGCAGAAATTTGTATTTCGTTTGTATGGGACCCCTCCCTTCCAGAAAAGGGAGTGGTCTCAAACCATCATAGGAACCTTTCTCGGCCCCTAAAACCCCTACATACAAATTTTCCATCGATCGGTTCGGTAGTTTTCGGGCCTATATGGATCAGACAGACAGACAGACAGACCGGACTGCATTTTTATAGGTATGGTCTAGCTGACCCGGCAAACTTCGTCTCGCCTATTTTAGTGTTCAATTTAATAATTTTAAACATTTCAAATTCATTGATTCCTTGCGATTTGTTCATATCATTTGAAATGATTGGTTTTATCGGAATGACAACATCCTCGACTTTTGGCTTTTGTACATCACCTCTATTCCGGAAATATATTGAATGCATTGAGGTTATTTTCGTTTTTTTTAGAAACTGAAAGTGGTCATCTTCGAATTCAAAATGGTGTCCAGGGTCAGTGCTTGGCTTCTATACATCATTTCGATCACGGAAATATCCATATGTAGTATTCGAGAAATCAAAGAAATAGTTATCGGTTCCCGTTATACTCTACTAATTTTTTTTTGGAAATAAATATCGAAATTCAGTCCGCAAATATATATTTCGACTGTGACGTACAGTCTTCCTCAGTGCTTATGTGGACTGGTAAAGAGCAAAGCGTAAATCCTGTTTTTTATTTGTAGTAGGTAAAATGAAAATTTAGCACTCTTAATTGGAGTTAGGTAGGGAATTCATATGATCCACCGCATGGAAACTTTACCTCTAAGTGAAGTAACCAAGCAAAAGGAACTGGAATATATTTTCGAAATTGCTAAACTTAATGGCTACAATGAAAGTATCATTCAAGCCATTGTTGATAAAAAGAAGCGTGCTCAAATACGGAAATCTTTTACAACACTCACCCCAATAACAGAAGATCTGAAAAGGGTAGCCGTTGAATATGACGTTAACTTGACACGTCCACTTCGTTAAAAATTTTGAAAATTTGGGATGGATATTGTCTACACTAGTAGAAATACCCAACTCAAAACAAAATTGGGGTCTACCAAAGACCCTATTGATACCCTGAACAAAGCTGGGATTTATAAAATTGCATGCAGTCACTGTGACATGGTTTACATTGGACAAACTAAACGTAACCTAGGGATACGTTTCAAAGAACATTTCGCAGAAGTGACAAAAGCAAGTAAAGTTTCAAAAAATGCCCCACCATACCTTTTCAAATCAAAAGTTGCTGAACATATTTTTAACGAGGAACATCCACTAACTTCGGATAACATTCACCTCCTCCGCCCCGTTAAAAATTTATGGAAACTAGACGTAGCTGAAAGTTTAGAAATTTATAAACAACACTCATGCACGCTTCTCAATAAAGACGCAGGTAATCACCCCTCATGGCTATTCAATCCGCTTCCCAAAAAACCCCAGACATGGTACAATCGACCGCATAATTCCCTACCTAACTCCAATTAAGAGTGCTAAATTTTCATTTTACCTACTACAAATAAAAAACAGGATTTACGCTTTGCTCTTTACCTGTCCACATAAGCACTGAGGAAGACTGTACGTCACGCCAACGTTATGGCCATGGTTCCAAATTCTGTAACATGGACCAAAAATGTCTTAATTGTGGAGACTCTTCTCACAAAAAGGACACATGTCCTGTGAAAGAGAGTAAAAATTTTCGCTGTGCGAATTGTAACGGCAACCATATGTCAAATTTTTATCAATGCCCAGTCCGTTTAGCAATTGTTAAGGCAAGGCAAGGTAAACAAAATTCAATTTCTCAATTAAAACCAACTTCAAAACAAAATTCTCCAAGCGTACCAGTGACGCATAGTCTACCTACTCCTTTGCATACCCGTTTAACTTATGCACAGGTTACAGGTAGTTCGAACATTCTACCGCCTAGTGTTGGTAGTTAGAAAATGACCGTTAATATGGGTAAGCAAAACACGCTAGAAAATAATTGTACACCTATTACTCCAGCTAATATTGCTGCCGAAAATATTTTTTCTAATGACAACTGCCTGGGGCCTATTACGGCAGGTAAACTTTCTTTTTTGCAACAGGCAATGTTCGATCTTATGAACGCCATGTTGCAGGCAAAATCAATGTTTGAAGCCATCAAATAGGCACAAATTTTACTATTAAAATTGTTTCTAATTTAAAATTTAGCAATGATTTTAAATAAAACAATTAAAATATTAAATTGGAATGCTCGCTCATTGAAGGCCAATGAGAATGAGCTTTTTAATTTTTTAACAGTAAATAATGTGCATATTGCAATTATTACTGAAACATTTTTGAAACCTAACATAAAATTAAAATATGATCCCAATTACGTGGTTAATAGATATGATAGGATTCAGGGTTCCGGCGGTGGAGTTGCAATTGTTATTCATCGCCGAATCAAACATCGTGCTCTTCCCCATCTTGAGACGAAAGTTATTGAAACTTTGGGAATTGAAGTTCAAACTGAACTTGGGATTTTATTTATTGCCGCAGTATATTTACCATTTCAATGCACACGCGAGCTCAAAAATTATTTTAAAGGTGATTTACAAAAGCTCACCAGAAATCGTTCGAAATTTTTCATAATCGGCGATTTTAACGCTAAACATCGTTCATGGAATAATTCTCAAAGTAATTCCAATGGCAAAATTTTATTCAATGATTGTTCTTCAGGATACTATTCTATTTTGTCTCCGAATAGTCCTACATGCTTTTCTTCTGTAAGAAACCCTTCAACAATTGATTTGGTGCTGACAGATCAAAGTCATGTATGTAGTGATTTGATCACACATGCTGACTTTGATTCTGTCCATCTTCCAATAATTTTTTCTTTATCACATGAATCAGTTTTAAACCCTATGAGCTCTGTTTTTATTTATAACAAAGCTAATTGGGAAAGATACAAAAATTATATTGAGAGAAATTTCAATAATGAGCTTGATTTGCAAAACGAAGTGAATATTGATTCCGCTTTGGAAGCATTAAAATGTGCAATTGTTGATGCCAGGAATTATTCTGTTCCAAAGGCTCAAGTGAAATTTGATTCACCAATAATTGACGAAAATCTTCAACTTCTAATTCGTTTGAAAAATGTCCGCAGACGTCAATATCAACGTTCTCGTGACCCTGTTTTTAAAACTATTTATAAAGATTTACAGAAAGAGATTAAACATAGATTTACTCTTCTGAGAAATCAAAATTTTGAGACTAAAGTTGAAAAATTGAAACCATATTCAAAACCATTTTGGAAGCTGTCGAAGATTCTTAAGAAACCTTCAAAGCCTATTCCAGTTTTAAAAGATGGTGAACGTTTTCTTGTATCCAATGAACAAAAGGCTCAAAGACTTGCTCAGCAGTTTGAGAGTGTTCATAACTCAAATTTGAATTTTGTGAGTCCAATTGAAAATGAAGTCACACGTCAATTTGATTTAATTTCTTCCCAGAATTTTTTACCTGCAGAAATAATTGAAACTAACTTGAATGAGATTAAATCAATTATTAAAAATTTCAAAAATATGAAAGCACCTGGTGACGATGGAATCTTTAATATACTAATCAAACATCTCCCTGAGAGCACAATGGATTTTTTAGTGAAAATTTTCAATTGCTGCTTCAAAATTGCATATTTTCCCAAATTATGGAAAAATGCAAAAATTACTCCCATTTTAAAACCGGATAAGAACCCAGCAGAAGTTTCAAGTTATCGACCAATCAGTTTGCTTTCTTCAATAAGTAAACTGTTTGAGAGAGTTATTCTTAACAGAATGATGTCACACATCAACGAAAATTCAATTTTTGCAAATGAACAGTTTGGATTTCGCCATGGGCATTCCACAACTCATCAATTGCTCAGAGTTACTAATATGATACGAGCTAACAAATCTGAAGGTTATTCCACTGGAGCTGCTCTTTTAGACATAGAAAAAGCATTCGACAGTATTTGGCATAAAGGTTTGATTGCGAAATTGCAAACTTTTAATTTTCCAATTTTCCTAATCAAAATTTTAAAAAATTATCTTACTGATCGAACTCTGCAGGTTGTCTATCAGAATTCAAAATCTGATAGATTTCCTGTCAGAGCAGGTGTGCCTCAAGGTTCAGTCTTGGGTCCAGTCCTGTACAACATATTCACTTCAGATCTTCCTGATTTGCCTCCAGGATGCACAAAGTCATTGTTCTGCGATGACACAAGCATTTCCGTAAAAGGAAAAAGTCTTCGTGTCATATGCAGTCGATTGCAGAAAAGTTTAGATATTTTTTCTTCCTACTTGCAAAAGTGGAAAATCTCTCCCAATGCTTCTAAAACTCAAATGATAATTTTTCCGCATAAGCCTAGGGCTTCTTTCCTCAAACCAAACAATAATCACGTTGTCAAGATGAATGGGGTTATTTTAAGTTGGTCCGACAAGGTTAAGTACTTAGGACTAATTTATGATAAAAAACTTATTTTCAAAGAGCACATTGAGAGTATACAAGCCAAGTGCATCAAATATACGAGATGTTTATATCCTCTAATTAACAGGAATTCTAAACTTTGTTTAAAGAACAAACTTTTGATTTACAAACAAATTTTTAGACCAGCAATGCTTTATGCTGTACCGATCTGGTCAAGTTGCTGTTCAACAAGGAAGAAAACGCTCCAAAGGATTCAGAATAAAATTCTGAAAATGATTTTGAAGCGTCCTCCTTGGTTTGGTACACTCGAATTACATAGACTTACTGGTGTTGAACCATTAGAAGCTATGTCAAATAAAATTATTAACAATTTTCGACAAAAATCGTTGCAATCCTCAATTGCTACGATAAGCTCTCTTTATAGCCAATAAGTTAGCAATTAAGTTAGTTGTAAGTTTACTTCCCCTTTTCTGACAAGTAGGTTTAAATCCCTACGAATGATAAGTCCTAATTGCGAAAGCAAACAAATCCTAACAAATAAAATTACAAATTTCTAACAGTGTTGAGAAGTCACCATTTGTGATTGGACACACATACTCATTATTTACTAATATTTATCATAAATACTTAAGCTACTAACAAAAAAAAAAAAAAAAGACTGTACGTCACAGTCGAAATATATATTTGCGGACTGAATTTCAATATTTATTTCCAAAAAAATTAGTAGAGTATAACGAAAACCGATAACTATTTCTTTGATTTCTCAATCACTCTGCTAAGACGCTCGTTATAGATTTTCTAAATTTGACAATGGCATCCAAGCCATATGAGCCAAATAGGTTTTTAAAGTTAAAAAAGAGCATTGCGGGTATCCACAAATCTATTTCCTTTCTTAAAAATTGTTTGAAATATCATGTCACTCCCACGAGTCATAGAGTAAAAGTTAAAAGTCCTATAGCCCCCTTCATTATGAAAAATATGGAACGGGAGTGTTTGAAAAGTAGCATCAAGTTTCTTTATAGTAAACTTAGCTCCACAACTCTGGAATGTTATTCACTTCATTTAAAACTTGCCAAAGAATTTCCTTTTGAATTCCAAAATTTTCTAACTAAAGTTAAAGTAGCCGAAAAGTGTGAAGGGGAAAGAAAACGAAAATTGGGATTAAAAAAGTTAAATCAACTGCTTCTACGAAATAACAGTAGTAGAAAGACAGCCAAAGTACACCTCATTGACGACTTTGTGGTCAATAGGTCTTCGTACGAGTTTTCACAACCCCAGCAAAATCTTCTAAATATGGGCCTAAACTTCGCAATTCCTTCACGACCCAAAATTGAACAATCGATCATCGATATAGAAGCTGGGATGGACAGTTGTAAACTTTCCACAGAACAAACTGGTGAAGTACGCCAATTTTTTTCAAAAAATACTAAGACACTGCCACGTCATGAAAATTCGTCTAATATAAAGACAGTTGAGGAATTACGTAAAAAACCTGTTTTCTATTTTAAAGCAGATAAGGGGAACAAAACCGTCATCATGGACAAGTCTGACTATGATGAATAAATAACCCACGAAATTGATAAAGGTCCATATTGGCAACTGCGACTTAATCCTTTTGCTGATATGGTAAAACGTGTCGAAAATACAATAAAAGAATGCAAACCCGTTTTCGGTAATGCGTTACAAAATCTTCGTGTTTCAAATCCAGTTCTTCCAAGAATAAAGGGTCTCCCTAAAATTCACAAACCTGGAAATGAAATGAGAGAAATTACCTCAGCGGTAGGGGCTCCCACAGAAAAATTGGCTAAATGGCTGGTAAAAGAATTTCAAGCCATGCCCAAGAAATTTCCAAGTCGATCAGTAAAGAGCACCGGAGATTTCGTTAAAAATTTAAGATCCTCGGGTAACATCTAATCTGATGAGATAATGGTTTTATTTGACGTTACGGCCTTATTTCCTAGCGTTCCAGTGAATGAAACCTTAAACCTTTTAGAGGACTGGCTTCTTTCCCAATATTTTGATAATACTTGGAAAAAGAAAGTTGACAGTTTGTTGAAACTTTCACGCCTTTGCATGAAAGAAAACTACTTCACATTTCGTGGTAAACTTTACAAACAGACTAAAGGGGCACCAATGGGGAATCCTCTTTCTCCCTTTCTATGTGAGCTCTTCATGGCAAATATAGAAAGTACATTAGAGAAGAGGAACATCTTACCAATTCGATGGTGGAGGTATGTGGATGATATTTTTTGTATTTTGAAAAGGGCGGATCTTGACACATTTTTCATATCCCTTAATAATACCCATAAAAATATAAACTTCACAATTGAAAAAGAACTTAACAACAGACTCCCTTTCTTGGACGTCGTTGTAGTCAGAAAGTCTACGGACTTGGAATTTGAAATTTATCGGAAACCCACGAATACAAAACGGGTAATACCTAACACTTCAAACCATCCCTTCCAGCATAAAATGGCATCCTTCCATCATATGATCCACCGCATGGAAACTTTACCTCTAAGTGAAGTAACCAAGCAAAAGGAACTGGAATATATTTTCGAAATTGCTAAACTTAATGGCTACAATGAAAGTATCATTCAAGCCATTGTTGATAAAAAGAAGCGTGCTCAAATACGGAAATCTTTTACAACACTCACCCCAATAACAGAAGATCTGAAAAGGGTAGCCGTTGAATATGACGTTAACTTGACACGTCCACTTCGTTCAAAATTTTGAAAATTTGGGATGGATATTGTCTACACTAGTAGAAATACCCAGCTCAAAAAAAAATTGGGGTCTACCAAAGACCCTATTGATACCCTGAACAAAGCTGGGATTTATAAAATTGCATGCAGTCACTTTGACATGGTTTACATTGGACAAACTAAACGTAACCTAGGGATACGTTTCAAAGAACATTTCGCAGAAGTGACAAAAGCAAGTAAAGTTTCAAAAAATGCCCCACCATACCTTTTCAAATCAAAAGTTGCTGAACATATTTTTAACGAGGAACATCCACTAACTTCGGATAACATTCACCTCCTCCGCCCCGTTAAAAATTTATGGAAACTAGACGTAGCTGAAAGTTTAGAAATTTATAAACAACACTCATGCACGCTTCTCAATAAAGACGCAGGTAATCACCCCTCATGGCTATTCAATCCGCTTCCCAAAAAACCCCAGACATGGTACAATCGACCGCATAATTCCCTACCTAACTCCAATTAAGAGTGCTAAATTTTCATTTTACCTACTACAAATAAAAAACAGGATTTACGCTTTCCTCTTTACCAGTCCACATAAGCACTGAGGAAGACTGTACGTCACAGTCGAAATATATATTTGCGGACTGAATTTCAATATTTATTTCCAAAAAAAATTAGTAGAGTATAACGGAAACCGATAACTATTTCTTTGATTTCTCAATCACTCTGCTAAGACGCTCGTTATAGATTTTCTAAATTAGTAGTATTCGGCTGTTTTTCAGAAGTTGCCATTTAACAATTCAAACTGGTGTCTGAGGTCAATTTTTAGCTACTTGCATCATTCTAGATCCGGTGATACACATATTGGGTGCTATTTGGTCACTTCAGGCTATTTTTCAGAAACCGTAAGTCGCCATCTTGGATTTTAAAATGGCATTAGGAGACAATTTCTGGCCTCTGAGCGTCAATCTAGTTAAAGAAACACTCATATTGGGTGGTATTTGGTCGATTTCGGTTGTTTTCCAGACACCGGAAGTCGCCATCTTATAATTCAAAATGTTGTCTGAGGTCGATTTGTGGCTACAGTCCATCATAACAATCCTGGAAATACCCATATTGGGTGGTCTTTGGTCATTTGCCGCTGTTTCTCAGAAACCGGAAGTCGCCATCTTGGATTTCAAAATGGCATTAGGAGACAATTTTTGGCCTCTGAGCGTCAATCTGGATGAAGAAACACTCATATTGGGTGGTATTTTGTCATTTTCGGCTGTTTTCTAGACACCGATAGTCGACATCTTACAATTCAAAATGTTATCTGAGGTCGATTTGTGGCTTCAGTGCATCATAAAAATCCCGCAAATACCAATATTAGGTGGTATTTGGTCAATTGCCGCTGGTTTTCAGAAACCGGAAGTCACCATCTTGGATTTTAAAATGGCATTAGGAGACAATTTCTGGCCTCTGAGCGTCATTCTGGTTGAAGAAACACTCATTTTGGGTGAAATTTGGTCATTTTCGGCTGTTTTCCAGACACCGGAAGTCGCCATCTTACAATTCAAAATGTTGTCTGAGGGCGATTTTGGCTTCAGTGCATTATAACAATTCCGGAAATACCCATATTGGGTGGTATTTGATCATTCGTCGCTGTTTTTCAGAAACCGGAAGTCGCCATCTTGGATTTCAAAATGGCATTATAGGGCAGTTTTTGGCCTCTGAGTGTCATTCTGGTTAAAGAAACACTCATATTGGATGGTATTTGGTCATTTTCGGCTGTTTTCCAGACACCGGAAGTCGCCATCTCACAATTCAAAATGTTGTCTGAGGTCGATTTGTGGCTTCAGAGCGTCATAAAAATTCCAGAAATACCCATATTGGGTGGTATCTGGTCATTTGCCGCTGTTTTTCAAAAACCGGAAGTCGCCATCTTAGATTTCAAAATGGCATTTGAACAAATGCCTGAAGAAGGAAGGGTGTCGAAACATTATGGATATGTTTGTTACATCTACAAACATTCACTTGCCAAATTTGGTTATATTTGCTTGATTGGTTTTCGAGCTGTGCGAAATTTGAGTATCATTTGTAAGAGACCCCTCCCTTACAGAAGAGGGAGGGGTGTCAAACCATTATGGATATATTTGTTACCCTTAAAAACATCCACCTACCAAATTTGGTTCTATTTACTTGGTTAGTTCTCTAGATGTGCAGAAATTTGTGTTTCATTTGTATGGAACCCCTCCTTTCCAGGAGAAGGAGGGGTTTCGAACCAATATGGACATGTAGGGCATCCCCCGGGTTACCCTACCAGGAATTGTGATGTCTTTACAAGATAAACCGACGCGCAATTCCTGTACGTACGGCGCGGACCGTACGGAATCTCTTATACTTAGCGATTGATTTGTGGTTTACATTAGAACTTACGGCTAACCCTAGAGTGTATTTCGCGAGAGACAATTTCCCCTCGCGAAATCACTACCAATCCTTATTACCCTAATGACCTTTTCTCGGCCTGTCTCTATTTTAGAACACTCAATTCCAATTCTACTGAGAGTGGGGCGCCGTGCGCTCGTCACTCTACCTTGTTTACAAACATTTTCGGTAACTCACTTCTCGCACGTCGATGAGTTACCGACCCATGTATCCAACCTCGGACTTTGCTTTGTTTTAATATAATTTGCCTACGGGTGTCGGTTTTCGTCACCCAAGCCAAGCAGAAGACTTGGCTTCAACAGTAAGTAAGCTCTGACCTACTTTCTCGCACAGCTGAAGGCTGCCCCAACGTCGAAAAGAATGCGGTAGGAAACCGGCCTCTTTACGGGGTTCTAAGTATGTCACCTAATGTGACGGAACCCTGTAGGCATCTACCTGACGCGTGGGGGCCGTTACATCTGCCCCGCTTCCGACGATAGAGCTCCCGTGGAGCGTCGAGCTCTACCGGTAAGTACCGCGGGTTGGCTACTTTTACATACATATATGAGTGAAGTTCGAATTTACATGAATTAACATTATCTCTCGTCACAATTCTTCATAATAAAATTTTCATATCGGCTGCGTGCTGGTGCTGCGTATCGGTGCTCGCTGCTTGGTTGCCGTATTTGGACCTGGGGGGGGGGTGTCCGGCGGTGGAGGTATTCGTCGCCTGGTGATATCGTCATCTGTGTAGACGGTTGAATACCCGGAGCGCCGTGCGCGCCGCCATAGTGGAGGCTCGCCCGGTCCGCCGCGTTCGAGTTTGTGTTTGTGTGAATTCCTTCTTTGGCGGGGGTTCCGCCCTGCGCCTGCCGCGTTTGCTTTCCCACTTGCGCACCCTCCATACTGCGCATGCAGCTGGGGGCCTGGTTGATGCTATTTTACGTTGGGTTGCCCCTGCTATATTTTTACGGGGTTCACTAGGTAATCCTTACTTGGCGTAAATTCAAAGCTTGGCCAGTGGACTCTTTGGGGCAGTAAGGTGTAAGCTGATTTCGTTGGCTTGCCCTACTTTTGTCTCGGGGTGATGTACCTTGCAATGTTTTGCTTGCAATGTTTCCACTTGTTTTTTCCGTTTGTTTGATGTGTAATGCAAACATGAATTTTGCAATTCGAATGGGGTCGGCCAGGGTACTGTCCCCTTGATTCCCGTTGGTGATTTTACTTCGATTGGCAATCTTCCCATGAAGTTTTCTTAGGAAGTTTTCTAATGCGTAACTGATGCTGTCTCGATTAGTCTGAGCTAAACCAGATCGATAACTGATGTCTGGTTAGCTCTCGCCCAATTTTATTTTTGTTGTCTGGGATCTGTGTTGAATTGGCGGCTTCGCCGCGTTCGCGACTCCTCCCTTGGTCTAGAAACTGGAGGCTGGCGGTTGTTCTCTCTTCGATACTGCTCGAAATACCTCCCCCGCCATCGACTCCCGCCATCCGATCTCCTCTTAGCGCCAACTGCCGTCTTCTGGCGCCTCGGTGGCATCTCCTCGTGGTCTGTAGAGTTCGTTACACAATCGTTAATCCCCTTATCTCGTCGTTTGGCTGCTTGGTGTCTTTTTTTTATCTTACGTGCTAACCATGGGCGCAACTAAAGAAAATTTCTAGGGGGAGGGGGGCTAGTTTTCATACACTTTATTTAAAAAAAAAATAGGAAAAAGAGCCCCCGTGTGCGAGCGACCTGAGCTGGTTTGGTTCCGAGTAGCACTCGTAGTTTAATCGTTAAATTTACCTTGTAATCCAGTGTTTCGGAAATCGAATGTCCGCGCGGTGTGTAGTTAAGTGACCCGGGCGCGCGATGTGGATCGAGTTGGTCAGTTTAGTGTACCGGAAGCGGTCGAAAAATGCGCTGAAAAAGTGAGCCTTCGTATGTTTCATCGTAGTGGTAGAAGCACCAGGTTCTCTTGATTTTTTTTTTCGTTGTGAAAGGAAAAAGCAGCACAGCTTCACCCAGTGAGAAAGTGGTGTGTGGTATCACCGTGAAACGGTGAGCTAGTGAGCGCTGAATGGAGCTGCTGCAGCCAGTGGTAAAGCAAGCGAAGAAATCCGTGCAGAGTTAGTGGTGAGATTTGTCTGGCTGGTTATTTTCTGCTGTCATACTACATTATATTGTACTAGTGCTGCGCCACTACAAATACCGTTGGTGCTGCATTCGAGAATGATGTGTTCGGTGCAGGAAAAGAAAAATGAAATTACATTCATTGAATACCGGTGTAGACGAAAAAGGTGCGTGAAATGTTATGGTTTTATTTACGAAAATGTTATCGACAATGAACTTGTAACTATTTCTTTCGATTAGATGTGTACAAGATGACATTAGTTTGAGATGTAATTCATTTTTACTAACTGTATTGTTATTGTTCACCAAGCCACAGTTTGCAAACAGTAATAAATCTACATATTAGGTGTATGTTAATGATTCGTTCGACCCCACCATCTAAAGAGGAAATCAAAGTCAGTCATAAGGTAGTCCTAGGATTTCTTATGACGTTTATGCTTTTTAAATTCTTCATTATTCCAGTTCAAATGTTCGTAATTTCTTATAGTGAAAGGATATTCTTTTAATAGAGAGTGCCCATTAGGGTGTCCTAAAAAAATCGATGTTGAAAAAGTCAAGGTGCTCAGCCCTAAATAGAAAGATAATGTTATTTATAATGTTATTTTTGTAGAACATTTCGACTTTCTAAAAAGTTGTTTTCAGGTTGCCCAAACATGATTTTTGATTTCAACACTGATAATGATTCTGAATAATTATTATGATAATGTGTATGATTTTAATAAAAAAATGAAATGGTTAGCAACAGTTTTTTGAATGTAATTCAATGGAATGTCAGGAGCATGAATGATTATGAAAAATTTGATGAGGTTATTTCGTAACTGAATGTAAAATGAGAATAGACGTTATTATTTTAGGTGAAACTTCTTTGAAGAAGGAGAATAGCAAAGTTTTCAATATTCCAGGTTATCGGGCATTTTTCTCATGTCATGATGACTCCTCTGGTGGATTAGCAGTATATGTAAGGAGTTCGCTGCAACACAAATTAATTGATAATCAAACAATTTATGGCCTTCACCATAAACATATTTAAAGAAATAATCGGAACCACTTGTATAACGTTATTGGTGTTTATCGTCCACCTTGCTTCGATCTCAATGAGTAGATTGACTGGCAACATGTCCAATAAAACAAACGTACATTGAATCGGTCCGTAAATTTCTAATAAAATTCACGTGTATTTTCGCACTAGAGGTCATGAAAGGTTGTAAATTTTCAAGTATATCGGGTGTCGCGTGTGTAAGATACAAATTAGTTAGAGTGGAGTGAAAATTAGAAGATCAAAAATGGAAGTGATTTTGCAGTGTTAATTGGCACAGAAGATATAGTTCGCCATTCGTGTACGTTTTGATTTTTACCAAGTGAACGTTAATGTTAGTGAAAAGAGAGTGGAAACCGTAAAGAAGGAATGAGGTTCAACACGTCCTCTCCACTGACATCGATTGGGTTTGTGTGTTTTCTTTTATCTTCCGCTGAGCTTTGCGCGCAGCAAAGTGCAAAGCTTTCTTGCATTTGTGGTTCCTGCTGCTGGCTCGCAAAATGCAACTGGAGAGACAGGAAACAGAAGCTAAGTATTGGTTTTGGTGATATTTCACGTCGTGTTTGAAACGGGATCAGAGTGAAATTGTGACTACCTATGTTAACGCACACAGCTTTTCTTCCATTCGATTTGAACGGCATGTGAGCGAGAGAGAATTGGTTTTTTTTCTGCCTTTTGTGCTGCTTACGACCGCAGAGGCACCTTCGAAGATGCCGATTTTCTGATTCTTTCTCTCTCGATCACTTGCTGTGTGTGTTGGGTAGCGCGTTCATGTGTTCATGATTTTTTTTACGTTGCATCAACTTGCAAGTTGCAGTAGGCTGACATGAGAATGTGTGTTCAGCAAATAGACCATCGCACGGTGACGTCGCGCACTTGCGTTTGACAGCTATTGGTGGCTTTGTTTGCCTTCGGGCGATGCAGTTTGGTTCTAAATTATAGCAGATCATTTCAGTTGTGACCAGTGATGCCACATATATAGATTTGTCTGCTTTTTACAGATTTTCTGCGTTTTTTTCACACAGATATCTGCATGCAGATTGCAGATTTTCTGGAAATAATACAGATTTTTTTGGTTTTCATGGGGTAGTAAAATGAACTTCTTGATGTGGTTGAAAAGCGGAGATTGGCTCGGATGCGGTTCAGCGTGTCGTAGGTTTTACTATATTCATATGCTACTATAAATCTTCGAACACGCTAACTTTCACAAGATCGAATTGATAGTTTTACAATAGAGTTTGATCATCTATCATTCACACGCGACAAATATCTAAGTGCTTCGTCTGTCATGAAGAGTTCTGATCGGTTACGGTCATTTAACCATATTTAACCCTATTATTTTTATGATTTTCCTAGCTTTTGGACAAATGTTGATACACTTGAATTTTTTTTTTATTCAATAATGTTTGGATGCAATTTTTTGTTTTTGAATTTTAAGGGCTTTGGATGCATGTAAATTCGCCAGTTTTTGAATTCATTAGGACACTTAGCTCATTCCAAATTATATTACAAGAGAAAAACGCGTTGTAGATCTTATATCCTCTAAAATTGCGGTCGGCTTACAGTTTCCCGAATAAAGTTTAACGTCTTACGAAATAAAGCTACTCATTGATTCGTGAATGGGTAAATTAAGGTGTTCATGAGCAGAAACGCGTAGAGTCGTACGATACAATAGAGTTTGATCATCTATCATTCACACGCGACAAATATCTAAGTGCTTCGTCTGTCATGAAGAGTTCTGATCGGTTACGGTCATTTAACCATTTTTAACCCTATTATTTTTATGATTTTCCTAGCTTTTGGACAAATGTTGATACACTTGAATTTTTTTTTATTCAATAATGTTTGGATGAAATTTTTTGTTTTTGAATTTTAAGGGCTTTGGATGCATGTAAATTTGCCAGTTTTTGAATTCATTAGGACACTTAGCTCATTCCAAATTATATTACAAGAGAAAAACGCGCTGTAGATCTTATATCCTCTAAAATTGCGGTCGGCTTACAGTTTCCCGAATAAAGTTTAACGTCTTACGAAATAAAGCTACTCATTGATTCGTGAATGGGTAAATTAAGGTGTTCATGAGCAGAAACGCGTAGAGTCGTACGATACGTAAGGTAACCGAAATTACTTAACCTCCACGATTCGCTTGTATCCCGTCACTGCAAATATGATGAGGTTTCAAACATGTTGGCACCTGGCGCGCTTTCGTGAGTTCATATATCGAAGATCGCACCACTAACCTCGGGAAAGTGCGTGCACGTCGGGTTCAAAATTGGAAGGGTCGGTCAGTTCCTCCATTAGTACAAAGCTCGTTTTTTCCGTCGTACTCCTAAAATCAATGAAACAAAACGTCTTAGATACATAGTAGATAGGTTCGCGAAAAATATCTAAGTGGACGAGGGCCCATAAATACCGCCAAGAGTTTTATCGTATGTTGAGAAGAAACGCGACAAACAACTAACACAAAATTCCTATACCCGTGGTGCTTGTGAAGTGTGCAGGAGTATATCCGGCCTCTAGTAACAACAAGTATCGAACTAACACCCCTTTCCTTCCTTCCTTTGATCTACGTTCTGGACCGGCAGGCGTCGGTACTGATCAGCATGCAGGGGTTATTGGAGATGCACATCGAAAAGCTAAATCCCAAGCAGGAATCACTAAATTCGATTTACAACTCCAATCGATCCTGATCAGTAACGAAGTGGCAACCGGTGGTGATCAATCAAGCTCAAGCTCAAGCAAGCTCATTCAAAAAAAATAGGAAAAAGAGTTACAATGTGCCTATTTAAAAACGCATAAAGTAGTGTCGTAACAGAAGACAAAATCACTTCAATCGGGAATAAATCTCCGAAGATGTATTGAATATCTTGACCATCTCTTTCAGCTGACACTGATTCGATGTTGAGGCGAACTAGGTTTGGTAAACGGCTGGGCAGTGCGTACCAGCAGTACACCCGTGCTAGTCGGCATAAAATAGATCCCAGTGTGGTCCAAGGCATAATGCCATTTTCTTAACTCCACGTGGAACCGACTGGAATACGAGCAACCATGAGAAGATTGGGGAACCGGTGGGAACTTGGTCGTATGCTGACAGGGAAGCGGTAGTTGTTCTCCTTGGAGAGCAGCTTGTCTGAGCGTCTGTTTTTTCAGGATGGGGGCGGCTCGAACAGCGACTGATCCGAAGTGGACGGTGAACTATGAAATGCGGTGTCTCGCCTCTACACCCAATACGGCGGCCCCGTCGCGAGACTAGGTATCGCAGCCCTAGTAAAGCAGCATGCTAAAATAAACATACTACGAACAATCAAGAATTGAAAACGAACCGGAATTACCCGCAATGATCTAGTGACGAAATAAGGCCGACGATGAGAAGCACGGTACATGTAACAGTAGATCGCTTAACGCCTCGGATGCCGACCGTATCCTGCTGGATCAGCTAGAACTTCACCAGTTCGGCATCGTTGCGCTCCAGGAGCTTTACCGAAAAGGAGAGAAGGTACGGCGAATTTGTGGCCGCAGGGCACAATTTTACCAGAACGGCGGCACAAACAATGAGCTGAGTACCGGTTTTATAGTGCTGGGCAGGATGAAGAATCGTGCGATCAAGTGGCAGGCGTTCAGCGACACGTTGTGTTTGTTGAGGATAAAAGGCCGGTTCTACAACTACACCATCCTCAATGCCTACTGCCCTCTCGAAGGACGTGCCGATATAGAGAAAGGAACGTTCTACGCACAGCTGGGGAAACTCTACGATAGCTGCTCACGTAGAGACATCAAGATCGTCATTGGGGACATGAACGCTCAGGTCGGTAAGGAAAACATATATAAGCCGGTGATTAGCCCGCACAGCCTGCACACCACCTCCCTGACACCGTAATCTCATTTCCTATAGTTTGACAGTACCCCCATTATGACGAACCCCTCGATGCCGAGCCCCAAACAACAATGGCCGCAAAGAGAAGATATCTGACGTGCTCTTCACTCCCGTTCAGTGTTGCCTAATCTATCGATGTCGCTGTTTATAGCAGTGTGAAGCACAGCAGTGTAACATGCCATTTCATTCCCGCGTATACAAAAGTACAGGCTACGAACGTGTCAGGGAGGTGCTGCACACCGTCACGAACGACAACGGCCAGGGATGCGTCAACTTCGCAGCTTCCCACAAACTGGCAGTCCGAAGAACCTGATTTGTAACAAAAGGTCAAAAAATTGGTCGCAGTGATAAAATACCCAACACGGAAAAAAACCTGCTTTCCCCAAAAAGACATCCACGAAACCACCTGGAGATCACCTGACCAACGTACAACAAACCAAATTGACCATGTTCTCTACGACGGCTCTTTTTTCTCAGGCATGCAAACGTACACACCAATTGTGGTGGGTGTATTGGCATGACCACTTCGATCGAGTCTAGTGCGACGAAGTAAAAAGTTGAAGATGTAGCTGATACGACCAGGAGTTCTCTACGGAATCGATACATCAACGCTTTTGGCCTCAACGCTCTTGGAGTTTTCGAACAGAAGGTGCTGCGGACTATCTATTGTGGAGTACAGACAGACGACGGATAACAGTGCATGAACCATGAGCTGCACGCGCTGCTTGGAGAGAACCCCGTTGCACAGCTGGCGAAAGTCAATAGGTTGCGGTGGCCCGGTCGCGTCGTAAGGATGCCGGACGATGATCCTGTGAAATCACTTCTCTTCAGCAACCCTGTGGACTAGGGGGCGCAGCGTGCGCGATGGCTCGACCAGATCGAAAGAGACTTGCGGGTGATGAGACGTCTGAGGAACTGGCGAAACACAGCCCCAAAACCGAGCAGCATGGCAACAACTCCTTGATACAGCACGAGCCACCACGGCACTCATCTTATTAGTGAGGTAAGTAAGAGAGCTAGGTTTGAGATTCGATCCTGGGCACAGTACTAGTTCTCAGCCAATGAATGATGACTTCTCAATTTGTGTTGATTTTGATGCTCTGATAGGAAGTATGGGATGTATTTATATTGACTACTTATTCTCTGGGAAATTCTAGGGGGGGCTAAAAACTTGCTAGGGGGGGCTGTAGCCCCCCTTAGCCCCCCCGTAGTTGCGCCCATGGTGCTAACCCTGCTAAGCAAGTGGTGCATATATTTTTTTTTTCTAATGATTCATCAATTCTTTTTTTTGTTTTCTTACTTTTTTCCACCTGTTGTCTAAACTTATTGTTCACTCGCGTACGGGCTTCTTACATCCTATCTTCTACGCTTCTCTTACAATCTAGGCCCGTATATAGTTCCGGTGAAAACGTCTTCCCCTACTAAAGCGTAAAAATTTGTTTTTTTTTTTTAAATATAAGTCTCATATCGACTCTCTTCGTTGTCATGAAAACCTTTTTTTTTAACTTGGAATATCTTCCCGCCATTCATTGTGATAAAACTTTCTTTTCTAATAACTTTGGGTTTTCGACTGACCTCTTTTTTCCAATTATCGACTCAATTTTCTTAATTCATTCATATCAGGCTCAGATAATTATCCTCGAATGACTCTCTTCATTTTCTCAGAACGTATTCTTTGTTAAACATTGTCGTATGTCTTTTTCTCGAACGACGGCATCTGCAACTCTATCTTTCTCGCTCGACTTCCTTGTTTTTCGTTAAGTTTTTTTTTCCTCTTTTATTTTTTTGTGTCTTTTTTATACCGTCATACTTACATTTACTTACACTTCTCCTGGTATGCAGTAGTCTGCATAATACCACTCCCCCTTCCGTCCGAAGGTGCGACCGCCTGCTTAAGAGATGCCACACACGCATTCATTCTGGGTTCGTTACTCCCTTGTCTTTTTCATCCATTCGGCATCCACCTCGATCATTCCGGGATAACGACTCCCATTGTGCTCAATCACTCGGCCTTAATTAAAGTTAGGAAAGTCTGAATCTCCTCAAGTTAGCAGTCTCCTTGTCTGGTAGGTTTAGCCCTCTTGTCCAAAGTCTCTCCTAGTTCTATTTTCACCCGTCATTTATGTTATCTTCATCAAAAATTCTTCCAATTCCAATTCTTCTGTTTCTGATTGTGCCATATGCCATTTTAACGTAATCAGACCACGTTTTCAGGAGGTCTTTTGTTTACTTTATATTTTTCCCATGTTAACATTTGCATTTTACAAAAAAAAACAAATGCTGTCCTTATTTCTTCAATTCTTTTTTCAATTACAACCTTCCAGGTCATTCTAGACATTCAATTTCCCCAAGTTTTCTGTTTATTTAACTGTTATCGGCAGGGTTCTTCGTCCCCACGCCTTCATTCGTATTTAAATTTTTCCAACTGTGTTATGCCATTTGACCGCTATCCTCACGGGCTGCATATCTCTTTCGGCGACTTTTCGTATTTCTTCACGCCATTTCCTTCTCTAAACCTTGTCACGCCTTTTCTGTCATTGAAAGGCTCTTGATATTTTTGGCGACTTTTTCTATTTCTTCACGCCTTTATATTCTATTTTCCTCTTTAATTTTTTATTTATCGTATTTTTCCCCGCAGGTATAATATATTATCGTGTTTCCCCATTCATTACTAGGGGTATTCATATAAAGCTGAGTATTCAGCGTATCCAGTGTATTCCTTGTATACTTATCCAAATATTTACGAGCACGTATTTTCTTCAGAAGAAATCTGATTTACCAGGTCGTTTGTCGATACACGTCGATTTTGATGAGTATTTATTAACGCCGTTTCAAATACCAAGTCTAAGGGGTCACCTAACGCAATTGCATTGTGCTTAGTTCCGATAGTAAATTTCCAAATTAAATGTGTATTGTCGTGTACGTTTAAAAAGGCTCGATTGATATACTATACTATGTTGTTTTCAGACAAAATTAGAACCTTCAAAATTAGATTAACGTAAATGCTCACTAAAATGGATTAATTACTGATATACTGAAAACATTTTGCATGTCATTTATCTTAAACTATATCTTCAAGCCCCTCGTTCTCCGTGCCTGCTGCAGCTGCCGACAACAAAGCATCGACCACAACTTGTGCTTCCCAAATCTGTTGCTGTGCGGATGAAAATCATGACTGAGGTAAATAAGTTAGCTTTTTGTCGTTGTCTATACTTAAAAAATATTTTTCAGGTTTGTGAAAAACGAAAACGACAACGATTGCAACCTACTCACCGATGGACAGATGCAGAAACTGCCGATCTGCTTAATACTGTTCTGGAAGAGGTGAAAGATAACCCGGAGTCCCTAGAGGTTTGTTAATTTATCTTAGTTTTCTGCAGTTCTGGCTGTTTAATTATCATCCTTTTCCAGAAACCTACCGCTCAAATTTTTTACATAAAGATTGCTGAAAAAACTCCCTCAATTAAAGCTTTGAATTGGACGTTATTGAAGAGTAAATTGAGGAACTTGAAGACATCGTACTTAAAAGCAGACGCTTGGAAAAATCAACTGGTGCTGGCCTGCTGGCAGAAGGTATGGAATCAAGTGTATCGGAATATATACATAAAATATGTCCATATTATGAAACTCTGGAGCAAATCTTTGATCAACGTAAAAGTGTTAAACCGGACGTCGTCATTGAGACGTCAAGCAGCACCTATGAAGATTGCATTATTGAAACGGAACCTGTCAATGCTAGCATTTCTGAATTATACGATTCGGACCAGTTTGTCACTCAAGATGCTGCTTTAATTGAGAATATCACAGAAGAGGAAGTGTTGAGTCAAGATTGCGAATACGGAACTGACGCGAATCGAACCATCAGCGGCATGGATTTTACAACATTTAAAAACCAGCTTAAGAAGCGACCTCTGAAGAGGAACAAACCATCGATTAATTCTGGATCGATCTCGCTTCTGGTGGACATACAAGAGAAAATTCTTAAGTTTGAAGAGACGAAATGGAATAAGCAGATACACATGGAAGACGAAAGATTGCAGCTGGCCAAGGTACAGGCGGAAAATGAAGTTGAATTAAAAAAATTAGAGCTGTCTCAACAGCTGGGAATCAGAAAGTTAGAGTTGGAGAAAGAAGAACGGCTTGCGATGGCTAAGATGAATTTGGATATGGAGTACATTGAGCGAATCAAAAAGTATGAATTGCATTTGAAAGCAAATAACAATGTTTAATTTGGCGCTCAGTAATGTGATTTTTTTATCAATAAACGGTTAAATTTAATGCAAATCTTTAATTATCTCAAACAGTGCTCGACGTTTCCGCTCTCCTGCGTTTGTCGTATTCGTGCTATGCATTTCATCGTCTTCTTCTATGTTATCGTTTACTGTTTCTTGTAGTTCAAAGTCATCTTCATCCTGACGATGCTCTATTAGAATATTATGCAATATGGTAATAACAAGAATCCAGCGCAAGGCTAGTTTAATGCTTTCATCACTTCCAGAAATTTTCAGCTCTTTTAGACTATTGAATCTCTCTTTCATCAGTCCAAAGCAATGTTCGATTCTAATTCGAAATTTGCTTAACGTTTTATTGAATTGCTTCCTGTCTTCGATAGTTCTTGCTGTGGTATTTATTCTGTACGGTGTAATAACAGTGGTTGTCAATTTATAGGCACTATCGCCTGCTATCCATTCTGCTCCAGAGAAATACTTAGAGGGATTCGTTGATAATTCACAGTTGTTAAAAATCCTGCCGGGGTAACCAAGTACCATTTGACGAACCTTTTTTTTTTGATAGTCACACACGGCTTGGATTTTTAACGAGTACATGTGTTTCCGTGAGAAATATGCTTCTGGATCAGTAGCAGGTTTTTCAGCCAGCTTAATTTCTGTACCATCAACATACCCAATGCAATGAGGCAGCTCATGGAAGTTTCTTGCAACTATTTCGCGTCTTTCAGTAGCGTCAGGCCATGAGATATATCTCGATTTCAGGTTTAGAATGGCTTTGAAAACCCGATCAGTAATGATTTTAATTGTGCCTCCGTCACCAATTCCAAAAAAGGCAGAAAGTTTGGCAATAGATGCGCCTTCGTTATAAGATCCCAAACGATAGAGAACTATTAAATGTTGGGTTTCAACGGGAAATTGCTTGCGCGCTTGCAAAGTGTGGAATACCCCATCATGCCGAATCAGTTCCAGAATTATTTTGAAACTGCTCCAGCTAACACGAATCAATTCTTTGAAACGGGTTTCATCGAGGTTTGGTAGAACGTTAGCAGTAAATGTCGAGATTTAGGTACAGATCCAATTATAAAAAGAGCTGCATACCGACAATATTGTGCGATCGTTTTCGAAAAGATGTAATCCTCGATAGCTTTGTTTTCCTGATCTTGCTGGTCTGAAAAATGTATACATTTAAGCTATATTAGATGACTTCAATTCTCTTATAAAAACCTTGACCATCTGCAAATATTTCTAGATGTAATAAATTGTCGATAAATGTTGTTCTGAGATAACTTATTAGTTTTCTTTTTTCGCTAAATTTCGGCATATTGGATACTGTTTGCAAAATGTAAACAAGAAACAGGACAGCAACGACAACAGTGATGCCGAATCAGCACCAGCCCTACCAAAACGCAACTTCATGTATGGGTGAAAATTGGAAGTTCGCATTTTGAGTTTTCTACAAAGAATTATTTTAATAAGCTCTCAAAAGCGAAACATAGCTCTTTTTTACGACAATGATCCTCACTTTTCATCATATGAAATATGTCAAACGAGTTAATCTAAGCCTAACCTTTGGCTAAATGGCTCAGACATTTAATTTTTTTTGATCTTCAAGATATTTAATTATTTTAAGTGGTATTGAAAAATCCATTCTCATTTCTTGGAACTTTGCCAAAACGATTCCTAAATGTAGAAATGAATCTGGTATCTCAGTTCGACAAAACTGCGTTTATGCATGAACAAGCATGGAAAAGTTCACTCCCTAGCAATATTTCATGCAAATGTGTTCTTTGATTTATCAGTTATCGTTCAACTATTTCCACTCGCGTACAAGTTTTCCATAGAAACGCTGCTGATTGTTTCTAACGCTTCTAACAGTTCCGAATACCATAGAAGGAGACTGAATGATTCAAACACGATAGTATTTATTGTATCCAAGTTCACTTGCACTCAACATTATCGCGAGAAGCTTTGAGATATTATCGCCAGTGATACAAAATTATGAATCCAAATGAACGTTAGATTGCGTTCAATTGTTTGCTTGTCGGAGCAAATAGGTATCATCAATGCTTACGGAAATTGTAGCATGGTGCATTAGCATCTGATACTTGAAATCACCAAGAATCATCGTGGTATATCACGGTGAAAGCACGACGTGGAGTAGCCGAATTACGCCTACAAGCAACCAACATTTTAAAGAATCATTGCGATCGCTTGAGTGCAATCGTTTACGATTCTTTCGTGAAACACTCGCTATATGTTGCTCGCTCCGCCTAAAGCAGGCAATACTGAAACAAAATCATCAAAGAAAGCTACCATATATTTCTTTGCTCTAAGTTGTCTCTTGCAAGCTTGAGAATGTAACTTTTAATAGTGATGGTTTGCTAGGATTGAAAGCTTATAAATAGCACGTTCAGAAATGATACTCGAATGATTGCTATGCGATACGAGTTTTTCCATCCTTGTGCATGAATACCAAGCATCCGAAGGTACGTTCACATGAATGCATTGGTAAACATATAGCAAATACGTGTCGGTAAAAATACTTCTCGATATGAAGACCCCTACTAATTTTGGCCTCGAACTTACGTAGCTTATGGTCGGCTCTTGTTAACGCGGTTCTGTACTGTTGTTTGTTGGGCTCATCAACAGCCGGAAAATTTCTTTGTATTCACCTGTCCGTTTTTCGTTAAGGGGTTTTGTGTTTGAATATATCTTGTGATATATTAGACTCAGCATGCGTTACTTCGTGTTTTCCTCTGAATTACTTAAAAAAAAAATACAGCCCGTCACCCTGAGGTGCTCAGGTGCCTGCGCTGTCGTAACTTATAACATCCAATATCGTATTCCAATAAACATACTCTGCCGTCAACTGAGATTCATATAATCAGTCATAATAACGTTTAAGTCGGTTATTATGAACTTTCTCTAAACGGTTTCCGTTTTTGATTACTGTGGTCATTTCACTTGGGAATTCCACTACTTCATAAGGTCCTCTCCACATATTCTGGAGCTTTTGACCTGGTCCTGTTGGGACTGATTTCACTAAAACTAAATCACCAATCATGGGCTGCCATTCATTTGCCTTTCTATCATAAACTTGCTTGCGCTTTTCCTTCGAATCTTTTAGGTTGGCCTTCGCGTTTGCGTGGAGGTCAAAAAATATCATTTCATCTCTTGCGTATATGTTTCATATGTCAAATTGTCCACTCCATTCCGTTTGTAAATGGAGGTCGGAATTCGTGCTGTGTGCCCGTACAATAATTCGAAAGGGGTGTACCCCGTTGATGAGTTTACTGAAGTATTATACTCAAACGTAAAAAATGGAAGTAATTTATCCCACGTGTGCGGTTTTCCGCCAATAAATTGCCTTAGGTAAGTTTTTAATTCACGATTTGATCTCTCCACCAAGTTAGCCTGTGGGTGATATGGGCTAGTGGTAATTTTCTTGATCTTCAAGATCTTGCACACATCATTCATGAGTGCGCTCACAAAATTTGCACCATTATCCGTAACCAGACTTCCCGTGCACGCGCTTTTTTTTTAAGCGACGAGAGAAATCTTTCTCTCGCTCGTAGAATTTCCATGCATGTGCGACGAGACGAGACACGTCACATGCAATTTGCAGGTTGCTCTTTCGCTTCTCTTTCGGTTCGGATTGCGATGCGCAAGGCGATGTTTCATCGCACTACGAACTGAGCGAGACGCCCGTACTGTACATACTTGATACAGCTCGTGCGCTACAGCTCGTGAGACTTTCTCGTGTACACAGACTTCCTGTACACGCGCTGAAACGACGAGAGGTTTCTTTTCTTCTTTTTCTTCGGTAAGAGACTGCGGCGCACCACACGTTGTCTTATCGCTTTACGAACTGAGCGAGACGCCCGTACTGTACCTTAGTGAAACTGTATATTAGAGAAATGACAAAGCACTCACCGTTGAGGAAACTGTTAACATCAAAACGGGCGAGCTGTATAATTTTGCATTGCCGTTATCCGTTTTGATGTTGACAGTTACCTTAACGGTGAGTGTCTCTGCGTCTCTCTGGTGTATAGGCTGCCTACCGTACCTACATACGATATATGCCGTCAGACCCTTCTGAAGGTGTATTAATCGGAAGAATTCACAAAACTATATTACTACGATCAGATTATCACGAACCTTCAGAACTTGATTTGCAATATCTATACACTAAGGTCGCTTTTACGCGGTTTTTTTACGTGGATTCCGGAATTTACGCGGTATTTTTTTTTTCTTGCGGATTTCGGTTCCTCTTCACTCGGATTGCAGAATTTACGCGGTTTTTTTTACGCGGATTCCGGAATTTACGCGGTTTTTTACGCGGCATGTATCCCCGCATAAAAAGCGACTTTAGTGTACTCAATTCGAAAATTCTATCCAACATCAACATGTACTAGAAAATATAAACAATTTCAATGGTTTTACTATTTTTAACTCCCGAAAAACTTATGTTGTAATTTCAAACCACATTTTTTATCCTTAGAACTACAAAACAGAGTTCTATCATAAGATAGTCAATGACATCTAAACCGACGAAAGGAACACTTCTGTTAACCAACGTAACACTCTGCATCCGGTGCATTTTCGTACCGTTAGCATAATAAGTATAGTAACAAAACGTTCTTAATTCATGTTAACAAAAGTCGGATGAATTAATCACAGAATTTTGAATTGATAAATAAATAAACTAGGTTATATCATTGATAATTCTAACGGTGTTTTGATGCATGCTGCTATAACACCGTAAATGAAAAACAACATAAAATCCCCTGCCTGTTTCCTTCTGCGCAAAATCAATTTCCTTCTCGCACCATTAGCGCAAAGCAACATGCGAGGCAAGCTCGCGAGACGAGCTCACGAGAATTTGCACGCAAGCTGTCTCAAGTACGCGACGCCCATGCACCGCACTCGTTAAGTTGAGAGACGAGATATCTTCGTGTACGTCGCAATAAAAATTCCCATGCGACGAGACATGGCTCGTACGAATGGTAAGTTTTCTCGCTCGCACGCTGCACACAGCACGAAGCGACTGAATGAGAAACGAGACTTGTAGCGCAAAGCACACTGTCTCTTCTTTGTGCGAGCGAGATTTCAGGAAGTCTGTCCGTAACTAATTCTAACGGTGCCCCAAATTTGCATATATAGTTTTCCACAAAAGTTTCAGCTACTGTGTAGCTCTCTTGATTCGGCATAAGTGCCGCGATCAAGTATCTAGTCAAATCGTCTTGCATGACTAATCCATATTTGTTCCCGCTATCAGACTCGGGTAACACAACTATATCCGTATAAAGTGTATCAAATGGTTCCGAAGCAGTTGTCGTAATCTGCATTGGAATCCAATTGGACTTACAAATTTTGTTTTTCTGGCAGGACTCACACTGCCGCACATAATTCTCTATATCTCGCTTCATAGTGGCCCACGTAAATAGTGTGCCAATCTTTTGGCGCATTCGTCGCGCTCCAACATGCCCTCCTAAGGGTGCATCGTGAAATTCTTTCAAAATTGTTTCTATCTGATCCGGCGCAACCAGCGTACCGTAAAACGGAGCGAATAGAAACAGTGGGGCGAATAGAAACAAAACTTCCGAACTTGAAAAATGCGATTTTAATTCTTCGATTACATTTAAAAACCATGCAAAAATATTTTTTTTCTTCGATAGTTCAATAGTAAACAAGTCCTGCAAACCCATTTTTGGGTTAGCAGCACTACTGTCGGTTTGCTTAAAAAATTGCAAAATGGGGGCTCAAATTCTGAACGTTTCCGAGTATCAAAAAGCTTTGTCTGTGGGAGCCATTCTGCTTCACTTAGAACTTGTTCGTGTGATATACTGGGTCGGTAGTTAAGCATTTCAAGTTTTTACGGTGAATTAAAGGATTGCCGTAAGGTATTCATCACCACGTTACCTTTGTTTCAAGGAAAACTCGCGGTTCTCAGATTAACGGGGCGAATAGAAACAACGCCGTAGCGGCTATTTTTTGTACCAAAACATGTGGATTTGAGAAATGCTATAATGTTTTATATGTAAAATGATGTCTGGAACATGTTTTGTGCATTTTCAGCCCATCATGGTCAGGACTTACCAACAAAAAAGTCCAAAAACGTATTCGCTCCGCCTGTTTCTGTTGAGATTTTACGTAAAGAACTGTTTCCTTGTCGAGCGGTTACGAAATAAAGAATCAACTACTCTGTGATAAATTAAATGTTACCTTTAGACTTCAATCCAGTAGACAACCACGCTAGTTTCCAAAAACGTGATGAAAGTCTGATTTATCTGCTGCATGATGCTCGACATGGACTGACCCGAGAGATATGAATCAAGGTTTCAGATCCACCAAGACAAAATGTTCCCGGATGTCGTGTCCTAGATGAAACACCGGAAGATGCCAGACCAGTGGAAATGCTTGACCCAACCCCGAGTCCTTATGTCCCTAATCAGGACTCTAATAGAACATATTCATTTATAAGATAACAAACATGAAGTAATAAACCGAACATTTCCACTATTTTGATATTTTATATCGTTTTCTTGCCTCTCATATCAATAAATATGATGCAATTGTTCTGTTTTCTTCAAATTAAAACTAGAATTTTCTATCAGAACAAAGAAAACGTATTTTATTGGCGAGTGTTTCTATTCGCCCCATTGCGGGGTGAATAGAAACATGCAACATTTTTTTCAATGAAACAATGAATTACTTATTTTATCAAAATGGACGTTACACCCTTAATAAAGGGAGGCAAGACCCATGTTTTAAAACTTTTATATTCATTTTATACATAATAGTATTTTTTGTACACTGCAAGATATATCGCAGACTGTTTTTTATTCGCCCCGTTTTACAGTACGCTCGCTATCAGCATTATATAGTATAATTTGCTTCTTTAGCTTACCCGCTATAAATTGAATCATTTGTAAAATCTCCCGTTGTTTGATTTTTCTAAATGATATTAAATGAACTACCCCAGCAGCTTTCACAGCCGTGGGACTCCTATTGAAAATTTCTAAAAACAATGAAAAGAATTTCCGGCAGTCTATTAATGAATTTTCGCTGCCGTCTAATATAAAACCGCCTACCTTTCTGTCTTTTAATTTGAGTACACCATCCTCTACGTATTCTTTCAGTCCTTGTGACAGTTGATACAGTGTCTGAAGTTCTCTGTATGCCGTCCGACTGTTTAAAATGACAAGACGAGCTTCGGTATTCCTCTCATCCAATATTCTCTTCGAGATTTCCACCGTTTCGCTCGGTATCAGGTCATCTGATAATGCCTGTGAAAAATCATCATACGAAATATTGACGAGTTGTTGCTCATCCTCGTCCTCAGCGATATCCGCAATGTCTATGGCACTCAAATCTTGTATTGTGCCCTGTAGTTCATCTGAAGTGTTTTTCTGCTGCTCTAGCAGGCGTTTCTGCTGGCGCGTAATCATTGCTATCTGCCTGTGGGGAGTTTCTTGCCCCTGACACGTCCCATCTGACAAACGTGACAAAAAATCTGCGACTACATTCTCGCTTCCTTGTTTGTACCTGATGCTGCATTCCAAACCCTGCAACTTCAGTCTCAACCTTGTCGACGTTGGAGATGTCTCTTTGAGCCTCCAAATCGCTATTAGTGGTCTGTGGTCCGTGTAAACGATAAACTTTTGACCAAAAATGTAATGTTTGAAATATTCTATTGCCCATACAATTGCCAGTGGTTCTCTTTCTATAATATGGTATCTTGTTTCTGCACCTATAAGTGCACGACTCGCGAATGCGATCGGCCGGTGCATGGATTTTTCGTTTGACAGGACGGCCCCAATAGCATAATTGCTAGCGTCCGTCGTAATAACAAAAGTGTCCTTACAATCTGGACGGACTAAAACAGGCTCTGTAATCAGCGCGTCTCTAAGGAATTCGAACGCTTCTTGGCATTCTTTTCCCCACACAAATTTAACGTCCTTCTTCAACAAATCATTCAGCGGCTTGCACTTCTCCGCGATGTTGGGGATAAATTTCCCGTAAAAATTCACTGTATCCAAAAACGATCTTATACCTTTCACGTTAATGGGTGGCTCTGTATGGCCTGTATATTTGCATTAGTGGGTTTGATGCCGTTCTCGTTAACGACATGTCCCAAGTATTCTAATTCTCCTTCAGAAATTGGCTTTTCGCTGGTTCAATTTTTAAGTTAAGCTTACGTAGAGCCCGTAATACTTTACGCAAGTTGTCATTATGCTCGCCGATGGTGTCGCCGAAAACTATAATATCATCGAGGTAAACAAATGCTTTCACATCCCCGATCTCAAACAAAACTGTATTCATCAACTTCTGAAAGGTTGAAGGACTGTTCTTCAACCCCATTGGCATTCGCGTAAATTCAAAATGGCCTTTTGGTGTGGAAAACGCCGTTTTAGCCGCATCTCGGCGATCAATCGGAACTTGATAAAAACCCGATTTCAAATCAATTGAAGAGAAGTATTTCGCCTCTCCAACATTATCCAATATCTCATTTATAAGACGTATTGGGTATACAAACGGTCTTGTGACTTCGTTTAACGACCTGAAGTCTACCACAATTCTGTATCTTTTATTACCATCAGCATCCGGTTGCGTTGGTACACATAATACCGGTGCATTGCAGGGACTAGTGCTGGGTCTTATAATACCCTGCGTCCTCATTTCATCGATTTCTCTATTAATGGTAAGTGGGCCAAATTTAACACATATCAGGCAAGTGGGCCAAATTTAACACTTGCCGTGGTTTTTCAATTCTTGCAATACCTTCTAACTCTGGTGTCAGCTTGTGCTCCAACAGGTCATAGTCAAGCCTCGAGTCTAGGTCTAACTCGGGCATTATAATATTTTTCGAGTCAAGAAAATTGTTCTCCGGCTCTTCATTCTGATATGTTTGGTGCTCCCTATTTATTTCTTTTTTGTCTACGTCAGCCTCATTGCGGGCTGTGTTGCTAGTATCTCGCAACTCGTTCTGCACAATGACTCTATTTCTGGCTGCCACATAAACATGTCGACTAAGGACTTCCTCTTTGGGCATGCTCCACGGACTCAAGTCGTCCGGACTTCTATTGCCGTGTTTCTTGAACACGATGTAATCAAAATTATTCCCAATTTGAAGCGTATGCTCCTTTAAAAACTCTGCTCCGATTATTCCGTCGCTTGGCAAATTTTCTAATATATGAAATTGTGTCGAGATTAGGAAGTCTCCGACTATTAAATCCAACGTAATTGTACCTGAGGTTCGTACAATGTTGCGGCCGATACCTCCAAAAGTGGTTACATTCTGTGTATTTACCGGTACATTCAAAAGGTTTACAATGAGTGCATTAATTATATTCGTACATGCACCTGTATCTAAGATTAAGTTTAACGTAAATTGGACATTCTGCCTAGCCAGCAGCGTTAACATTAAGCACCCTTTGACATCGTATTAGACGCGCTTAGCCACACAAGCGCTGTTATCTTTTATGTGATTGCATGCGGTCTCCCAATCTGATATTTTAATGTTGCTGGGTTCATCTGTGCACATACGCCAGTCGACGTCCTGACACAATTCTGCGAAGTCATCGCTGAAATACTCTTGTGCAAACGGATCTTTTATACCTTGTTTTGGGTAATTTGTATCCCCCCTTCCAGTATGTCTTATACTCAAAATATTTCGGTGTCTGCGGTCGCACGAGTGATCGGACCGTCTGTTCATTGATCCGCTCTGACCATAATAATTGTGCTGCCTGTTTTTGGCATAGTTCTCCTGATTACGCCAATTCCTAGGAGCGTCGTGATTGTTGTAACTGGGCCGATTCCCGCTATATCTTTCATAATTTCTAGTCCTGCGACTGATATGCTTATCTCTTTTGAACCACCTTTTTCTATAACTCGTACCCGTGTGGTTGATTGAGAAAATATTTCTGCTTCTGATACAATGCTTGGGCGCGCCGTGCTGTTTTTCGAGCAATTCTAAGCCACGCCATCGCTTTTCAATATCAGAGATATGTTTGATCTCCTGTTCATAATTTTCTAAGTTATTCAGCAGCTCCTCTAAATTCAGCATTTCTCTACCTCCGGCGGCTTCTTTCAATAAGCTGTCGTGCAGCCCTGCTATGCAATGTAACCGGAGACTCACTATCATACAAGACTTCCCACTTTTGTTTTCGTATGAGTCGATTTGTATCTTAATTTTAATTACTCTTCTTTTGTATTCAGGGAAGGTCACATACACCCCCTGCCTCAACGTTTCTACCTGAATAATTACCGCTCCTATAGATATATTTTCTCCAAATTCCTTTAATAAATTCTGCTTAACCTGTTGCCAAATATCTGCTCTTATTTTATGTAATGCGGCAGCTGCTTTGCCTTTCAATTTCAATAAAATTATATAAATCAGAGAAGTGTGTGGCACTCCCTCAAATATTTTTAGGGCAAAATGCTCAATATGGTAAATGAACGCTTCTAGTTCGTCTACCGATCCGTCATATTCTGGGATACACTGCATGGCATCTCTTTCTGGGAACGTGTACTCCATTTTACAATAAATATTACTCTTCCTGATAAAAGAACATAATCCCAAAATTTCTTTTAATTAATTGTAAATTATTTCCAAGCTCTTTCCAAATAATTAAGATTCCATATTGCTGATATTGTATTATAAAAATTATAAACACTGTAAAATTATCCGTAACCGTAAAGCCTCATGTGGCCTTCTTTCTCTTTTTCCTATGTATCACTATGGCTTCTATTAACCAGATGTGATACCGGAGCGCGATCGGTTTCAATTTTATTGACGCTATTTCAAAGAATTTGAGTGCCAAGGTGCGAACCATTCGGCGCTGAAACTTCAATGTTTATTTTTACTAATTAAATAAATAATTTTAGGTTTATATAGTAATCAAATGACTATTGAAATAATCATTATTATTTAGTGTAATTAAACCCATTTTACAACTAATCAAAAGTTGTAAATGTTTACATCAGACGACGTATGGTGCCATTCCTTATTCATAAAATCATATTTTAACCTCGTAGGCTAAAATTCAACCCGCTTGCCACGCGCCGTAGCTTTGGTCGTGAATTTACACAGCTGATCACAATACCTAGAGACCTGCCTTAATGTACATACGTGACGTCATCCCCCAGACAATAACGAGCCATGGAAAGAAAAGAGACAGTTTAATAAAACCAAATTAGTTCAACTGTCCAAAGTTTACCTGTACTTATTGATATCTCACGAGCGCGCTATTCGCTCTCGCGCTCTTATGCGGGGTTCTCGCGATCTTCTGTGCACTGCGTTATAATATGCACAACAGGTGACAAACACCTATGCACGTACAAATGCCCTACTGCGAATTTGCGTGCGTCATAACCGCAGCCATTAAAATAATTAATACAAATATACCCGATTTATCATGCTCGCGAGAATTCTCGCGCAACCGAAAATGCGACACCTGATCGTGTCTAAGTACCCACTCTCTGGAATGGTACTCGAGCGTATCCTCCGGTGTGCCAACCGGTGTGTGATAGGTAAATTTTGCCTTCCGTGTGTGGATCTTTTTAAATTATACCACTGAGCGCGGGCGAAATATCGTTTAAATTAAATGCGCTAGCACGCACTCGTTCGGACGAGATTACCTAGCGCTCCTAGTTTGTTTGTTTGTGTATTGCCAGTAGCGTAAAGGAACTCCTTTTTAAATTGCTACCTTTGATGTCGTACAGGATCACATACAATGTCAACTTATTAATATCTACTTAAACATACACATCTTATTGACTATTGATTTTTCATATAATAATAAAACTTCTAATCATTCATATACTATCATCGATTTCCATGTCACTGGAACGTGCGTTGATCAAAAGTGAGTCACCGAACATAAAGTGCGGCAGTATAAGAGCCTTAAAAAGCTTCAGACGTGTATCAATAGGAGCAAATGAGGCGCAGCAGTAGAGCGAGCGAAGGCTAGCGTAAATTTTACCGCATTGCTGACTGATCAGGCCGTCCCATTGAAGATCAGATTGTAAAATGAAGCCGAGATTTTTGGCACTATCCACCCATTCTATTGTCTGTCTGTCCAATTTGACTGGTGGCAACGGATGAGGTGGAGCAGTTCTACGTCTTCCCTTGATTAATAGTGCCTTACTTTTGGAAGGATTGATGAACAGTTGATTGCGCTGTGACCACTCAGCAATTCTTTCAAGATCGGCGTTGATCATCCTGATTAGATCTTGTATAGGTATTCCAGAGTGGCTAATATACAACTGAACGTCGTCGGCATACAGCTGTATCGAGCAGTACTTTAGGACGGTTGGTAAATCATTCACATGCCAGCAGAATAGTAGAGGTCCAAGTACAGAGCCTTGCGGAACGCCGGAAGTAGTATTGGTTTCATCAGACTGTCGATCGCCGCAGAATACAATTTGGGTTCGTTTTTCCAGATACGACTTCAGCAGGAAAACAGCAGAGTTAGCAAAATTGAATTGTGTTTTAAGTTTAGAGCAGAGCTTACGGTGGGATATGGTATCAAATGCCTTTGAGAAATCCAAGAGTAACAGTACAGCAGTGCCTTTCTTATCAATATTTGCAGCTAAATCATCGTACACTCGAAGCGCTGCAGTTTGAATACTCCGTCCTTTGCGGAAACCGGCTTGATATTCAGTGAGCAGGTTTTGCTCTGCAATGTAGGACAACATCTGTTGCTCGAGCAGTTTTTCGAGGGCCTTCGATAAAGCGCACAAGATACTAATTGGCCTGAGATTCGATAAAGAATTCAGATGCGGTTTTTTTCTCAGAGGCTAAACTTTGGCACGTTTCCAGCATGTGGAGAATTTTGATGTTGCTATAATTCTATTGAAAATGTGCGTTGTATGGTGTATAACGAATGGCAAAATTATTTTAATAAATTTAATCGGCAGCCCGTCCAGTCCTGTTGCATTCGATTTGATGTTCCATAGAACGTTGACGACTTCCCAGCAATGTACAGGCCGGAATGAAAAACTATATGGTGATTCAGGCGATTGCCAAAAGCCGCTCCGGGGTTCACTGGGCTGGCAGCTTGAAAGAAACATGCGGTTTACGTCATCCGGGTTGAAGTCGCATGTGGCTGGTACTTTAACTTTGCCAATTCCGATATCTTTAAACCTTTTCCATAATGTCTTTTGGGGGATTTTACTGTCTAGGAAATCATTCATATACCGCTTTTTTGCAGACGCTATCATAGAATTAGTTATGTTCCTCAATCTATTATAACGGCGTCGCGCTGTTTCTTTAACTTCTCCCGGTGCTCGGAGCCAACTGTTGTAGGCTAGATCGCGCTCAAGCATGGCTTTCCGTATTCGATTGTTGAACCAGACGTTAGATGACTTGGATTTACTTGTACGGAGTGGAATGACCCTATCATGAATCTGCTTTACATGTGTATTAAAAAAGTGAGCTAATTCATCAGGATCCTGGATCGCGAAAAACGAGCCCCATGGAATAGACAGAATAGCATCCTGCAATGTGTTTGCATCAAAATTCACGTAGTCTCGGTAGGTGTCAAGTTTCGGCCTAAACGTCATGTCAAAATCGAGTGTATTAAAAATAAGATCATGGTGCGAAAGTGCGGGGAAGCTAACCTGATTAAACCGTATTACTTTGTGCCGGCAGCTAGTAATAAATAAATCTAACTGCGAACAGCCGTCACGGTGGAAAAACGTTGGTTCTTCGCCTATCGATGCCAGTGCAAAGGAGCTTAGCATAGTTTCAAATCTAGCTCGCCTTCCACTTGGTCTGGAGAAGTCAGTATTGAAATCTCCGAGCAAAACAATATTTTCGTAGCGTGATGCAAAATACGTCAATTTGTCTACCAGGAATTGTGTGCAGTCATTATTTGGAGGGCTATAGATAACAATGAGCAATAATTTTTCGTCGCCGGGTCGAATTTCCAATGCAAGACACTCGGTTTTGTTCTCCGACTCGTGGGACAGTTCTGCGTTGTAGACTTTGGTATGGGCAATGTGATCCTTGCAGTAAATTACTATACCACCACCACGGCAATAACCTCGATCATTTCGAATAACTGAATATCGCTTTGTAAGCCAAGATTCCGTGAATCAAGCAATGTTAACTTTGGAGTGACGCAAAATTATGCTTCATGAAGCGCCACAACGATGTAATCAACAAAAATCTAGCCAAGGTAGAACTCTAGACAAACCAAAGTGGAGAACCGACGGGGGAAAAAAGAAAACGCCGATGCGCATACTTACTGTATCTTCTCTTCCTGAAAAGAACAACTTACTACTTACCTACCTCGTTTGACAAATCTTGTATTTTGTTCTTACTTTTTGTTTCATTTCTCGATACTCAGATATATTAATATTTTTGACGTGGGACTACGTCTTTCTTCACTATACTAAGGTACATTCTGGGAAAACTGGATTGAACATGTAACGTTTTTGGTTGGCGGAATGAAAGATTTTAGATGCTAATAGCGCTCAAACAACTGTTCCGATTTCAATAGTTAATATACCGTTGGAAAGCTTAAACATACAAGATTTGTATAACATGATAATTTTAGTTACCATTTTCTAATTACTCCGTGAAAATTGTGGGAAAGTTTGAAGGTCGAATATCCACATACATTTTTCATACGATTGGTATATTTCCCTAACGCAGACTTCAAAAACATAGACGAAATGATTTCACGCATTCAGTCATTGGCTAGCAATGCCAGCCAATTGGCATCGCATTCATCACCCAACGTAAGCGACGAAGAAAGAAAGCGGAAATGCTTCCACGTGATTGGTTCTTCCCTCAATCACCTAGGTTTCCCACATTGAGTGACGCTATAAAAGGACTTTCCGTGTTGAGAGAAGTTCATTCCCTGGTCGACCGTCAAAGCGAACAGTTCGGCTTCCCTTCGATCTGAGTTGGACCCCCCCAGTGGTAATCTAATTCAGATATCGTTGTTGGAATACAGACCATTGGAATACAGACCATATACCAAGTGTGTGTGTCTGAGTAGCGTGTGTGTGTGTGAGTAGCGTGTGTATGTGTGTGTGAGTAGCGTGTGTATGTGTGTGTGTGAGTAGCGTGTGTATGTGTGTGTGTGAGAAGCGTGTGTATGTGTGTGTGTATGTGTGTGAGTAGCGTGTGTATGTGTGTGTGTAACGTGTGTGTATGTGTGTGTGTGTGTGAGTAACGTGTGTGTATGTGTGTGTGAGTAACGTGTGTGTATGTGTGTGTGAGTAACGTGTGTGTATGTGTGTGTGTGAGTAACGTGTGTGTGTGTGTGAGTAGCGTGTGTGTGTATGTGTGTGTGTGAGTAGCGCGTGTGTGTGTGTGAGTAGCGCGTGTGTGTGTGTGAGTAGCGCGTGTGTGTGTGTGAGTAGCGCGTGTGTGTGTGAGTAGCGCGTGTGTGTCAATGTGTGTGTGTGTCAATGTGTGTGTGAATGTGTGTGTGTGTCAATGTGTGTGTGAGTGACGTATGTGTGAATGTGTGTGAGTGACGTGTGTGTGTGAGTATTATTATTATATTTGATGTCAACAGATAAAAATTTTCACCCCAATGACAGATTGAGATTAACTAACAGTACAATTAAGCTAACAGAAAATTGTCTTAAAGCTATTCTTATTGCTAACACGAGAGACATTAAAATCGAAAACAGCATAGCAACGATTAAACACACGGGACATACTGCGCATTGGTTCATTTAGTCCGTAATTAGTCCTCGAGGGCTGAATGTGCAGAAAAGTGTGTGAGCGAGTATCACGGCGCCGTGTGTTGATGTCAAGTAGACCCAAAAGAGTGTGACAGTCGATTTTTCCCTGCAGTAGATCGCCAACAAAGCAAGCTTGCAGCGATCGGCATACCTAGGTAAATTGAAGGGGTCGCGCCAAGGGAGTTTACGCAAGGCGAAGCGAACGAATTTCCTTTGAACGGTTGCAATCCTATGTGTGTCGTTTTGGTAATAGGGAGACCAGATTACCGCAGCATATTCGAGTACTGGACGTACAAGAGCGCAGAATAGTGCCTTTAGGCAATAAATATCGTGGAATTTCTTTGAAAATCGAAGAATGAAGCCTAACTGGGACGATGCCTTGGAAACGACGTGCGAAACGTGTTCCTTGAAGCTCAGTTTTGAATCCAGCAGCACTCCCAAATCTTTTACTGTCGTCTCACGCTTTAGCTCAGTACCGAATAGCGAATAGTTGTGATGGAGAAGAGTGCGCTTACGGCCAAACGAGATTGCTGAGCATTTAGTCACATTAAGAGACATCCGGTTGATGCAGCACCAAGCACCAAACAACTCCAGTTGTTGTTGTAGGAAGATAGCATTAGCGTGATCCTTTATGACGAGAATTAACTTAAGGTCGTCAGCGTACGATAGCTTGAAACATTTCAGAGTGTTGTTTACGTCATTCATGTAAAGAAGAAAGAGGAAAGGGACGAGATGGCTCCCCTGAGGCACTCCAGATGAGACAGAAATTGGCGATGAAATAAAATCACCAATCTTCACCGACATGTTCCGACCGGTAAGGTAAGAACGCAACCAGGTCAGCAAGCTATTGTCGATGCCCATACGGTCAAACTTCGCCAGGGCTATTTCGTGGTTCATTTTGTCAAAAGCAGCGGAGAGATCGGTATAGATGGCGTCTATCTGATGTCCATTTTCTATTTCTCGTATGATAAATGACGTGAAAGTGGCTAAATTGGTTGTAGTTGATCTCTTAGGCATAAAGCCATGCTGTTCCAGCGAAATGTTATGCGAGTACCTTGAGAATAATGTTTCAAGAACAATAATCTCGAAAAGCTTAGAGGTAGCGCACAATGCTGCTATACCGCGATAGTTTGAAACCGTGCGTTTGCAGCCTTTCTTGTGTACAGGAAAAACAAAAGAATCTTTCCAACAAGTAGGAAAAATACCAGATGATAACGACAGATTAAATACAGTTGTTAGCGGAGTTGCGAGCGGGCCAAGGCATCGTTTCAAGATTAGCGACGGAATTCCATCTGGGCCGCAACCTGTCGAGGATTTGATTTGTTTACCTGCCTTAGTCACCATTTCACTAGTGATGGACATTCGTAAGCTAGGGGAAGAAATTCTAGGTACGTTATTAGCGGCAGTAACGATATCTTCAGCACTTAGGGTCTCTCTAGTAAATACGCTGCTAAACTGCGAACGAAAGAGGTTTGCGATACCGGGGATTGAATCCGCTTCGTTTGTACCGTTGGTCATGCACGAAGGCAGTCCAGATTCTTTCCTTTGTTCGTTGACATGATACCAGAAGTTTCTCGGGTTAGACCTGAGGCGTTGCTGAAGTCGGCCAAGATGAGTGTTGTGCAAACGCTGGTTCAGTTCTCTATATTCATTGTTCGCATGGACGTAGCGGGCTCTGGTTTGCTCAGTGCGATGCTTGCTGTGTTTTCTGAGTGCGGATCTTTTAATTCTCTTAAGAATTCTTAATTGTGGATTTGACCAGGCGGGTTTGACAGGTTTCCGACGATTTTTACGTGGCACGAATTGATCGATGGCATATAGCAAGATGCTAGACAGAGCTGATGCCGCCGAATTAGCATCAGTATCACAGAATGTCTCCTCCCAATTAATACTTGCAAGGAACGCGTTCATCTCGTCATAGTTACCTCTACCGAAATCGTACATCACGCTATCAATAACTTTATTGAAACTATTTTTCAGGTTTACTGCCAATGTCATTAAAAGAGGAGGATGGTGTCTGCATTCTTTTACGAGAGGCACAGGAGCGCGGGAGACTGAGCAATCTGAGCCTATTTCCTCGCTGATAAAGCAAAGATCAAGGGTACGTCTGTTGCTGTTTTGAATCTCATTGACCTGTTTAAGACCTGCTGTACAGTAGCCATCGAGCAAATTGATTGAGGCCGGCCTAAACGAGGAGTGACCAGGATCCGGGAAGAGGAAGCCATGGGAGTCTGGCACCCAGGAGATTTCACGCATGTTGAAGTCGCCAAGAATTACGATGTTATCTCTAGTACCCATCTGGGAGACAATCCATTCGAGCGAACGTAGATGCTGCTCAATAAGGCTGCTATCATTCACGCGATCTGGTGGAATATATACGATGCAAATAAAGTACGTAACTTCGGAGCTAGTAATCGCCACCCACAGATGTTCAACTGTTGATCCCTCGGGAGGATTCAATATACGAGACTCGTAACAGGACCTCACAGCCAACAAAACACCACCACCTGAGCGCTTATTGCTGTTAGTCGATGATCGATCTTGACGGTAGACCGTGAATGAATCATCAAAAAGTAGAGTGGAGATTGTGTTGTCGTTGAGCCATGTTTCTGTGAAGGCATAGATGTCGTAGCACGCATCGTTGCACGCCAGTTGGTAATCTATCACACGAGAGTTGATGCCACCAACATTTTGATAATACATCAAAAGTTGAGGAGGTGTAGCGGCAATCCTGGGAATGGAGAGTGCGTCAGGTCCAGAAACGCTGTTAAACAGTGAATACTTGCCAAGACTGGCAGTTTGGAAGCCCGTTTCACCAACACTAGACCCAGGGCCAGGACGACTTTGAAGGCGGGAACTCGCAGTTGGGGATTGACGCGAATCAGCGGTTGACACGACTGGGCTAGGTGGATCCAGGGCTTCCATACTGCGGTGTGACGTGCGTCCCGGGGATGATAACTTGTCGGCTGAATAGCATAAATGTTGAAGGCTTGTACGAGATGCTGGTATAGAGCGTGGATGTAGATCGAAAGCAGAGTGACTTTCGTGAAGAATTGACTGTCGCATTGTCCCAACACTCATTACAGATGGGAGTGTGAAATTTGAAGCGCTAGCGGTTGGAGGCTGACTGGAAACGGAGAAACGATCAGGAAGTGCTTGTTCTACGAAGAAGGAATACTTGCCTGTAGAAGCAGGCTGGAGAACCTCTTCTGCAGAATCAGTCACAGGGCCGCGACGACTCCGATGAACGCTGGCAGCGTAGGGCACGACTGTGATGAAACGAGAAGAGGTCTCCATAGTGCTTTCTACGGTGCGTCGCGGCAAACTTGCTGTGTATGAGCAGCCTATTCGTCCATTGCTGCTATGTTTGGATCTGGTAAGATGTTTAGCGGGTCGTACGATGTAGGTTTCGGTTGCCAAAAATTTTCGCTAGACCTGTTATCGGAGAACTCGCGGTAAACAACTCCCCTAGGCCAAGTAGAAGTTGATAGAGCTTTAGTTTTTAACTCAGCGTTCATTAGTATTTTAAAAGAAACAAAAGAAAGAGTGTTAATATCTCTTCCCTCCGCCACTAGCCGAGTCACAAGAATGTCCTCCGTTCCAAGTCGTTTTCTAGCTAAGGCGGTTACTTGTTCCGCAGATACCTCACGAGCGATCCGCGAAAGGTACAGGCAAAATTTAGGCCTAGCTGCAGGCACAACTGCAATTTCGGTGGAGGCAGAGAGCGTGCTGCCCGTACCGTGCAAGAGCGGTGGTTTATTGGACCGGTTTGTGTCAGAATTGAACAGTCGGCGGGGTTTGGTAAATCGAGAATCGGTAGCGGTGTGTCTAATTGATCTTGGCGTAAACGAATTTGAATTCATCAATGTGGCAAAGTTCGTTCTGATCTCATTCTTCAGTTCGTTCAAAATTTCGGCTTTGAGATTCTCCATAATGCCACTATGAGTGTTTAATGCTTCTTCTAAACCCGCTTCGTGAGCAGAGCGAGCAGTATTCCTAACACGAATGCCTTTCATCAGCGATGTGCAGGATTTGCACAGCCAAAATAATTGTGCATTTTTTATCACATCCTCGAAAGCGACAGCAGCGATACCAGTGCATCTGGGATGGAATATAGCAGAGCAGAAGCCACGGCAAATAACGTGACCTTCATTAATGTCGTTAGCGCACGAATGGCAAATGAGGGACATCTTTTCCTCAACTCAAAATAACACTCCCAGCACGAGACTACCGAACGTAGAGAAACTATGGTTGAATGTGATGGAGCGCAGTGAATGAACTAGTGTACAGAACTACGGTAGCAGAGTGAAGTGAGGCTAGCGATCACGCAGGCGAACTGAGGAACACAACACCGTCAAAGTCGATCCGTGGTGCGATATTTATGTTAAATTCTAGAAATAATCACTAGGTAATCGTAAAATTATCCACTACGTGCAACGACACCGGACACACTTGAAGTAACACCGGACACGATTTAACTAAAACTCGCGCAGTCGCGAAAGGTAAACAAGTCAGGACAGCCGTACACCGTATGTTGCCGTTGCTTTTACAGCACTAAAACAGTCAACGTAAACTAGTTTAACGCAGTTAACTGCACTATCTGCGAATAGCTGACGCGCAAATCTTTCACTTAAGCACGAAATAAGTCGAAAAGAAATAACTTCAGTAGTGGTAAATTATTCAAATAAACGAAGCTCAATCACGACGATGTAAACAAACTAAAGCAGAGTTGCCAGATAACGTAACGTGTGTGTATGTGTGAGCGGCGTGTGTATGTAAGTGGTGTGTGGGTGTGTGTGTATGTGTGTGTGTGTATGTGTGTGTGTGTAAGTAGCGTGGGTGTGTCTGAGGATCGTGTGCTTGTGAGTAGTGTGTGTGTATATAGCGTGTGTGTAAAACGTGTATGTGTGTATAACATGTGTGTGCAAAAATGCATTCATCCGAGATAAATTTATTTACGACCGAAAAACTTTTATAAGCAACAAGTTAATTATTTTTGCTATTAGTTTGTATGCTATGGTTTATGACAGGTGTATGTTTTAGTAAAGCGGGCAATGTATGCAGTTTGCGAGGATGCGAAAATGAACGGGAATAGAAGGTGTGACTTTTAGGCTTAGAAAAAATTTTCCCTCGTCCAGACGGGACTCGAACCCGCAATCTCCGTTGTCTCCGGCAAGGTGTTTTGGCCAACTAAACTACTGGGAAAGGTATAAATAGTTCTAAACCAAAGTCGAATCACCCTCTACTATTGTGTTCCCGTATCTCAGCACGCCAACGATGAACTGCACACACTGCCCGGGGGGAGTTTATTTTTATTTTTTATTTTTTTTAATAACTGAGAGAGTGATCTCTTCACGCACACAGTGTATAATGACTTATTATATCTACAGCGGCGCAAGCGATGAGACACCTCAGTCGGTGGCTAGACTCCGAACGCGTATCACGGAAGAGCTCCGTTGGCTAGATTTACTTTACGAACTAATTTCATTTTTGTCATATGACTTACATTTTAAGTTTTAGTAAAGCGGGCAATGTATGCAGTTTGCGAAGATGCGAAAATGAACGGGAATAGAAGGTGTGACTTGAGGCTTAGAAAAAATTTTCCCTCGTCCAGACGGAGATTGCGGGTTCGAGTCCCGTCTGGACGAGGAAAAATTTTTTCTAAGCCTAGAAGTCACACCTTCTATTCCCGTTCATTTTCGCATCCTCGCAAACTGCATACATTGCCCGCTTTACTAAAACTTAAAATGTAAGTCATATGACAAAAATGAAATTAGTTCGTAAAGGTGTATGTGTTTTTATTTGTTCATGGATTGTTGTGTATAGTATTTGTATATTTGGTGTGTGTTATATACTATGGTTATGGCAGAATTAAATCTTTACACCCATAATAGTCCCACGTCAAGCCTACGTTCGTGCACTCAAGCACATACCCTTTAACTTTTTCAAATTGCCCGTATAACTTTCAAAGTCAAAGCTCTTTTTTTCACATTATTATTCTCTTATTTTTTCTTTCTTTTTTTTTATTCCAGCGCTAAATCCTTTCCTTTTTTTGATTTAACGTATAATATTTTTGGAATAATGCTCTTATTTTTTTATTTATTATTATTATCTTTTTTTTAGTACTTCATTGTTTTTTTTTTTTTTCCTTTATAAAAATCTTTTCCGCTCCTCTTATTTTTCTTTTCTGGGCATTTTCAAACTCTTTTTTTCACCTATACCTTTTTTTGTATCATAAGAGGAAATGTGAAACAACGAAAAGAAAACTCTCTAGTTGACCATTGTACATCCAAACCGTTCCTCCTGAAAACACTTAGGATTGATTACGCACGAAAAAGACCATGCTTCCGCAAGCATATGGCTTTTCTTCCTTTGATTGACAGACCTTTAATTTTATTTTTGTCTACACGACCCGGCAGCCTTCATCATCGGGCGCACTTATTGTTATACTAAGTTTTAAATTTTCCGTAAATTCTTGCGACGGATCAAACTCACCGAAAAACTTATTTCTGTTTTATATATTGATAGTTATGGTATCCTTACGAGGTAAAATGAATAAAAATGAAGATTACTCACCCTATCATTGTCCTCATCCTTTCCTTCGTTCGTTTCCTTCGTTCGTTGTTCAGCTGACCTATATTAAAAAGCCAATTACGAGGCTTGGATTACACCACAGACGATTTTTTTCCCTTTTTTCTTCGCCTCACTTGAGCTTCTTCTTGTCAGCTGTTCCGCTAATCTTCTTTCTTCCAACACACTCCACGCACTACTATACTGCAGAAGGAGAAATTGCCGTCCTAAGCTGAACCGATTTCCACTACTGTTTCTGGCCACTTCTAACTAGTTCCGGGTGTTGCAAATATCACACGCGCAATGCGCAGCACTTCCGTGACAAAATATAAGCGTTTCTGCTTCCGCTCGAAACTTTTAAAACACGATTTTCTCCTCAGATAGAATCGAATGACGAATTCGTACAACTTTTGCTTTGTTAGGAATTTTCTTCAGATATATTTTTTTTCTTTTATTTTTTGTTTTGCCTTCTCACCCAACTTCTTTATATTTCACTACACTCTAGCCTCTTCTAGGCTGCTGTCCTGACAATCTCCCCGTTAACCGTTAAAGGTTACTTGAAAAGCACGCCGGACGCAACAGGCTTCACCTGGTGACGATTTTTCCTCATAGAGTGTGATAAATTACTGACTTTGTAGCTTTTACAAAACTGCTATTTACACTAACACTTTACACTCGCAACAATCACCGGCCGCATTCAGGCAAAACAGTAACCGATTTTTTTTGTGCACAAACTGATAACACGGCAACGGACCTGTTGCTTATTCTATTTATAATCAAACACAAAACATTAAATTCTTTGTTGACTCCTTTACCGTCTGATATTTCCGTGTTTCGTAATTGTTTCTTTGCCACTTTGTTCACTGCGAGCCACCTCAAATAATCCTTTTTTTACAGCTTAGATGAATTTTTCTGCACTGATTTTTTTTTCTGTCGGAAATTTCCCCCCCGTGCTTATTTAGACCCCTTCTTAGGCTTGTGTAGCATTTGCACTTTTTATACCTCACCTACCTGCACAACTGTACCCTCACTGTAGGTCACGCACGACTCTCCCTTGAGTTTTTTATAGTTGCGCTTGATTTTTTTCATACAAATTTCCAAAAATACACCTTACACAAACTTGGCGCTCCTTCGATAAGGATACGCTGTCACCACTATGTAGGGCAACCCCCGGGTTACCCTACCAGGAATTGTGATATCTTTACAAGATAAACCGACGCGCAATTCCTGTACGTACGGCGCGGACCGTACGGAATCTTTTATACTTAGCGATTGATTTGTGGTTTACATTAGAACTTACGGCTAACCCTAGAGTGTATGCGGTAGGAAACTTGTATTGTATTTGGTTGACTGGTTCTCGAGCTGTGCGAAATTCGTGTTTCATTTTTATGGGACCCCTCCCTTGTTGAAGAGGTAGGGGTGTTAAATCATTATCGATATATTTGTTACCCCTTAAAACATCCACCTACCCAATTTGGTTCTATTTACTTGGTTAGTTCTCTAGATATGCAGGAATTTGAGTTTCATTTGTATGGAACCCCTCCCTACCAGAAGAGGGAGGGGTTTCGAACCAACATGGACATATTTGTCACTCCTGAAAACATCCACATGCCAAATTTGGTTTCATTTGCTTGGTTAGTTTTTGAGATGTGCAGAAATTTGTGTTTCATTTGTATGGGGGCCCTCCCTTCCAGAAAAGGGAGGGGTCTCAAACTATCATGAAAACCTTTCTCGGCCCCTAAAACCCCTACATACAAATTTTCACGTCGATCGGTTCGGTAGTTTCCGAGCCTATATGGATCAGACAGACAGACCGACAGACAGACCGGACTGCATTTTTATAGGTATAGATTAAACCTTAATAATGATTCAAAGGCAGAAGTTTACTACGCCACTTTATGTGGTGTTCTTATCACCTGCCAATGGCTCTGTCGATAATTTGTATGGCTCCCCCCGAAATAATTTATTTTCCCACAGTCGAACAAAACTTTAATTCTCAAACTATTCATAATAACGCTTGAGACGATTAATATGAATTTTTCAAATGATTCAATTCTGTTGAAATTATTTTTAATATCGAAAATCCTTTAAAACCTAATATTCTTCTCGCTCAATTATATTGTCTCAGTGTCATGTTACCGTCGTAGCACTGGCAACGTTAACACTTTTAAGTCAGTCGTTTTGCCCCTACGTTATGCATCGTTGACAAATTTCCTTGGTCAACGCCATATGAGCTGATTATGCGCGTTTGCGCTTGCAATAAAAAAAATAGTGTCGAATGCACTACGATGCTCTGCTGATAGACGCTCGTCGCTTGCATGTGCGCATCAAATTTCTGTCTTTATGTTTTTCTTCCTTACGGTGATTCACCTTTCGCTAGCCGTGTCACCGCTGTTTATTCATGATTTTTTGTTTACTATCGGGCTTTACTATGCACCTAATGTTTTACTTGTAGAATATTTCGCTGAATTTATCAGCTGTTGAGTTCTCGGCCATGAACTTTAAGTGTGTAGGAATCTAATTCTAAACGATATAAACAAATTCAATGTCGCATCTCGAGTTATTTCAACTTGATATGCATATTTGACCGACTAAAAATTAATATTATTATACAACTTCTGTTTGTCGGGCCCGCGCATGATGATATTGCGACTTTTCACTTGCCAGCGGGTTTGCCGCTGAATTGTATGGCGCCCCCGAGGAGGCAAATTAAATTACGCTCGCTCATGCTTATCTTGTTTTATTTAAAATAAATGATTATACTTCACTACGATTTATTCTTACATACACCTAAATTAATCCACCTAGCGGTCAGACCCAGCCTTTCTCATTAAAACTTATTATTTGTAAAAATAGATTTACATGAACGCTGCAAACCAATAAATGTATATTCACTCTTTAGGCTCTAAAAAATTGATGTTGTAATCTATACATTTAAAAATGCAGTCCGGTCTGTCTACCTGTCTGTCTGTCTGATCCATATAGGCTCGAAAACTACCGAACCGATCAACGTGAAAATTTGTATGTAGGGGTTTTTGGTGCCGATAAAGGTTCCTATGATAGTTTGAGACCCCTCCCTCTTCTGGAAGGGAGAGGTCCCATACAAATGAAACATAAATTTCTGCACAACTCAAAAACAAACCAAGCAAATGAAACCGAATTTGGCATGTGGATGTTTTAAGGGGTAACAAATGTGTCCATAATAGTTGGCCGCCCCTCCCTCTTCTGGAAGGGAGTGGTTTCATACAAATAAAACACAAATTTTTGCACATCTCGAGAACTAACCAACAAAATGGAACCAAATTTGGCAGGTGAATGTTTTTAGAGGTAACAAATATGTGCTTAATGGTTTGACACCCTTTCCTTTTCTCTAAGGAAGGGGTCCCATACAAATGAAACACAAATTTCGCACAGCTCAAGAACCAATCAAGAAAATACAACCAAATTTGGTATGTGAATGTTTTTAGAGGTAAAAAATATGTCCATAATGGTTCGACGCCCCTTCCTCTTCTGAAAACACATGTTTCTGTACAAATTTCTGCACATCTCGCGAACTAATCTACTAAATGGAGCCATATTTGGTAGGTGAATGTTTTTAGTGGTGACAAATATGTTCCATAATCGAGGCAACATTTTGGATTGTAAGATAGCAACATCCGGTTTCTGGAAAACAGCCAAATATGACCGATTTCCACCCAATATAATAATATCCGGATCTAGAATGATACACAGGAGCTCAAATCGACCACAGATACCACTTTGAATTCTAAGATGACGACTTCCGGTTTCTGAAAAACAGCTGAAAATACCACCCAATATGAGTATTTCTCTACCAGTATGACGTTCAGATTCCAAAAATTGTCTGCATATGCCATTATGAAACCCAAAATGGCGACTTCCGGTTTCGGAAAAACAGCGGCACAGCGGACCAAATACCACCCAATATGGATATTTCCGAAACCGTAATGTGGCACTAGAGCCACAAATCGACTTCAGATAACATTTTAAATTGTAAGATGCCAACTTCCGGTTTCTGGTAAACGGTCTAAAATGGACGATTCTCATTAAATATGAGTACCTCCGGAACCATAAAGATGGACAGAAGCTAAAAATTGATCACAGACACAATCTTGAATTTTAAGATGGTGATTTCCGGTGTCTGGCAAACAGCCGGGAATGACCAAATACGAATGTTTTCGGAACCAGAATAACGCCCAGATGACAAAAATTGATTTCACAGGCAATTTTTAAGAATAAAACGATGACTTTCGGTTTCTGAAAAACAACCCAAAGCGACCAAATACCGCCCAATATGAGTATCTCCGAAGCAAGAATGTTGCAAGAAGCTATAAATTGACCTCAGATACCATTATGAATTTTGGGATGGCATTTTCTGGTTTCTGGAAAACAACCAAAAATGGCCGATTTCCGTCTAACATGAGTATCTCCGGATCTAGAATTGATACACAGCAGCTGAAATAAACCACAGATCCCATTTTAGATTCTAGGTTAGCGACTTCCGGTTCCTGGGAAACAGCCGAAAATGATCGAATAACACCCAATATTGGTGTTTCTTCAACCAAAATGACGCTCAGAGGCCATAAATTATCTTAAGAACCATTTTGAAATCCAAGATTGCGACTTCCGGTTTGTGAAAAACAGCCTAAAATAACCAAATACCATCCAATATGAGTATCTCTGGAACCAGAATGATGCAATGAGCTAACAATTGACCTCAGGCTCCGTTTTAAATTGCTAAATGGCAACTTCTAGGAAACAGTCGAAAATGACCGAATAATACTCAATATGGATATATCCGTAATCGAAATGATGCATAGAAACCAAACATTGACCCTGGACACCATTCTGAAGTTAAAGACGACCACTTTTAGTTTCTGGAAAACAACCAAAATAACTAAATACCTCCCAATATGAGTATTCCCGGTGTCAGATTGATGCCAGAAAATCTGCTGAAAATGACCGAATACCACCCAATATGAATATATTCAGCATTAATGCGATGTACAGAAGCCAACAGTCGCGGATGTTGTCATTTCGATAAAACCAATCATTTTAAACGATTTGTTATTTGACTTTGATCATATCCTATGGCCGATTCGTCGTGCAATTGCAGATCTGAAACACATCGCAAGGAATCAATGAATTTGGAACGTTCAAATAGTACGATACCACATTTAAATTATGTTGAGGCCACATATATCGATCAAAGCAGGAATAGTTTTCAATAGTCTTTAAATTTCTTTTCTTTCCATAACTTTTGAGCCACATATCAAATTGTTATGAAGTTTGTTTCACAATTTGGTACTTTACAGACGAAGTTACAGTCCGATTACAGTAAAATTCAATAGGGTGTTATGAGGCAGCTAGACTTATTAGTTGACACTAATTTTGTGGAAATCGGGTCAGCCATCTCTGAGAAAAGTGAGTGAGTCCAAGTAGTCTTCGGAATGTGAATTCATAGCTGGATTTCACATTTTTAAACATAACAGGCAAATTAATTGTCCGATTGCAAAACAAATCAATTGGGTCTTATGGGGCAACTAGACCTTCCATTTGACACTGATTTTATGCAAATCGGTCCAGCTATTTTTGAGAAACATGAGTGAGATTAAACGGTCTCTAGAACACGTTTCTTTTCATAACTTTTGAACCACATGTTCAATCTTTTTAAAATTCAAAAGTTAAGGGTTTTTTAGGTACCCCGTTCATTTGGAACCAATTTTGTTCAAATTGGTTGTGTAGTTTTCGAGCTAATGATGTTTCATGATTTTTACATTTTGACACATAACCTCTAAACTAAAAATTCGATTACAATGAAATTTAATAGGATCTTATAGGGCAACAAGACCTTTCATTTGCAATTAATTTCATGAGAATCGGTCCAGCCATCTCTTAGAAAAGTGAGTGAGAATAAAAATCTGCACATACACACACACACACATACACACACACACATACAGAAAATGCTCAGCTCGTCGAGCTGAGTCGAGTGATATATGCCATTCGGCCCTTTGGAGCACTTTTTTACTTTCGGTTTTGCAAGTGATTGCTATACCTTTCTAGGAGAAAGGCAAAAAATCTATAAAATAATTCTTCATAAAATTATTATCTCTTCTTTTTTCTTTTTAAACTGTTCTTATAGAGTTAAGTCGTTTTTTTCAAACTTCTGTCGGCGTCGTTTATTTACTGTATATTGTATCACGCTGTGGTGCGTGTTTAAAACTCATGTCGTGACATGTCGTCAAATTTATAGTCGGCTGTGATTTCTTTAAAAAATGAGACAAATGCAAATTCGTAAATTTAGTCATAGTAACGCTTTAATCGGTTATTCTGAACTTTCTCAAGGCGATTGCCGTTTTTTATTACTGTGGTCATTTCGCTTGGAATTTCGACTACTTCATAAGGTCCTCTCCACATATTTTGGAGCTTTACAAGAATATTCTTGTCCATGCATGTTTTTTGAATTAGGAATAAATCGCGACATTCCGTTCTCACAGACAGGCTCTGAGATAATAGCCGCGCATGTATGATTAATAAGCATTTCTCAAAGCACTCAGCAGTTCTACTTATTTCAGGAGAACGATACTTTATTATTTCTCTATAGCATTCGAAGTCGAAATGCGACGCTCCGTTTCCGATGAGAACGAAACGATGACGGCCACTTGGCAAATAACCTAAAATAATGATAATAATAATAAATACCGAACGATTTACGATTGAGTAAGTGACGCCTGTCCGCGAGAAAATTGAGAGAGACGGAAGATACAAATGTATAACTAAGTAATTAAAATTGAAAGGATTAGACGAGGACAGGACGAAGAATCGGACAAGAGAATTGTTTCTCTCCGGCTCTTCTGGTAGGGTAGAATTAAGTTGAGTTATTTTAATAAATTCAATCTTGTTTCATCAAGCGTTCCGCATGGTCGAATGACGTACAGGACTCTGGTGTTTTATTTCGATTTATCACAGGTCCTGGCGGAGTCTACACGGGCAGGCTCCGCACTTGGTATATGGAAAATTGTTTATTTTCAGGATTATTTATGGAATCGTAAACTAGGAAAGGAAAGTTAATATAGTTTTTAATTATACCACACCGTGATCGTCACCCGGTGCCAGTGATCGACGATGTGCTCGCCAAGATTGGGGAAGGATGCTTTCTTTCAGTTGGAATTGGAAGAACTATCACGAGATGCCACAGTCTTTATCACTCACCGTGGTTTGTACCGGTTCAAACGGCTCCCTTTTGGACTGGTATCAGCGCCAGAAATTTTCTAACGTACCATGGACGAAAATTTAGTGGATTGCGCAGGGGCATATTGGTACCTTGGTGATGTTGGAATTGAGGGAAATACATTGGATGAACACGATAAACGATTAAATGAGGTACCTTGCTAAATGTTGAATTAGAATAAACGTGAACAATTCTAATGAGTATTTATCTCTCTCTCCCTCTCTTTTCATTTTCTTATTTGAAAACTATTATATTTACTATTTTAGGTATTAAAAAGATTTAAAGACCGGGGAGTAGTGCTTAATTGGCATAAGTGCAAATTACGTGTTAACGAATTTGATTTTCTGGGGTATAAAATCGACTCCGATGGCATAAAACCTTCAGACGAAAAACGTAATGCTGTGAAATCTTTCCGCCATCCAACCAATGAAAGCGAAGTACATAGTTGGGTGGGATTAGCCAACTACATAGGGAGGTTCATTCCCAATCTCGCTGCATTGGACGAGCCTTTGAGAAAGTTGACACAGAAAGGGGTGACATTTCACTGGGACGAGCCATAGGAATCAGCATTCCAGGCAATCAAAACTAGTATAGCGAATGCTGGAAGTCTCGGGTTCTACAAGGTGGAGTTCTGGCAGATGCGAGTCCATTTGCGTTAGGAGCAGTGCTTAGGCAAACAAATGAACGAGGATTGTCTAGGGTGATCAGCTTTTCATCGAAATCTCTCATAGACACTGAGAGACGATATTGCCAAACTGAAAGGAGGCATTGGCATTAGTATGGGGCGTTGAAAAATTTCAAGTTTACTTAATTGGTCGTGAATTTAACCTATTAACTGACTGTCAGGCATTGACTTTTTTATTTTCCCCTGTATCGCGACCGTGTGCTCGCATCGAACGCTGGGTTCTGAGGCTACAAAGCTACCAATATAAAGTTGTTCATATAGCAGGACAGTCTAATATAGCCGATGTCCTATCTCGCCTTTCCACACTGATCCCTCAACCATTCGACGAAGCGGAAGAGTTGACTGTGAGAGAAGTTGCATCTTGTTCAGCCACAACAATGGCTTTGAAGTGGGAAGAGATTGTACGCGCTAGTAGAGATGATGTAGAAATACGACAGGTAATTGAAGCCCTGGAATCCGAATCTGAGGATGACATGCCTCTGTTATTTATAGTTATAGTAACCGAACTTTGTCAGTTGGATGATGTGTTATTGAGGATAGACCGGATTGTAGTTCCTGAAAGTCTGCGACAGCCAGTTCTACAGATAGTCCATGAGGGACATCCGGGTGTTCGAATCAGGAAGAGTCACCTACGAACGAATGTGTGGTGGCCTAAAATGGACCAGCATGTCGAAACGTATGTGAAAGCATGCCGTGGATGTGCATTAGTTGCCACTCCCAATCTACCAGAACCGACGGTTAGAAAGAGCCTTCCCTCCGCCCCTTGGGAACAAATTGCTGTGGACTTTCTAGGTCCGCTTCCGGACGGCGAGAATTTGCTGGTTTGCATTGACTTTTACAGTAGATTCATAGAAGTCGTCGAAATGGATAATATTACTACAGCATCAACTATTAAAGAGCTTCCGACCATTTTCTCGCGTTATGGAGTTCCAAGGCAATTGCGTGCGGATAATGGGCCCCAGTTTTCTTCTGAGGAGTTCGAGACATTCTGTGATGAATATAGTATTCATCTGGAAAGTACTATTCCGTATTGGCCACAGATGAACGGGGAAGTCGAACGACAGAACCGTTCTATTTTAAAACGGCTCCGTATAGCACAGGAACTGGGACAGGACTGGCGGAAGGACTCTTCGAATCACTCTACCACAGGCAAGGCACCTGCCGAGCTAATGTTTGGCCGCCAAATGCGCCAAATGCAAGCTGCCAACCGTACCCCTTATCACGTACGATGATGGAGAAGTAAGAGATAAGGACACTGTTGAAAAGGAAAATGGGAGGATATACGCGGGTAATCGACGCAAGGCGAAATCTAATGCCTTAGAAGTTGGGGATCGAGTGTTAGCCAAACGAATGAAGAAAGATAACAAACTGCAGTCAAACTTCTCACCTGAAGAGTTTAGCGTAGCCAGGAAACGTGGAACTAACGTTACTATAAGCTCATCGTCTTCAGGGAAAGAGTTCCGAAGAAGCGTAGCACACCTAAAGTCATTACCTAAGGAACCGATACAGGATAGTCATCCAAGCAACGATACTAGTGATCCTAGTCATCCTCTGGGGTCGTCAAAGACAGTGTTACATCATCAAGAGAAGAAGTCAACAGATGAACTGGAAAATCCTCTCAATGATGACAACGCAGTGATAGTGTTCAAAAGAACAAAAGTCGAATCCAGCCGTTTAAAGGACTACGTAACATATTAACAATGTAGTGATGTTTTCTTTATATTAAGGTTAAGTAGGGATGTAGGGTTCCACTGTGTAGAGATCACCTACCTTGTATATAAGTACCTTGACATTGGAGGAAGGAGAGATATAAACGTGTAGAGCGAACAAGAGTGAACTGCTGTACGGGAAATAAAATAAAGTCAACCGCAAAAATAAAGGAGCATTTGTATCAGAACATTACAGTTGGAACATGGGGGCCACCGGAACCCCAGTCCAGTTAACTCGTCGTTTGGTGACTTGGACAACAATGAATAGTTGATAAAAAACCAGTTTCCCAGTTTCTGCACCGCTGTTAATCTGCTACCAAAATGTTCGGGGCCTACGCAGCAAAATCACTGATTTTAGTCTCGCAGTGCCAGATTCCCCGTACGATTGCATCGTGCTAACGGAAACTTGGCTTGATTCGCAAATCAACTCGTGCCAGTTGTTTGGTACAGATTATACCGTTATTCGTTCTGATCGCTGCTCCAAAAATAGTAATGAAGCCTGTGGTGGCGGAGTGATTATTGCAGTTTGTAGTTCAATGCCGTCTTCTCTACTAGGCAATGCAATGGATGATTCACTTGAGCAGCTTTGAGTTACCATTGCAACCAAGAATGCAAAGCTTGTGATTGGTGCTATCTATAATTGTAATTATAATTTTAATTATAATTATAGTTATAATTATAATTATAATTATAAACGACGAGTTAACTGGACTGGGGTCCCGGTGGCCCCCATGTTCCAACTGTAATGTTCTGATACAAATGCTCCTTTATTTTTGCGGTTGACTTTATTTTATTTCCCGTACAGCAGTTCACTCTTGTTCGCTCTACACGTTTATATCTCTCCTTCTCCCAATGTCAAGGTACTTATATACAAGGTAGGTGAACTCTACACAGTGGAACCCTACATCCCTACTTAACCTTGAAATAAAGAAAACATCACTACATTGTTAATATGTTACGTAGTCCTTTAAACGGTTGGATTCGACTTTTGTTCTTTTGAACACTATCACTGCGTTGTAATCATTGAGAGGATTTTCCAGTTCATCTGTTGACTTCTTCTCTTGATGATCTAACACTGTCTTTGACGACCCCAGAGGATGACTAGGATCACTAGTATCGTTGCTTGGATGACTATCCTGTATCGGTTCCTTAGGTAATGACTTTAGGTGTGCTACGCTTCTTCGGAACTCTTTCCCTGAAGACGATGAGCTTATAGTAACGTCAGTTCCACGTTTCCTGGCTACGCTAAACTCTTCAGGTGAGAAGTTTGACTGCAGTTTGTTATCTTTCTTCATTCGTTTGGCTAACACTCGATCCCCAACTTCTAAGGCATTAGATTTCGCCTTGCGTCGATTACCCGCGTATATCCTCCCATTTTCCTTTTCAACAGTGTCCTTGTCTCTTACTTCTCCATCATCGTACGTGAAAATGGGTACGGTTGGCAGCTTGCATTTGGCGCATTTGGCGGCCAAACATTAGCTCGGCAGGTGCCTTGCCTGTGGTAGAGTGATTCGAAGAGTCCTTCCGCCAGTCCTGTCCCAGTTCCTGTGCTATACGGAGCCGTTTTAAAATAGAACGGTTCTGTCGTTCGACTTCCCCGTTCATCTGTGGCCAATACGGAATAGTACTTTCCAGATGAATACTATATTCATCACAGAATGTCTCGAACTCCTCAGAAGAAAACTGGGGCCCATTATCCGCACGCAATTGCCTTGGAACTCCATAACGCGAGAAAATGGTCGGAAGCTCTTTAATAGTTGATGCTGTAGTAATATTATCCATTTCGACGACTTCTATGAATCTACTGTAAAAGTCAATGCAAACCAGCAAATTCTCGCCGTCCGGAAGCGGACCTAGAAAGTCCACAGCAATTTGTTCCCAAGGGGCGGAGGGAAGGCTCTTTCTAACCGTCGGTTCTGATAGATTGGGAGTGGCAACTAATGCACATCCACGGCATGCTTTCACATACGTTTCGACATGCTGGTCCATTTTAGGCCACCACACATTCGTTCGTAGGTGACTCTTCCTGATTCGAACACCCGGATGTCCCTCATGGACTATCTGTAGAACTGGCTGTCGCAGACTTTCAGGAACTACAATCCGGTCTATCCTCAATAACACATCATCCAACTGACAAAGTTCGGTTACTATAACTATAAATAACAGAGGCATGTCATCCTCAGATTCGGATTCCAGGGCTTCAATTACCTGTCGTATTTCTACATCATCTCTACTAGCGCGTACAATCTCTTCCCACTTCAAAGCCATTGTTGTGGCTGAACAAGATGCAACTTCTCTCACAGTCAACTCTTCCGCTTCGTCGAATGGTTGAGGGATCAGTGTGGAAAGGCGAGATAGGACATCGGCTATATTAGACTGTCCTGCTATATGAACAACTTTATATTGGTAGCTTTGTAGCCTCAGAACCCAGCGTTCGATGCGAGCACACGGTCACAATACAGGGGAAAATAAAAAAGTCAATGCCTGACAGTCAGTTAATAGGTTAAATTCACGACCAATTAAGTAAACTTGAAATTTTTCAACGCCCCATACTAATGCCAATGCCTCCTTTTCAGTTTGGCAATATCGTCTCTCAGTGTCTATGAGAGATTTCGATGAAAAGCTGATCACCCTAGACAATCCTCGTTCATTTGTTTGCCTAAGCACTGCTCCTAACGCAAATGGACTCGCATCTGCCAGAACTCCACCTTGTAGAACCCGAGACTTCCAGCATTCGCTATACTAGTTTTGATTGCCTGGAATGCTGATTCCTATGGCTCGTCCCAGTGAAATGTCACCCCTTTCTGTGTCAACTTTCTCAAAGGCTCGTCCAATGCAGCGAGATTGGGAATGAACCTCCCTATGTAGTTGGATGGCGGAAAGATTTCACAGCATTACGTTTTTCGTCTGAAGGTTTTGTGCCATCGGAGTCGATTTTATACCCCAGAAAATCAAATTCGTTAACACGTAATTTGCACTTATGCCAATTAAGCACTACTCCCCGGTCTTTAAATCTTTTCAATACCTAAAATAGTAAATATAATAGTTTTCAAATAAGAAAATGAAAAGAGAGGGAGAGAGAGATAAATACTCATTAGAATTGTTCACGTTTATTCTAATTCAAAATTTAGCAAGGTACCTCATTTAATCGTTTATCGTGTTCATCCAATGTATTTCCCTCAATTCCAACATCACCAAGATACCAATATGCCCCCGCGCAATCCACTAAAATTTCGTCCATGGTACGTTAGTAAATTTCTGGCGCTGATACCAGTCCAAAAGGGAGCCGTTTGAACCGGTACAAACCACGGTTAGTGATAAAGACTGTGGCATCTCCTGATAGTTCTTCCAATTCCAACTGAAAGAAAGCAACCTTTCCCAATCTTGGCGAGCACATCGTCGATCACTGGCACCGGGTGACGATCACGGTGTGGTATAATTAAAAACTATATTAACTTTTCTTTCCTAGTTTACGATTCCATAAATAATCCTGAAAATAAACAATTTTCCATATACCAAGTGCGGAGCCTGCCCGTGTAGACTCCGCCAGGACCTGTGATAAATCGAAATAAAACATCAGAGTCCTGTACGCATGGTCATTCGACCATGCGGAACGCTCGATGAAACAAGATTGAATTTATTAAAATAACTCAACTTAATTCTACCCTACCAGAAGAGCCGGAGAGAAACAATTCTCTTGTCCGATTCTTCGTCCTGTCCTCGTCTAATCCTCTCAATTTTAATTACTTAGTTATACATTTGTATCTTCCGTCTCTCTCAATTTACTCGCGGACAGGCGTCACTTACTCAATCGTAAATCGTTCGGTATTTATTATTATTATCATTATTTTAGGTTATTTGCCATGTGGCCGTCATCGTTTCGTTCTCATCGGAAACGGAGCGTCGCATTTCGACTTCGAATGCTATAGAAAAATAATAAAGTATCGTTCTCCTGAAATAAGTAGAACTGCTGAGTGCTTTGAGAAATGCTTATTAATCATACATGCGCGGCTATTATTTCAGAACCTGTCTGTGAGAACGGAATGTTGCGATTTATTCCTAATTCAAAACCTAAATTAATCAACCTAGCGGTCAGACCTAGCCTTTCTCATTCAAACTTTTATTTGTAGATTTACATGATTTACATGAACGCTTCAATCCAATAAATGTATGTCACTCTTTAGGTTCTAAAACATTGATGTTGTAATCTATACATATAAAAATGTAGTCCGGTCTGTCTGTCTGCTTGATCCATATAGGCTCGAAAACTACCGAACCGATCGACGTGAAAATTTGTATGTAGGGGTTTTTGGTACCGATAAAGGTTCCTATGATAGTTTGAGGACCCCTCCCTCTTCTGGAAAGGAGGGGTCCAATACAAATGAAACATACATTTCTGCACAACTCAAGAACAAACCAAGCAAATGAAACCGAATTTGGCATGTGGATGTTTTAAAGGGTAATAAATATGTCCATAATGGTTCGACGCTCCTCCCTCTTATGGAAGCACATGTTTCTGCACAAATTTCTGCATATCTCGCGAACTAGTCAACAAAATGAAACCATATTTGGCAGGTGAATGTTTTTAGTTGTAACAAATATGTTCCATAATCGACCTCAGGCAACATTTTGGATATTGTTTTTGGCACATTTTGCATGTGTAGGATAAGCACAACGATACACCGTGCCCCAGTGCTGAGTCGAGAAAATCTCCAGCTTAAAAAGATCCTCGACATCGCTAACCGCAGAGCCACGGGGACCACAAGAAAGATACACAGGAGCTGAATTCGACCACATATACCATTTTGAATTCTAATATGGCGACTTCCGGCTACGGTAAACCAGCGGCAAACGACCAAATACTACCCAATATGGGTATTTTCGGAATCGTAATGATGCACTGGAGCCACAAATCGACTTCAGACACCATTATGAATTGTAGGATGGCAACTTGTGGTTTCTGGAAAACAGCCAAAAATGGCCGTTTTCCGTCTAACATGAGTATCTCCGGATCTAGAATGGTACACAGCAGCTGAAATCGAAAATGATCAAATAACACCCAATATGGGTGTTTTTTCAACCAGAATGACGCTCAGAGGCCAGAAATTATATTAAATACCATTTTGAAATCCAAGATGGCGACTTCCGGTTTGTGAAAAACAGCCTAAAATAACCAAATACCATCCAATATGAGTATCTCTGGAACCAGAATGATGCAATGAGCTAACAATTGACCTCAGGCACCATTTTGAATCGCTAAATGGCAACTTATAGGAAACAGTCGAAAATGACCAAATAATACTCACCATGGATATTTCCGTAATCGAGATGATGCATAGAAACCAAACATTGACCCTTGACACCATTTTGAATTTAAAGACGACCACTGTTAGTTTCTGGAAAACAACCAAAATAACTAAATACCTCCCAATATGGGTATTGCCGGTGTTAGATTGATGCCAGAAAATTTGCTGAAAATGACCGAATACCACCCAATATGAATATAATCAGAATTTGGGCGATGTACAGAAGCCAAAAGTCGAGGATGTTGTCATTTCGATAAAACAAATCAAACCGATAAACCAAACGATTTGTCTTTTGACTTTGAACATATCCTATGGCCGATTCGTCGTGCATTTGCAGACTTTGAACACATCGCAAGGAATCAATGACTTTGGAACGTTCAAATAGTACAAAACCACATTTAAATTATGTTGAGGCCACATAAATATATCAATAAAAGCAGGTATAGTTTTAAATAGTCTTTGAATTTCTTTTCTTTCCATAACTTTTGAGCCACATATCAAATTGTTATGAAGTTTGTTATTTGTAAGTTTGAGAGATGACTCGTTCGTATGACATTAGTTATGTTCAAATAAGTCATGTGAAATAATAGACTTTAATTGTTTTATTAACAATTTAATACATAACGGTGGCTTAAGTTCAATTATAATCAAATGAAATGGGAACGTATAGGGCAGCCAAACTTTGAAACCACGTGTTCAATCATAATTCATCAGTTAACCCTTAGCTAGCCCGCTCATCTGATAATAATATTGATCAAATCGGTTGTGTAGTTTTTGAGATAATGAAGTTTCGTGATTTTCACAATTTGGTACTTTACAGACGAAGTTACAGTCCGATTACAGTAAAATCTAATAGGGTGTTACGAGGCAGCTAGACTTATTAATTGACACTAATTTTGTGGAAATCGGGTCAGCCATCTCTGAGAAAAAAGAGTGAGTTCAAGTAGTCTTTGGAATATGTTCCTTTTCATAGCTGGATTTCACATTTTTAAACATAACAGGCAAAGTAATAGTCCGATTGCAAAACAAATCAATTGGGTCTTATGGGGCAACTAGACCTTCCATTTGACACTGATTATATGAAAATCGGTACAGCTATCTCTGAGAAACATGAGTGAGATTAAGTAGTCTTCAAAACACGTTTCTTGTCATAACTTTTGAACCACAAGTTCAATCTTTATGAAATTCAAAAGTTAAGAGTTTTTTGGGTAGCCCGTTCATTTGCAATCAATCGGTTGTGTAGTTTTCGAGATAATGATGTTTCATGATTTTTACATTTTGACACATAACCTCTAAACTAAAAATCCGATTACAATGAAATTTAATAGGGTCTTATGGGGCAACAAGACCTTTCATTTGCAATTAATTTCATGAGAATCGGTCTAGCCATCTCTTAGAAAAGTGAGCGAGAGTAAAAATCTGCACATACACACACACGCACATACAGAAAATGTTCAGCTCGTCGAGCTGAGTCGAGTGATATATGCCATTCGGCCCTTTGGAGCACTTTTATACTTTCGGTTTTGTAAGTGATTGCTATACCTTTCTAGGAGAAAGGCAAAAACATGCATGGACAAGAACATTCCTATAAAGCTCCAAAATATGTGGAGAGGACCTTATGAAGTGGTCGAAATTCCAAGCGAAATGACCACAGTAATAAAAAACGGCAATCGCCTTGAGAAAGTTCAGAATAACCGATTAAAGCGTTACTATGACTAAATTTACGAATTTGCATTTGTCTTATTTTTTAAGAAATCACAGCCGACTATAAATTTGACGACATGTCACGACATGAGTTTTAAACACGCACCACAGCGTGATACAATATACAGTAAATAAACGACGCCGACAGAAGTTTGAAAAAAAACGATTCAACTCTATAAGAACAATTTAAAAAGAAAAAAGAAGAGATAATATAAATATATATATTTTATAAAGAATTATTTTATAGATTTTTTGCCTTTCTCCTAGAAAGGTATAGCAATCACTTGCAAAACCGAAAGTAAAAAAGTGCCCCAAAGGGCCGAATGGCATATATCACTCGACTCAGCTCGACGAGCTGAGCATTTTCTGTATGTGTGTGTGTATGTATGTGTGTGTGTGTGTATGTGCAGATTTTTACTCTCACTCACTTTTCTAAGAGATGGCTAGACCGATTCTCATGAAATTAATTGCAAATGAAAGGTCTTGTTGCCCCATAAGACCCTATTAAATTTCATTGTAATCGGATTTTTAGTTTAGAGGTTATGTGTCAAAATGTAAAAATCATGAAACATCATTATCTCGAAAACTACACAACCCATTTGAACAAAATTGATTGCAAATGAATGGGCTACCCAAAAAACCCTTAACTTTTGAATTTTAAAAAGATTGAACATGCGGTTCAAAAGTTATGAAAAGAAACGTGTTCTAGAGACCGTTTAATCTCACTCATGTTTCTCAAAAATAGCTGGACCGATTTGCATAAAATCAGTGTCAAATGGAAGGTCTAGTTGCCCCATAAGACCCTATTGATTTGTTTTGCAATCGGACTATTACTTTGCCTGTTATGTTTAAAAATGTGAAATCCAGCTATGAATTCACATTCCAAAGACTACTTGGACTCACTCACTTTTCTCAGAGATGCCTGACCCGATTTCCACAAAATTAGTGTCAACTAATAAGTCTAGCTGCCTCATAACACCCTATTGAATTTTACTGTAATCGGACTGTAACTTCGTCTGTAAAGTACCAAATTGTGAAAATCACGAAACTTCATTATCTCAGAAACTACACAACCGATTTGATCAATATTATTATCAGATGAGCGGGCTAGTTAAGGGTTAACTGATGAATTATGATTGAACACGTGGTTTCAAAGTTTGGCTGCCCTATACGTTCCCATTTCATTTGATTATAATTGAACTTAAGCCACCGTTATGTATTAAATTGTTAATAAAACAACGAAAGTCTATTATTTCAAAGATTACATGACTTATTTGAACATAACTAGTGTCGTACGAACGAGTCATCTCTCAAACTTACAAATAACAAACTTCATAACAATCTGATATGTGGCTCAAAAGTTATGGAAAGAAAAGAAATTTGAAGACTATTGAAAACTATTCCTGCTTTGATCGATATATGTGGCCTCAACATAATTTAAATGTGGTATCGTACTATTTGAACGTTCCAAATTCATTGATTCCTTGCGATGTGTTTCAGATCTGCAAATGCACGACGAATCGGCCATAGGATATGATCAAAGTCAAATAACAAATCGTTTAAAATGATTGGTTTTATCGAAATGACAACATCCGCGACTGTTGGCTTCTGTACATCGCATTAATGCTGAATATATTCATATTGGGTGGTATTCGGTCATTTTCAGCAGATTTTCTGGCATCAATCTGACACCGGGAATACTCATATTGGGAGGTATTTAGTTATTTTGGTTGTTTTCCAGAAACTAAAAGTGGTCGTCTTTAACTTCAAAATGGTGTCCAGGGTCAATGTTTGGTTTCTATGCATCATTTCGATTACGGATATATCCATATTGAGTATTATTCGGTCATTTTCGACTGTTTCCTAGAAGTTGCCATTTAGCAATTTAAAACGGTGCCTGAGGTCAATTGTTAGCTCATTGCATCATTCTGGTTCCAAAGATACTCATATTGGATGGTATTTGGTTAATTTAGGCTGTTTTTCACAAACCGGAAGTCGCCATCTTGGATTTAAAAATGGTTCTTAAGATAATTTCTGGCCTCTGAGCGTCATTTTGGTTGAAGAAACACCAATATTGGGTGTCATTCGATCATTTTCGGCTGTTTCCCAGGAACCGGAAGTCGCTAACCTAGAATCTAAAATGGGGTCTGTGGTTTATTTCAGCTGCTGTGTATCAATTCTAGATACGGAGATACTCATGTTAGACGGAAATCGGCCATTTTTGGTTGTTTTCCAGAAACCAGAAAATGCCATCCCAAAATTCATAATGGTATCTGAGGTCAATTTATAGCTTCTTGCAACATTCTTGCTTCGGAGATACTCATATTGGGCGGTATTTGGTCGCTTTGGGTTGTTTTTCAGAAACCGAAAGTCATCGTTTTATTCTTAAAAATTGCCTGTGAAATCAATTTTTGTCATCTGGGCGTTATTCTGGTTCCGAAAACATTCGTATTTGGTCATTTCCGGCTGTTTGCCAGACACCGGAAATCACCATCTTAAAATTCAAGATTGTGTCTGTGATCAATTTTTAGCTTCTGTCCATCTTTATGGTTCCGGAGGTACTCATATTTAATGATAATCGTCCATTTCAGACCGTTTACCAGAAACCGTCTGAAAACCGAAGTCGATTTGTGGCTCTAGTGCCACATTACGGTTTCGGAAATATCCATATTGGGTGGTATTTGGTCCGCTGTGCCGCTGTTTTTCCGAAACCGGAAGTCGCCATTTTGGGTTTCATAATGGCATATGCAGACAATTTTTGGAATCTGAACGTCATACTGGTTAGAGAAATACTCATATTGGGTGGTATTTGGTCATTTTCAGCTGTTTTTCAGAAACCGGAAGTCGTCATCTTAGAATTCAAAATGGTATCTGTGGTCGATTTTAGCTCCTGTGTATCATTCTAGATCCGGATATTATTATATTGGGTGGAAATCGGTCATATTTGGCTGTTTTCCAGAAACCGGATGTTGCTATCTTACAATCCAAAATGTTGCCTCGATTATGGAACATATTTGTCACCACTAAAAACATTCACCTACCAAATATGGCTCCATTTAGTTGATTAGTTCGCGAGATGTGCAGAAATTTGTACAGAAACATGTGATTCCAGAAGAGGAAGGGGCGTCGAACCATTATGGACATATTTTTTACCTCTAAAAACATTCACATACCAAATTTAATTGTATTTTCTTGATTGGTTCTTGAGCTGTGCGAAATTTGTGTTTCATTTGTATGGGACCCCTTTCTTAGAGAAAAGGAAAGGGTGTCAAACCATTAAGCACATATTTGTAACCTCTAAAAACATTCACCTGCCCGATTTGGTTCCATTTAGTTGGTTAGTTCTCGAGATGTGCAAAAATTTGTGTTTTATTTGTATGAAACCACTCCCTTCCAGAAGAGGGAGGGGCGGCCAACTATTATGGACACATTTGTTACCCCTTAAAACATCCACATGCCAAATTCGGTTTCATTTGCTTGGTTTGTTTTTGAGTTGTGCAGAAATTTATGTTTCATTTGTATGGGACCTCTCCCTTCCAGAAGAAGTAGGGGTCTCAAACTATCATAGGAACCTTTATCGGCACCAAAAACCCCTACATACAAATTTTCACGTTGATCGGTTCGGTAGTTTTCGAGCCTATATGGATCAGACAGACAGACAGGTAGACAGACCGGACTGCATTTTTAAATGTATAGATTACAACATCAATTTTTTAGAACCTAAAGAGTGAATATACATTTATTGGTTTGCAGCGTTCATGTAAATCTATTTTTACAAATAATAAGTTTTAATGAGAAAGGCTGGGTCTGACCGCTAGGTGGATTAATTTAGGTTTTTTATGTATGTAAGAATAAATCGTAGCGAAGTATAATCATTAATTTTAAATAAAACAAGATAAGCATGAGCGAGCGCAATTTAATTTGCCTCCTCGGGGGCGCCATACAATTCAGCGGCAAACCCGCTGGCAAGTGAAAAGTCGCAATATCATCATGCGCGGGCCCGACAAACAGAAGTTGTATAATAATATTAATTTTTAGTCGGTCAAATATGCATATCAAGTTGAAATAACTCGAGATGCGACATTGAATTTGTTTATATCGTTTAGGATTAGATTCCTACACACTTAGAGTTCATGGCCGAGAACTCAACAGCTGATAAATTCAGCGAAATATTCTACAAGTAAAACATTAGGTGCATAGTAAAGCCCGATAGTAAACAAAAAATCATGAATAAACAGCGGTGACACGGCTAGCGAAAGGTGAATCACCGTAAGGAAGAAAAACATAAAGACAGAAATTTGATGCGCACATGCAAGCGACGAGCGTCTATCAGCAGAGCATCGTAGTGCATTCGACACTATTTTTTTTATTGCAAGCGCAAACGCGCATAATCAGCTCATATGGCGTTGACCAAGGAAATTTGTCAACGATGCATAACGTAGGGGCAAAACGACTGACTTAAAAGTGTTAACGTTGCCAGTGCTACGACGGTAACATGACACTGAGACAATATAATTGAGCGAGAAGAATATTAGGTTTTAAAGGATTTTCGATATTAAAAATAATTTCAACAGAATTGAATCATTTGAAAAATTCATATTAATCGTCTCAAGCGTTATTATGAATAGTTTGAGAATTAAAGTTTTGTTCGACTGTGGGAAAATAAATTATTTTGGGGGGAGCCATACAAATTATCGACAGAGCCATTGGCAGGTGATAAGAACACCACATAAAGTGGCGTAGTGAACTTCTGCCTTTGAATCATTATTAAGGTTTAATCTATACCTATAAAAATGCAGTCCGGTCTGTTTGTCGGTCTGTCTGTCTGTCTGTCTGTCTGGTCCATATAGGCTCGGAAACTACCGAACCGATCGACGTGAAAATTTGTATGTAGGGGTTTTAGGGGCCGAAAAGTTTTCATGATAGTTTGAGACCCCTCCCTTTTCTGGAAGGGAGGGCCCCCATACAAATGAAACAAAAATTTCTGCACATCTCAAAAACTAACCAAGCAAATGAAACCAAATTTGGCATGTGGATGTTTTCAGGAGTGACAAATATGTCCATATTGGTTCGACACCCCTCCCTCTTCTGGTAGGGAGGGGTTCCATACAAATGAAACTCCTGCATATCTAGAGAACTAATCAAGTAAATAGAACCAAATTGGGTAGGTGGATGTTTTCAGGGGTAACAAATATATCGATAATGATTTGACACCCCTACCTCTTCAACAAGGGAGGGGTCCCATACAAATGAAACACGAATTTCGCACAGCTCGAGAACCAGTCAACCAAATACAATCAAATTTGGTATGTGGATGTTTTTAGGAGTAACAAATATTATTATTATATTATTATATTATTATTATTATTATAATTTATTTACATTCATCGGACATATTTGTCTACATGAACACTTACGTACTAAAAATGGTTAGAAGGTAAAATTTGTTACACGATCATGAAACACTCTAACACTAACATTGAAGTCAAACAAATGATAACATGAATTAAACAGAAAACACATATGTCTTATTGGTTCGTGCTGTGCATAGTCAGTCCGATGTTGTTGGAGTCGCAGGAAGCTTCGCTGTCTCAGTGGTCGAGGAATAATGTTCAAATTAATCTGAGCAAGAATCCATGGTGCACTTACGTCTCCTGAGAGGACCTTGGCCAAAAAGATGGTCCCCTGGATTTTTCGCCTCTTTTGCAGCGTATCCATACCCAGCAAGCGGCAACGGCTCTCGTAAGATGGAAGATCGCTAGTGTTTTGCCAGGGTAAAAATCGCAGGGCGTACCTTACGAACTTCGCTTGAATTCTCTCGATTCTGCTGATCCAGACGTTGTGAAAAGGTGTCCAGACTATAGCTGCTGTTTCAAGTATGGATCGCACTAAACTAAAGTACAGTGAGCGTAAACAATAGGGATCACGGAATTCAGAGGCTAATCGGAAAATAAATCCCAAATTTCTGCTGGCTTTACTGATAATGTAGGCGTAGTGTTCACGAAAGCTCATCTCGGAATCCAACAAGACACCAAGATCCTTCACGACCTTAGCTCTTTCCAGCCCTTCAGTTCCAATGCGATAGTCCCAGTGGACAGGTATTCTTTTCCTAGTGAACGATATAACCATACACTTCTTCACGCTTATGGTTAAAAAGTTTCGCTCACACCAGTCTGCGAAGATATCGATGATCTGCTGCAGCTTTCGGCAATCGTCTAGTGTCTTCACCAGCCAATAAATTTTGAAGTCATCGGCGTAGACTAACCTGCAACCTTGAGGAACAGCATGACAGACGTCGTTGAAGAATAATGAGAATAGCAATGGCCCCAGGTTGCTTCCTTGGGGGACACCGGAGTTGTTGCTGAACGGAGCTGACTCGGAAGTTCCTATTTTGACTCTCAGTTGTCGATTAGTCAAATACGACTCTATCCATTTAGTGACATTCGTTACCACGCCTAGACGGTCCAGTTTTGCTAACAGAATTCGATGGTTAACTTTGTCGAATGCTGACTTTAGGTCGGTGTAGACTGTATCGATCTGAAATCCCTGTTCCATTGACTTTAGACACAAAGAAGTAAACTGCACCAAATTTGTCGCTGTCGATCTCCCCGGAAAAAACCCATGTTGGTCCTGGGAAATATATGATTTTGCTGACCGAAACAATTCATCGCCAACAAGGATCTCAAACAGTTTGGATCCTGCACTTAGCGAAGTCACACCACGGTAGTTTGCTACATCTCGCTTATCCCCCTTTTTGAACGCCGGAAACATAATGGATTTTTTCCACCTCTCCGGAAATACCGCCTGTGCAAGCGACTTATTGAAAATGGAGCGCAGCGGACCGCAGATGGCCCGGGCGCATTTGATAAGAACTATCGCAGGAATTCCATCCGGTCCGGGTCTGGTAGATGATTTCAGTTTTCTGACACCATTCATGACATCCTCGTCCGAGAACTCACTGATGTTCATACTTAGAGCTCCTCTTGGTACGTCCCTAATGGCCAAATCAGTCTGATCCTGACTAACTGTCGTTTCATCGAATGCTCTGGAGAATTGTTTAGCGAATAGGTTGCATATGCCGTCTGCGTCTGTCGAATTTTCATCTCCCAAAAACATGCTTGACGGTAAACCTGCTTCTTTCCGCTTTTCGCTTACAAAAGTCCAAAAGCGCTTGGGAAACTTTTTCAGTGCACTCTGCTTTCGTGTTACATAACGAGCATATAGCCCGCGGTTATAACTTTTGTACTTAGAACTGGCGTAGTGAAACCTTCTTTTGGTGACCAAGTTGCGATTGTTGGAAAACTTTTTAAGAGCGTTGGCGCGTTTACGTTTCAGGTATCTAAGATAGTTATTAGACCAGGGCGGGCTTGGGCGAGGGCGACAGACGGGAACATGCTCTGTAAAAAGTTGCGTGAGAGTGGTAGTGAAGCACTGAACTGCTTCATCGATGTCATGCATGTTGTACAACGTTGCCCAGTCAACAGTTAAAAGTGCTTCGTTCAGCTGCGCGTAGTTCGCTCTCGAAAAATCCAGCCGTCTGTGATCGTTGAGTTCTGTGAAAACCATACGGGGCAGGCATTTCAAAGTCGCTAGAATTGGAGGATGCAATTGATCAACTGGTACTAGAGCTTCATGCGTTTCAACGAGAGTACACATTGGTAACAAATCTTCGCTCACGAACAGTAAATCAAGCGTACGGTTTAAACAGTTTTTTGCTACGTTCAGCTGTTTAAGATTTAGCACAGATATGCTGTCAATAAAGGTAATGCTAGGAGAAGTCGATTCAGAGGGTTCGGAGTAAGCGTAACCTGTGCCTGTTGTACGCCAGCATAGATCAGGCAGATTGAAATCGCCAAACAAAAGATGATCGGTACGGAGATCGTTCGTCGTGACAACATTAGATATGGAGGCAGTAACATTCTCCATGATCGAAGTATTCCTGGACTGGTCCGGGGGTATGTATATAACACCCAAACAGATTAATCTGTCATTACATTCGATGTTTACCCACAACTGTTCGAGGTCGAAATCGGCCAAATTTGCGCACAAAGTAAAACTAAGCGTATTTTTCAGTGCTATAAGTACACCGCCTCCCCGGGATTTCCCCGTTGCGCCTGGGTCTCGGTCTTTGCGATACACGGTATATTCTTGTCCAAATAGTTGAGAAGAGTTGATGGTGTCGTTAAGCCACGTTTCTGTAAATATTACGACGTCATATTCCTGGTCCGATGCAGCGACAAACAGGTCATCTATCTTCGTTCTTAAGCCTCTCACGTTCTGGTAAAAAATACTGAGCGGCTCGCCTGGTGCAGGACGGGTTGCAGCTTGAGTTATCTCCTCCGGTAGCGAATCGTTGGGTTGAACGTCGCCCAAGAAGAGCTGGAAAAGTTGAGTTCCACTGAGAACGGGTGCAGTATCTTTTTTTGCTTCGGGTGGACATATACTGGTCAATAATTTACCTGGACCAGCCGGGTTATCGAGCTGGGTATTAACATCCCTCGTTGATGACGAGCTATAACTGTGAATTGATTGCTAAATATGTCTGTAACGGCCCCCACGCGTCCCGTAGATGCCTACAGGGTTCCGTCACATTAGGTGACATACTTAGAACCCCGAAAAGAGGCCGGTTTCCTATCGCATTCTTTTCGACATTGGCGCAGCCTTCAGCTGTGCGCGAAAGTAGGTCAGAGCTTGCTTACTGTTGAAGCCAAGTCTTCTGCTTGGCTTGGGTGACGAAAACCGACACCCGTAAGCAAATTATATTAAAACAAAGCAAAGTCCGAGGTTGGATACTTGGGTCGGTAACTCATCGACGTGCGAGAAGTGAGTTACCGAAAATGTTTGTAAACAAGGTAGAGTGACGAGCGCACGGCGCCCCACTCACAGTAGAATTGAAATTAAGTGTTCTAAATTAGAGACAGTGTTCTAAAAGTGTTCTAAAATAGAGACATTATAATTATAATTATAATGCGTCGATTATAATTATAATTATAATATTATAATTATGATTATACTTATAATTATAATTATAATTATAATTATAATAATATAATTATACTTATAATTATAATTATAATTATAATTATAAGTATAATCATAATTATAATATTATAATTATAATTATAATCGACGCATTATAATTATAATTATAATGTCTCTATTTTAGAACACTTTTAGAACACTGTCTCTAATTTAGAACACTTAATTATAATTATAATTATAATTATAATTATAATTATAATTATAATTATAATTATAATTATAATTATAATTATAATTATAATTATAATTATAATTATAATTATAATTATAATTATAATTATAATTATAATTATAATTATAATTATAATTATAATTATAATTATAATTATAATTATAATTATAATTATAATTATAATTATAATTATAATTATAATTATAATTATAATTATAATTATAATTATAATTATAGATATAATTATAATTATAATAGATATAATTATAATTATAATTATAATTATAATTATAATTATAATTATAATTATAATTATAATTATAATTATAATTATAATTATAATTATAATTATAATTATAATTATAATTATAATTATAATTATAATTATAATTATAATTATAATTATAATTATAATTATAATTATAATTATAATTATAGATAGCACCAATCACAAGCTTTGCATTCATGGTTGCAATGGTAACTCAAAGCTGCTCAAGTGAATCATCCATTGCATTGCTTAGTAGAGAAGACGGCATTGAACTACAAACTGCAATAATCACCCCGCCGCCACACTGCCGCTCATAGCAAGTCCGTCCCATTTGCGTTTTTGTGCTGATGAGAAAACAGCGATTAAATATCGTAACACTTTGGGAGAAATATTGCAATCTTATGCTGTTTTAAACAAGGCCATCGACAGAAATTGTTACTGCGATGTTAATTTAATACTTTAGCATTATAACCCGTTCATAAACACCAAAATTCGATTGAGTTATGTTGCCAACCATAAGCTGGGACCCATATGCGATTACTTTTTCGATACCTAGCCAGAATGATAGCAAACCAGTCCCATAGCCACCTACGACTGGTGATGAAAAGCAAACTACTGCAAAGCGATTCCGGTTATAGCTTGCATTTAAAACGAATCAGCTGCTGGACGATCACCTTCTCGCGTGCTTCCACAGAATCATTAAACGATTTTGTAGTGAGAAATGTATCTAATACTATGATTAAATTCTAAATCAGTTCAGGTGGAGGAACTTGTTCTAAAATTTTTCGAAAGCGGTCAATGTGTGACGGCGGCGGACAGCTTCCACGCTTTAGACAGGGAAACCAATATAACAAAGACCCTTCTATTACTAATTTAGATTTTTACTAAGTTGTGAAAAAGCTAAGAAGTATGCTGAAGTATCCGGTATGACTGTTGACACGTTGTTCAAAAAATAAACCACCGTTTATCAATTGTTATCCACGGCCCAACATGGATAAAATACGAGGGTAGTATTATTTTATATTGATTGGATGCTCTAATTAACAGTACAGTGACACGCCTAACGGCGACGGCAGAAATGCTGTTGATTCAAAAAAAAAGGTGAAAGAAACTTAGCATTGATAAATATTTGTAGTTTTATAATTATACAGAGATATTATAATTATACAAAGACATTACCAATCAACTGTCAAACAATAAGGTTTTAATTTTTATCCCATCCTCAAAAACACACATATGCAATAAGCTTTGTTCCCTCGTGATTACCTATAACAAGATATCGGCACAACAACTAACGATTCCAGCAGATTCTAGAAATCAGGTTTCTCTTATAGAAAACGAAATGTTCTATTTTTCCAGTTTTAAATGCGAAACTATAGTAAAATTCGATCGAACCGCCTATTGAATTTTACTTGGTCAACTGGTACATCGAATTCTGAATCTGAAGACCATGAACTATGTTAAATATAACATTTTTCATGATATATTTTTGAATGTGGGACTGATGATTGTGATGATTTGTTTTATGGGACCGACTTGCGATCATTTTTGCTATGGGACAAACCGACTTGCTATTTTTTTCATAGTTCCTCAGAACAATGTATTCAAAATTATGTGTTCTATCGAAAGTAGATGTAAAAAGGCGATGATTCCACCAATAAAGTCAAAATTGATAAAAATGCAATTGGGACGGACTTGCCATGAGGGGCAGCACAGGCTTCATTACTATTTTTAGAGCAGCGATCAGAACGAATAACGGTATCATCTGTACCAAACAACTGGCACGAGTTGATTTGCGAATCAAGCCAAGTGTCCGTTAGCACGATGCAATCGTACGGGGAATCTGGCACTGCGAGACTAAAATCAGTGATTTTGCTGCGTAGGCCCCGAACATTTCGGTAGCAGATTAACAGCGGTGCAGAAACTGGGAAACTGGTTTTTTATCAGCTGTTCATTGTTGTCCGTGTCACCAAACGACGAGTTAACTGGACTGGGGTCCCGGTGGCCCCATGTTCCAACTGTAATGTTCTGATACAAATGTTCCTTTATTTTTGCGGTTGACTTTATTTTATTTCCCGTACAACAGTTCACTCTTGTTCGCTCTACACGTTTATATCTCTCCTTCCTCCAATGTCAAGGTACTTATATACAAGGTAGGTGATCTCTACACAGTGGAACCCTACATCCCTACTTAACCTTAAAATAAAGAAAACATCACTACATTGTTAATATGTTACGTAGTCCTTTAAACGGCTGGATTCGACTTTTGTTCTTTTGAACACTATCACTGCGTTGACATCATTGAGAGGATTTTCCAGTTCATCTGTTGACTTCTTCTCTTGATTATCTAACACTGTCTTTGACGACCCCAGAGGATGACTAGGATCACTAGTATCGTTGCTTGGATGACTATCCTGTATCGGTTCCTTAGGTAATGACTTTAGGTGTGCTACGCTTCTTCGGAATTCTTTCCCTGAAGACGATGAGCTTATAGTAACGACAGTTCCACGTTTGCTGGCTACGCTAAACTCTTCAGGTGAGAAGTTTGACTGCAGTTTGTTATCTTTCTTCATTCGTTTGGTTAACACTCGATCCCCAACTTCTAAGGCATTAGATTTCGCCTTGCGTCGATTACCCGCGTATATCCTCCCATTTTCCTTTTCAACAGTGTCCTTGTCTCTTACTTCTCCATCATCGTACGTGATAAGGGGTACGGTTGGCAGCTTGTTTCGCATTTGGCGGCCAAACATTAGCTCGGCAGATGCCTTGCCTGTGGTAGAGTGATTCGAAGAGTCCTTCCGCCAGTCCTGTCCCAGTTCCTGTGCTATACGGAGCCGTTTTAAAATAGAACGGTTCTGTCGTTCGACTTCCCCGTTCATCTGTGGCCAATACGGAATAGTACTTTCCAGATGAATACTATATTCATCACAGAATGTCTCGAACTCCTCCGAAGAAAACTAGGGCCCATTATCCGCACACAATTGCCTTGGAACTCCATAACGCGAGAAAATGATCGGAAGCTCTTCAATAATTGATGCTGTAGTAATATTATCCATTTCGACGACTTCTATGAATCTACTGTAAAAGTCAATGCAAACCAGCAAATTCTCGCCGTCCGGAAACGGACCTAGAAAGTCCACAGCAATTTGTTCCCAAGGGGCGGAGGGAAGGCTCTTTCTAACCGTCGGTTCTGGTTGATTGGGAGTGGCAACTAATGCACATCCACGGCATGCTTTCACATACGTTTAGACATGCTGGTCCATTTTAGGCCACCACACATTCGTTCGTAGGTGACTCTTCCTGATTCGAACACCCGGATGTCCCTCATGGACTATCTGTAGAACTCGCTGTCGCAGACTTTCAGGAACTACAATCCGGTCTATCCTCAATAACACATCATCCAACTGACAAAGTTCGGTTACTATAACTATAAATAACAGAGGCATCATCTCTCCTAGCGCGTACAATCTCTTCCCACTTCAAAGCCATTGTTGTGGCTGAACAAGATGCAACTTCTCTCACAGTCAACTCTTCCGCTTCGTCGAATGGTTGAGGGATCAGTGTGGAAAGGCGAGATAGGACATCGGCTATATTAGACTGTCCTGCTATATGAACAACTTTATATTGGTAGCTTTGTAGCCTCAGAACCCAGCGTTCGATGCGAGCACACGGTCGCGATACAGGGGAAAATAAAAAAGTCAATGCCTGACAGTCAGTTAATAGGTTAAATTCACGACCAATTAAGTAAACTTGAAATTTTTCAACGCCCCATACTAATGCCAATGCCTCCTTTTCAGTTTGGCAATATCGTCTCTCAGTGGCTATAAGAGATTTCGATGAAAAGCTGATCACCCTAGACAATCCTCGTTCATTTGTTTGTCTAAGCACTGCTCCAAACGCAAATGGACTCGCATCTGCCAGAACTCCACCTTGTAGAACCCGAGACTTCCAGCATTCGCTATACTAGTTTTGATTGCCTGGAATGCTGATTCCTATGGCTCGTCCCAGTGAAATGTCACCCCTTTCTGTGTCAACTTTCTCAAAGGCTCGTCCAATGCAGCGAGATTGAGAATGAACCTCCCTATGTAGTTGGCTAATCCCACCCAACTATGTGCTTCGCTTTCATTGGTTGGATGGCGGAAAGATTTCACAGCATTACGTTTTTCGTCTGAAGGTTTTATGCCATCGGAGTCGATTTTATACCCCAAAAAATCAAATTCGTTAACACGTAATTTGCACTTATGCCAATTAAGCACTACTCCCCGGTCTTTAAATCTTTTTAATATCTAAAATAGTAAATATAATAGTTTTCAAATAAGAAAATGAAAAAAGAGGGGGAGAGAGATAAATACTCATTAGAATTGTTCACGTTTATTCTAATTCAAAATTTAGCAAGGTACCTCATTTAATCGTTTATCGTGTTCATCCAATGTATTTCCCTCAATTCCAACATCACCAAGATACAAATATGCCCCCGCGCAATCCACTAAAATTTCGTCCATGGTACGTTAGTAAATTTCTGGCGCTGATACCAGTCCGTTTGAACCGGTACAAACCACGGTGAGTGATAAAGACTGTGGCATCTCGTGGTAGTTCTTCCAATTCCAACTGAAAGAAAGCATCCTTCCCCAATCTTGGCGAGCACATCGTCGATCACTGGCACCGGGTGACGATCACGGTGTGGTATAATTAAAAACTATATTAACTTTCCTTTCCTAGTTTACGATTCCATAAATAATCTTGAAAATAAACAATTTTCCATATACCAAGTGCGGAGCCTGCCCGTGTAGACTCCGCCAGGACCTGTGATAAATCGAAATAAAACATCAGAGTCCTGTACGCATGGTGTACCATGCGGAACGCTTGATGAAACAAGATTGAATTTATTAAAATAACTCAACTTAATTCTACCCTACCAGAAGAGCCGGAGAGAAACAATTCTCTTGTCCGATTCTTCGTCCTGTCCTCGTCTAATCCTCTCAATTTTAATTACTTAGTTATACATTTGTATCTTCCGTCTCTCTCAATTTACTCGCGGACAGGCGTCACTTACTCAATCGTAAATCGTTCGGTACGTCCCGTAGATGCCTACAGGGTTCCGTCACATTAGGTGACATACTTAGAACCCCGAAAAGAGGCCGGTTTCCTATCGCATTCTTTTCGACATTGGCGCAGCCTTCAGCTGTGCGCGAAAGTAGGTCAGAGCTTGCTTACTGTTGAAGCCAAGTCTTCTGCTTGGCTTGGGTGACGAAAACCGACACCCGTAAGCAAATTATATTAAAACAAAGCAAAGTCCGAGGTTGGATACTTGGGTCGGTAACTCATCGACGTGCGAGAAGTGAGTTACCGAAAATGTTTGTAAACAAGGTAGAGTGACGAGCGCACGGCGCCCCACTCACAGTAGAATTGAAATTAAGTGTTCTAAATTAGAGACAGTGTTCTAAAAGTGTTCTAAAATAGAGACATTATAATTATAATTATAATGCGTCGATTATAATTATAATTATAATATTATAATTATGATTATACTTATAATTATAATTATAATTATAATTATAATAATATAATTATACTTATAATTATAATTATAATTATAATTATAAGTATAATCATAATTATAATATTATAATTATAATTATAATCGACGCATTATAATTATAATTATAATGTCTCTATTTTAGAACACTTTTAGAACACTGTCTCTAATTTAGAACACTTAATTATAATTATAATTATAATTATAATTATAATTATAATTATAATTATAATTATAATTATAATTATAATTATAATTATAATTATAATTATAGATATAATTATAATTATAATAGATATAATTATAATTATAATTATAATTATAATTATAATTATAATTATAATTATAATTATAATTATAATTATAATTATAATTATAATTATAATTATAATTATAATTATAATTATAATTATAATTATAATTATAATTATAATTATAATTATAATTATAATTATAATTATAATTATAATTATAGATAGCACCAATCACAAGCTTTGCATTCATGGTTGCAATGGTAACTCAAAGCTGCTCAAGTGAATCATCCATTGCATTGCTTAGTAGAGAAGACGGCATTGAACTACAAACTGCAATAATCACCCCGCCGCCACACTGCCGCTCATAGCAAGTCCGTCCCATTTGCGTTTTTGTGCTGATGAGAAAACAGCGATTAAATATCGTAACACTTTGGGAGAAATATTGCAATCTTATGCTGTTTTAAACAAGGCCATCGACAGAAATTGTTACTGCGATGTTAATTTAATACTTTAGCATTATAACCCGTTCATAAACACCAAAATTCGATTGAGTTATGTTGCCAACCATAAGCTGGGACCCATATGCGATTACTTTTTCGATACCTAGCCAGAATGATAGCAAACCAGTCCCATAGCCACCTACGACTGGTGATGAAAAGCAAACTACTGCAAAGCGATTCCGGTTATAGCTTGCATTTAAAACGAATCAGCTGCTGGACGATCACCTTCTCGCGTGCTTCCACAGAATCATTAAACGATTTTGTAGTGAGAAATGTATCTAATACTATGATTAAATTCTAAATCAGTTCAGGTGGAGGAACTTGTTCTAAAATTTTTCGAAAGCGGTCAATGTGTGACGGCGGCGGACAGCTTCCACGCTTTAGACAGGGAAACCAATATAACAAAGACCCTTCTATTACTAATTTAGATTTTTACTAAGTTGTGAAAAAGCTAAGAAGTATGCTGAAGTATCCGGTATGACTGTTGACACGTTGTTCAAAAAATAAACCACCGTTTATCAATTGTTATCCACGGCCCAACATGGATAAAATACGAGGGTAGTATTATTTTATATTGATTGGATGCTCTAATTAACAGTACAGTGACACGCCTAACGGCGACGGCAGAAATGCTGTTGATTCAAAAAAAAAGGTGAAAGAAACTTAGCATTGATAAATATTTGTAGTTTTATAATTATACAGAGATATTATAATTATACAAAGACATTACCAATCAACTGTCAAACAATAAGGTTTTAATTTTTATCCCATCCTCAAAAACACACATATGCAATAAGCTTTGTTCCCTCGTGATTACCTATAACAAGATATCGGCACAACAACTAACGATTCCAGCAGATTCTAGAAATCAGGTTTCTCTTATAGAAAACGAAATGTTCTATTTTTCCAGTTTTAAATGCGAAACTATAGTAAAATTCGATCGAACCGCCTATTGAATTTTACTTGGTCAACTGGTACATCGAATTCTGAATCTGAAGACCATGAACTATGTTAAATATAACATTTTTCATGATATATTTTTGAATGTGGGACTGATGATTGTGATGATTTGTTTTATGGGACCGACTTGCGATCATTTTTGCTATGGGACAAACCGACTTGCTATTTTTTTCATAGTTCCTCAGAACAATGTATTCAAAATTATGTGTTCTATCGAAAGTAGATGTAAAAAGGCGATGATTCCACCAATAAAGTCAAAATTGATAAAAATGCAATTGGGACGGACTTGCCATGAGGGGCAGCACAGGCTTCATTACTATTTTTAGAGCAGCGATCAGAACGAATAACGGTATCATCTGTACCAAACAACTGGCACGAGTTGATTTGCGAATCAAGCCAAGTGTCCGTTAGCACGATGCAATCGTACGGGGAATCTGGCACTGCGAGACTAAAATCAGTGATTTTGCTGCGTAGGCCCCGAACATTTCGGTAGCAGATTAACAGCGGTGCAGAAACTGGGAAACTGGTTTTTTATCAGCTGTTCATTGTTGTCCGTGTCACCAAACGACGAGTTAACTGGACTGGGGTCCCGGTGGCCCCATGTTCCAACTGTAATGTTCTGATACAAATGTTCCTTTATTTTTGCGGTTGACTTTATTTTATTTCCCGTACAACAGTTCACTCTTGTTCGCTCTACACGTTTATATCTCTCCTTCCTCCAATGTCAAGGTACTTATATACAAGGTAGGTGATCTCTACACAGTGGAACCCTACATCCCTACTTAACCTTAAAATAAAGAAAACATCACTACATTGTTAATATGTTACGTAGTCCTTTAAACGGCTGGATTCGACTTTTGTTCTTTTGAACACTATCACTGCGTTGACATCATTGAGAGGATTTTCCAGTTCATCTGTTGACTTCTTCTCTTGATTATCTAACACTGTCTTTGACGACCCCAGAGGATGACTAGGATCACTAGTATCGTTGCTTGGATGACTATCCTGTATCGGTTCCTTAGGTAATGACTTTAGGTGTGCTACGCTTCTTCGGAATTCTTTCCCTGAAGACGATGAGCTTATAGTAACGACAGTTCCACGTTTGCTGGCTACGCTAAACTCTTCAGGTGAGAAGTTTGACTGCAGTTTGTTATCTTTCTTCATTCGTTTGGTTAACACTCGATCCCCAACTTCTAAGGCATTAGATTTCGCCTTGCGTCGATTACCCGCGTATATCCTCCCATTTTCCTTTTCAACAGTGTCCTTGTCTCTTACTTCTCCATCATCGTACGTGATAAGGGGTACGGTTGGCAGCTTGTTTCGCATTTGGCGGCCAAACATTAGCTCGGCAGATGCCTTGCCTGTGGTAGAGTGATTCGAAGAGTCCTTCCGCCAGTCCTGTCCCAGTTCCTGTGCTATACGGAGCCGTTTTAAAATAGAACGGTTCTGTCGTTCGACTTCCCCGTTCATCTGTGGCCAATACGGAATAGTACTTTCCAGATGAATACTATATTCATCACAGAATGTCTCGAACTCCTCCGAAGAAAACTAGGGCCCATTATCCGCACACAATTGCCTTGGAACTCCATAACGCGAGAAAATGATCGGAAGCTCTTCAATAATTGATGCTGTAGTAATATTATCCATTTCGACGACTTCTATGAATCTACTGTAAAAGTCAATGCAAACCAGCAAATTCTCGCCGTCCGGAAACGGACCTAGAAAGTCCACAGCAATTTGTTCCCAAGGGGCGGAGGGAAGGCTCTTTCTAACCGTCGGTTCTGGTTGATTGGGAGTGGCAACTAATGCACATCCACGGCATGCTTTCACATACGTTTAGACATGCTGGTCCATTTTAGGCCACCACACATTCGTTCGTAGGTGACTCTTCCTGATTCGAACACCCGGATGTCCCTCATGGACTATCTGTAGAACTCGCTGTCGCAGACTTTCAGGAACTACAATCCGGTCTATCCTCAATAACACATCATCCAACTGACAAAGTTCGGTTACTATAACTATAAATAACAGAGGCATCATCTCTCCTAGCGCGTACAATCTCTTCCCACTTCAAAGCCATTGTTGTGGCTGAACAAGATGCAACTTCTCTCACAGTCAACTCTTCCGCTTCGTCGAATGGTTGAGGGATCAGTGTGGAAAGGCGAGATAGGACATCGGCTATATTAGACTGTCCTGCTATATGAACAACTTTATATTGGTAGCTTTGTAGCCTCAGAACCCAGCGTTCGATGCGAGCACACGGTCGCGATACAGGGGAAAATAAAAAAGTCAATGCCTGACAGTCAGTTAATAGGTTAAATTCACGACCAATTAAGTAAACTTGAAATTTTTCAACGCCCCATACTAATGCCAATGCCTCCTTTTCAGTTTGGCAATATCGTCTCTCAGTGGCTATAAGAGATTTCGATGAAAAGCTGATCACCCTAGACAATCCTCGTTCATTTGTTTGTCTAAGCACTGCTCCAAACGCAAATGGACTCGCATCTGCCAGAACTCCACCTTGTAGAACCCGAGACTTCCAGCATTCGCTATACTAGTTTTGATTGCCTGGAATGCTGATTCCTATGGCTCGTCCCAGTGAAATGTCACCCCTTTCTGTGTCAACTTTCTCAAAGGCTCGTCCAATGCAGCGAGATTGAGAATGAACCTCCCTATGTAGTTGGCTAATCCCACCCAACTATGTGCTTCGCTTTCATTGGTTGGATGGCGGAAAGATTTCACAGCATTACGTTTTTCGTCTGAAGGTTTTATGCCATCGGAGTCGATTTTATACCCCAAAAAATCAAATTCGTTAACACGTAATTTGCACTTATGCCAATTAAGCACTACTCCCCGGTCTTTAAATCTTTTTAATATCTAAAATAGTAAATATAATAGTTTTCAAATAAGAAAATGAAAAAAGAGGGGGAGAGAGATAAATACTCATTAGAATTGTTCACGTTTATTCTAATTCAAAATTTAGCAAGGTACCTCATTTAATCGTTTATCGTGTTCATCCAATGTATTTCCCTCAATTCCAACATCACCAAGATACAAATATGCCCCCGCGCAATCCACTAAAATTTCGTCCATGGTACGTTAGTAAATTTCTGGCGCTGATACCAGTCCGTTTGAACCGGTACAAACCACGGTGAGTGATAAAGACTGTGGCATCTCGTGGTAGTTCTTCCAATTCCAACTGAAAGAAAGCATCCTTCCCCAATCTTGGCGAGCACATCGTCGATCACTGGCACCGGGTGACGATCACGGTGTGGTATAATTAAAAACTATATTAACTTTCCTTTCCTAGTTTACGATTCCATAAATAATCTTGAAAATAAACAATTTTCCATATACCAAGTGCGGAGCCTGCCCGTGTAGACTCCGCCAGGACCTGTGATAAATCGAAATAAAACATCAGAGTCCTGTACGCATGGTGTACCATGCGGAACGCTTGATGAAACAAGATTGAATTTATTAAAATAACTCAACTTAATTCTACCCTACCAGAAGAGCCGGAGAGAAACAATTCTCTTGTCCGATTCTTCGTCCTGTCCTCGTCTAATCCTCTCAATTTTAATTACTTAGTTATACATTTGTATCTTCCGTCTCTCTCAATTTACTCGCGGACAGGCGTCACTTACTCAATCGTAAATCGTTCGGTATTTATTATTATTATCATTATTTTAGGTTATTTGCCATGTGGCCGTCATCGTTTCGTTCTCATCGGAAACGGAGCGTCGCATTTCGACTTCTCCTGAAATAAGTAGAACTGCTGAGTGCTTTGAGAAATGCTCATTAATCATACATGCGCGGCTATTATTTCAGAACCTGTCTGTGAGAACGGAATGTCGCGATTTATTCCTAAAACATGCATGGAATTATAATTATAATTATAATTATAAATATAAGTATAATAATTATAATAATAATAATAATAATAATAATAATAATAATAATAATAATAATAATAATAATAATAATAATAATTATAATAATAATAATAATAATAATAATAATAATAATAATAATAAAAATAATAATAATAATAATAATAATAATAATAATAATAATAATAATAATAATAATAATAAGAATAATAATAATAATAATAATAATAATAATAATAATAATAATAATAATAATAATAATAATAATAATAATAATAATAATAATAATAATAATAATAATAATAATAATAAAAATAATAATAATAATAATAATAATAATAATAATGATAATAATAATAATAATAATAATAATAATAATAATAATAATATTAATAATAATAATAATAATAATAATAATAATAATAATAATAATAATAATAATAATAATAATAATAATAATAATAATAATAATAATAATAATAATAATAATAATAATAATAATTATAATAATGATAATAAAAATAATAATAATAATAATAATAATAATAAAAATAAAAATCATAATAATAATAATAATAATAATAATAATAATAATAATAATAATAATAATAATAATAATAATAATAATAATGATAATAATAATAATAATAATAATAATAATAATAATAATAATAATAATAATAATAATAATAATAATAATAATCATAATAATAATAATAATAATAATAATAATAATAATAAAAATAATAATAACAATTATAATAATAATAATAATAATAATAATAATAATAATAATAATAATAATAATAATAATAATAATAATAATAATAGGGGAAAGTGATCTAATGCGGACCTGTTCTGATTCTGACATAATCATTCACCGCACCCAAGACATACACCACAGTCCGGGTGTTTGGATTCTCAGCTACACGCGATGATGACGATCGATCATGCCAAGCACTGTATACGGGATGATACACTACGTGCCGGCTACGTGACATAATCATCCACCGCACCCGAGACATACACCACAGACCGGGTGTTTGGATTCTCAGCTACACGCGATGATGACGATCGATCATGCCAAGCACTTTATACGGGATGATACACTACGTGCCGGCTACGTGACATAATCATCCACCGCACCCGAGACATACACCACAGACCGGGTGTTTGGATTCTCAGCTACACGCAATGATGACGATCGATCATGCCAAGCACTTTATACGGGATGATACACTACGTGCCGGCTACGTGACATAATCATCCAACGCACCCGAGACATACACCACAGACCGGGTGTTTGGATTCTCAGCTACACGCGATGATGACGATCGATCATGCCAAGCACTGTATACGGGATGATACACTACGTGCCGGCTACGTGACATAATCATCCACCGCACCCGAGACATACACCACAGTCCGGGTGTTTGGATTCTCAGCTACACGCAATGATGACGATCGATCATGCCAAGCACTGTATACGGGATGATACACTACGTGCCGGCTACGTGACATAATCATCCACCGCACCCGAGACATACACCACAGACCGGGTGTTTGGATTCTCAGCTACACGCAATGATGACGATCGATCATGCCAAGCACTGTATACGGGATGATACACTACGTGCCGGCTACGTGACATAATCATCCACCGCACCCGAGACATACACCACAGACCGGCTGCTGGCTCGCACACTGATGCATGGTAGGGTGACGGTCGACCATGCAATGCCGTGCTAGCCGGTCCGTACACTACGGTTCGGTCTGTGGGCGCAGTATGAGGGGGCAAAGCGTGTGTCGAATTCTGTTATTATTATACATTTTCGTATCTATAGGAGGGTGTCTGAGTCTGAGGTTGGTACGGAAAAGTACTTCTCACTGACACGGTGTGTGCATACACAGGTAGGGTGGCATGCGGCCTGCTGCATCTACCTCTGTTGGGCGTACACAGAGCGACGACGGTGCTAGGTGTGATGTGTGTGGTGGCTGTGGCTGGCTGGCTGGCGGGTAGTCAATCAACCAGTTCGCTCGCTTACACTCCGCTTACCCGCTCTGCCGCTGGTAGTGGCTGGCTGGTTGGCTGGCTGTGACTGGCTGGTGGGGAGGAGACAGACAGGCGTGCGCGTGTTGTCTGTGAGTGGCAGCCGCAGTTCACCGCCCGGTGTGGTGGTGTGTTGTGGTCTCACAAGTGCTGCGCGCGAAGAGGGAGAAGCATGAATGTTATACGGCTACCACGTTACGGGTGTAGCGGCAGTAGCATGTATTATGACCCGAGAATGCCGACTCACAAAGGTGTGCGGTAAGCGCGCAAAGTGGGAATCTTTTGACGAGTGCTATGCTTCCGATATACGGGAACGGATAGACTGCGTTTGGTCTTCGCTGATGTCCGCATTCCACGTATATCGCACAATGCGAAAGAGGTTGAACGATACGATGGAAAAG